>NC_138370.1:57741843-57762695 GCF_054177405.1 Leptonychotes weddellii | reverse complement strand
TGTTGAAGAGACTGTCTTTGTTCCATTGGACATTCTTTCCTGCTTTGTGGAAGATGAGTTGACCATAGAGCTGAGGGTCCATTTCTGGGCTCTCTATTCTGTTCCATTGATCTATGTGTCTGTTTTTGTGCCAGGACCATACTGTCTTGATGATGACAGCTTTGTAATAGAGCTGGAAGTCCAGAATTGTGATGCCACCAGCTTTGCTTTTCTTTTTCAACATTCCTCTGGCTATTTGGGGTCTTTTCTGGTTCCATACAAAGTTTAGGATTATTTGTTCCATTTCTTTGAAAAAAGTGGATGGTATTTTGATAGGGATTGCATTAAATGTGTAGATTGCTCTAGGCAGCATTGACATTTTTCACAATATTTGTTCTTCCAATCCATGAGCATGGAACATTTTTCCATTTCTTTGTGTCTCCCTCAATTTGAACTGCTGTAACGTGTTCACTGAAACAATTTGACTGGCATTAATGCTATATGTTCCTGCGTTTATATTAAAAATTCACACACAAATGACAATGGAAAACCTGCCAATACCTGATTTCTGTCCCCTATTTTTCCACTTGCAATCATATACTTAGGTACCTTTTGACCCCATGGAAAAAAAATATCTAGTGTTCAGAACTACCAATAACAGGAAGAAGATAATTTTTTTTTTTTAAGAAATGAAATGTTTTCCATCATAGTGGATTCTTAAGCACGTTCTCCACGTATGCGGCACGCTAGCTGGATGTCTTTTGGCATAATTGTGACACATTTGGCATGGATAGCACACAGGTTGGTGTCTTCAAAGAAGCCCACAAGATAGGCCTCGCTTGCCTCCTGCAAAGCACCAATAGCTGTATTCTGGAATCCCAGATCTGTTTGGAAGTCCTGAGCAATTTCTCGCACCAGACGCTGGAAAGGAAGTTTGCAGATCAGAAGTTCAGTGGACTTCTGATAACGTCTAATTGCACGGAGTGCCGCAGTCCCAGGCCTATAACGACGAGGTTTCTTCACCCTTCCAGTAGAGGGCGCACTCTTGCGAGCGGCTTTTGTAGTCAGTTCTGCCTCGGTGCTTTATTCACCGGTCGATTTGTGGGCAGTCTGCTTTGTAGGAGCCATAGTACAGAAACCTCCTCACTGACCCCCCTTCTCCTTCGGCTCGAGCTCGGCGAGCTAGAGGTGGTGCTGGCGTTGGCGAGCAATGGCCGCGCGGCGGCGGCTGCGAACACGCAGTCTGGTTTCTTGACAGAAGAAATGTGCATATTGTTAATTGTGTGTTAGGCCTTCGTTATACTTGTGGTAACTTTCTGCTTGGGCTCCCTTTCTTGCTGCTATTATGAACTTCTTGAAGCAGAGCTCGGGCCATATCAGTACCTTGCTGGAAAATGTGGACATGGTTTAATGCCCTGACTCCTTAGCCAGGTATGTTTGTACTTCAGGGTCTGATCTTACAACTTTTCTCTGTTTTCTCTTAGTCCCTTTTGAACATTCTTTGCTCTAGCCTCGCCAAGCAAAAATGGTTCTCTGTCATGCATGTCCTATATCACATTATTCTAAAATATGGCTTCTCGGGTGCCTCGGTGGCTCAGTTGGTTAAGTGACTGCCTTCCGCTCAGGTCATGATCCTGGAGTCCAGGGATCGAGCCCCGCATCGGACTCCCTGCTCAGCAGGGAGTCTGCTTCTCCCTCTGACCTTCCCCCATCTCATGCTCTCTCTATCTCATTCTCTCTCTCAAATAAATAAGAAAAATTAAAAAAAAAATAAATAAAATATGGCTTCTCGTTGATTCCCTATGTCAGGAATTCCTGGTCCACCCCATTCTATCTACTCTTTATTGTCCTTCCCATGTCCAAATCCTTCTCCTTTACAATGATCAGCACACTGAGTGGTTTTGGAGAGCTGATCCCCATCCGACTGTCTTTTTGGTTTGTTTCCTCCTGTCTTCCACCAAGCTTGAACTTATCATCTGTCCATCCAGATGTAGTTTCTCTAATCTGAAGTTTCATTGCATTTTCTCTATGTTTATCCCATATTTTGTGGCATAGTTACACATTTGTCTTATGTTCTCTATAAGAATGTAAACGTCTTTAAGGATCAGTATTTAATTCATATTTCTATCCTTTCCTATTGAGTGTCCTCTCGTACTTTGTACATAGCTGACATTCAATAAATACTTGTTGGATAAAAGCTGTTGAATGAATACTGGGCACACAAATATTTATAAGTTTGTTACTTACTTTGGGCATATGCCTGAAGGGTAAACCAGGAGATAGGTCTGAGATTAAATGTGATAATGTCTTTGCAATCCTATGTGATGTATAAAGTTCTATAAAGTTATCTTTTTTTACTATTAGGATAGAGTCATCTACCTAGAGTATTTGTATCATTCTTGGGCTGGCCAACAGTGGCTTTGATGGTTGTGATCCATACAAGGCTAAATTTGGAGAGAGGAAGAGGGAGGGAAGTAGGTGAAATTTGTGTCCCCACCCTACTACTTTACAATAGAAATGCACTTTTGTTTTGTATCTCATCACTGTTGGGGCAAATCCCTTCTATGCTATTAAATCTATCAGGTACCTCACCTCATAAAATGAAGTATTTAAGTGTCCTTCCAAATTTACCACACAGGAGTGCTTTCTTCTATAAGGAACTGTTTGCTATGTTATGAGAATTGAGTTTACCCTGAAGCAGTAGTTTTCAGTCTTCACTGAATATTAGAGTCACCTGGGGAGCTTAAAAAAAAATCCCAATGCCCAGATCATGCCCTATACCAATTAAATGAGAATTTCTAGTAATTCCATTGAGCAGCCAATATTGAGCATCATTGCACTAAAACACTTACCCTGGTTATAACATTTTTAGGTCTTTCTTTCCAGTGAAAGTTCTTTTTTGGTGATGGTTACTTGCTTTAAAAATTTTTATTTCTTTGTTTCATGTGTAACCAGAAATCACACTCCAGGTTTTTTTTTTTCTTTTTTTACAGCTGTATTAAAGTATAATTGGTATATAAAACACTACACATATTTAATGTGTACAATTTGATGAGTTCTGACATACGGAAATACCCATGAAACTACCACCACAATCAAGGTAATAAATATAACCATCATCTTCCAAAAGTTCCCTCTGCCCCTTTGTTTTATTTTGTTTTGGTTTTGGTAGTAAGAACACATAACATGAGATCTACCCTTTTAGCCAAGTATTTAAGTGTACAATATAGTATTGGTAACTGTAGGCTCTATGTTGTATAGCACATCTCTAGAACTTATACATTTAGTGTAACTGAAATTGTATACCCATTGAAAACAACTTCCCACTTCTCCCTTCCCTCCAGCCCCTAGTCACCACTATTCCACTCTTTGATTTATGATTTTGCCTATTTTAAGTACCTCATATAAGTGGAATCATAACCTGTTTGTCTTTTTGTGACTGGCTTATTTAGTTTATCAAAATGTCCTCGAGGTTCACCCATGTCACATATGGAAGGATTTCTTTCTTTTTAAAGACTGAATAATATTCCATTATATATACTATATTTTCTTTTTTTAAAAAAGATTATTTTTAAGAGAGAGAGAGCATGATACAGATTTGAATTTGTAGATGTCTTTGGGTGGTATGGACATTTTAACATTATTAAGTCTTTCAATACACAAACACAATGTCTTTCCATTTATTTGTATCTTAAATTTCTTTCATCAGTGTTTTGTAGTTTTCAGTATACATATCTTTCATCTCTTTGGTTAAGTTTATTCCTAAGTATTTTATTCTTTTTGATGCTATTGTAATGGAATTGTTTTCTTAATTTCCTTTTTGGATAGTTTGTTGTTGGTGAATAGACTATTTTTTTGTCTGTTGATTTTATATCCTGAAACTTAGCTGAATTTGTTTATTAGTTCTGAGAAGGTTTTTTTTTTTTTTTTTTAAATCTTTAGGGTTATCTACATGTACAGTCATGTTATCTGCAGAGATAATTTTACTTCTCCCTTTCTGATTTGGATGCATTTTATTCCTTTTTCTTGCCTAATTGTTTTGAATAGAAGTGGTAAGAATGGGCATCTTGTCTTGTTCCTGACCTTAGAGGAAAAGTGCTATGGACTGAGTGTTTGTGTTTTCCAAAATTCATATGTTGAAACCCTAATCCCCAGTGTGATGTTATTTGGAAGTAGGGCCTTTGGAAAGAATTAGGTCATGAGGGTAGAACACTCATGTATGGGATTAGTGTCCTTATAAGAAGAGAGAGATGATCTCTCTCTCTCTCTCTCTGATGTGAAGATATAGCAAGAAGGCAGCTGTCTACAAATCAGGAAGAAGGCCCTTACCAGGAATCAAATCAATTGGCATCTTGATGTTAGACTTCCCATATCCAGAACTGTGAAAAATAAATTTCTGTTGTTTAGGCCACTATAGGATTTGTTATAGCAGCCTGAACTCAGGCAAAAAGATTTCAGTTTTTGATGGTAGCTGTGGACGAGTCATATATGGCCTTTGTATGTTGATATAAATTCCTTCTGTACCTAGTTTAAAAATGTTTATCATGAAAAGGTGTTGAATTTTTTTTTTTTTAAGAAAAGGAGATAGAGTGGGGGAGGGGTAGAGGTTGACAGAGAGACAGAGAGAATCTTAAGCAGGCTCCACGCCCAGCATGGAGCCCGCCATTGGGCTCAATCTTGCAACCCTGAGATCATGACCTGAGTCAAAATCAAGAGTCATATGCTTAACTGACTGAGCCACCCAGGTGCCCCAAAAGGGTGTTGAATTTTGTCAAATGCTTTTTCAGCATCAATTAAGATGATTATGTGACTTTTATCCTTCATTTTGTTATGTGGTGAATAACATTAATTAATTTATTTGCAACCCAGAGATTAACCCCACTTGGCTGTGGTGTATGATCCTTTTAATATGCTGTTGGGATGAGTTTGCTAATATTTTGTTGATGATTTTTACATCTATATTCATCAGTGATATTGACCCATAGTTGTTGTTGTTTTTTTTTTTTTTCTTGTGGGATCTTTATCTGGCTTTAGTGTCAGGGTAATGTTGGCCTCAAATAATGAGTTTGGCAGTGTGTCCTCCTCTTCTATTTTTTGGAAGAGGTTGAGAAGGATTAGTGTTAGTTCTTTAAGTGTTTGGTAGAATTCATTAGTGAAGCCATCTGTCTTTTCTTTGTTAGAAGGTTTTTGATTACTGAATCAGTCTCATTACTTATTATTGATCACTTCAGATCTTCTATTTCTTTAGGATCTAATCTTGCTAGGTTGTGTGTTTCTAACAACTTATGTATATCTTCTAGGTTATCCACTTTACTGGCTTATAATTGTTGATAGTTGTCTCTTACTATCCTTGGTATTTCTGTGTTATCAGCTGTTAGGTCTCCTAGGCTTTGTGGCTCATGTTCCCCAGTACAGTTACAATTTACCTAACAATCTTATCTCACTGGTATAATATGTGAATATTCTTCTTAAGGTGGGATGTAACAGGAAAAAGAACACTGGGAGTTGGAACATCTCAGATCAAGTCAGTGCTTGCTCACTACCAACCAGGGACAAACGTGCAATCTAGCCTTAGTTTCCTCATTTGTAAAACTAAATTATTTCCAAGGTCTCCTGTTCAAATGATTGAACCACTAATTTACAAGTCCAAGTGGGTGACAAATTAATACTTAAGAGCCTAAGGCTTAGAGTCCAACCATCTGGATTTGAATCCAGGCCTTACTAATTCCTGGCCTCTAGCTTGTCTTCACCTACTGTTGTAAAATGGGTTTTTCCAAAGCAGGTGCTGAGAAGTTTGGTGTGTAGGATATTTAGGAGTCAATATATGTGAAAGGGAGGGAAAGCAAACAGGACTGGACAGAGAGAAATTGAGCTGTGATATAGGCCTGACAAAGACTCCACCAACCATGGGGAATTCTGGAACATATATACCTGTCAGAGTTGCCCCAGGGTAGAGTCAGGCCTTAAAACCCTTTTGTTATTCATTGCTTCCCTGGAAAGAATGTATCCTTGGACAAAGGGCTCTCTGAGCTGAGGAGAACCTTGAAGTTGCTGATAGCTGGAGGAACAGTCCTTCCTTGAAGAAGTATCTGGGTGGTGATTTTCACCACAACTACCAGACACTTTTGTAGCTCATTGGCCAAGTGGTAATAGTTTACTTCCTGGAGTATTGTGATAATTAGATTATTATACATAAAGTGCCTGAGGCAGGGTGGGGTCAGAGTAAGCTCTTGATATATATTATTGATGGTGATGACATTGAAGTCAGTGCTGTAGAATTTTTGAGCTGTCAGGAAAGGTGGAGTTCATCTAATTCAGTAGTTTTCAATTTTCAGCATGTATTAGAATGACTTGGAAGTCTTGTTAAAACACAGGTTGCTAGGCCCCAGAGTTTCTGACTCGGTAGGTCTTTGGATAGAGCTTGGGAATTTGCATTTCTAAGTTCCCAGTGATGCCAGTGTTGCTGGGTTTGATATCCCACTGCTCTAAACACTTCCTTTTTCAACCTATGAAGGTCACACAGGTAATGACTGGCCAATGTCCAATAGTTAGGTTGTAGCAGAAGTGGAATTATATGCAGAATCAATATTCCCAGTCTGCTGCTTCTTCCACTTTTGTAGGCTCTACAGTCATTTCAACATGGAAATGACTTCCTTTTTAGAGCCAATACCATCTGCAGAGAATACAAATATTTTGTTTGCATTAAGGTTTTTCAAATATGACTAATCGCATGTGTAAAACCTGAATCAGTACACTTGTTTCATGAATTCCTTCAGGTAATTACTTTTATGGAATAATTCCTAGTGGTACATTTCCCTTTTCCAGCACTCCTGGGGATATCTGAAATAAAAGACAAGTGTTTTGCTATAAAGTTTAATTAAGAAGTTTAATTAAGAAAAAATACTATATAGCATATATCAAACTTTAGTGCAAATGGAAGTCATGAGAGTTCCTGGATCACCTGAGACTATGGAACTCATTCACATCACCTGCTGATACAGAAGTGCCATTCCTTTCCCAGCACCCAGACACTGAGCCTCGCTTGCTTCTGTATTTATCCTCCTGCCTTTCTCCATCCTCCCCAGTAGGTGTGACTTCCATCTCCCCTCACCACCCTCTATGTGTACCCAATGTAAGGGAGCAGAATTTGCCACTTCAAAATATGTCTCTCTGGCGTAAGTATTAGGCTGATTATTATCACTATTATTATTATTATTTGAGAAACTGCAAACACAAGAGAAGCTCTAAGAAAACTAAGGAGAAAAGTTACCCTTTTGTGAAAGCCATTAACATGTATAAAGGAGATCTCCATTTGAAAGGGTGTCTCCCTCACTGTACAGAGAAAGAGGGGGATGACCCTAAATCTCCGGAAACTCTATCAATGGAGAAGACAAGGACTTAACTCTGCACAACAACTATATACTTGTTATTTCTTAACCCCCCCATAACTCCCTCCCTACCCCAGCATCTTCTTTTGTCTTTAGCTATTCATATTTAGCTTTTTGGTATTTAAAGTGTTGGCTTCAGGCATTTTGGAGAGTAAGTCAGCTTTTCTGGGTCTCTCCCATGGATACATGTAAGTCACTTTTGTTTATTTTTCTCCTGTTAATCTGCCTTCTATCAGTTTAATTATTAGACCACCAAAGAACCTAGAAGGGCAGAGGGGAAGACTTCGGCCCCTACATTAACATATACTCTGAATCCTCTTCCCTCCTAGCTTCTTCTTTCTCTCTCCTAGGCTCACCCTTGCATGTGGCAAATGCTAAGTCTTAGAAAAAAACAGAACTGCATTTGCTAAATTAGCTATCTCCTCTCTGTGTTGACAAAAAAGTAAACCTCTTATTCGTTCAGGCTATAGTCTTGACTACCTTCTGAGATGCTGTGTGGGCTTTGTAATCCAGTGTTCCCTTGTCATGATTCTGTATCATGGAACTGGGCTGATTCTACCAGGAGAAGGGGAACTGGATCATTTTCTGAAAATGTCATCTTATTTTTGCTTTTACATCTTCTGGAGTGTCAAAGATCTCTTTTCATTTCTTCCTAGAAAGTGACTTTCATTTCTTTTATTTTCTCTTTCCCAACCTGCCTCCAAGGACCTCTTGCTAAAGCATATTCCTCCCGTATAGTTCCTTTCCCTAAAATGGATGTTTCCAAAAAGCAAGGAAAAAAGGCCTGGGTATATATTTTACTATTATTCAGCTTCTTATTTGAAATCAGAGCAGATGGGAATTGAGGCATCAGATGGCATAATTTTAAAATGTGCTGAATGGCTTAGTCGGGCAAAGAGATGGAGATAGAAGAAATCCAGAAGTCCCACAGCCAAAATTTATTAGCAACCACTTTGACTTCAACTGATTCTTCCTTTTCTTTTTTCCTGCCTCACCATATATACAAAGAAGAAAAAGTGACAACAGGACTGGCTGAATAATTTGTAAAATTATTTGCAAAATAATTTGTAAATAGGGCCCAGTGCAAAATGACAATGCAGAATCCTTATTCAGAAATTAGCAATAATTTTAAGATGGTGACTGCAGAGCATGAAACCAAGCGTGGGGGCACTTCTGAACCTGGGCCTGTGAGAGTGCACAGTTGCATGCCCAAGAAGTTGACCCTGGGTAATAATCTTAACCTTCACCATGGATGCCATTGACTTCCAGGCCAAAGACTTCAGGTAAACTTCCCTTTTCTAATTGTGTGTGACATCCAGCCAGAACTTTCTGTTTCTCACCTCATATGCCTTGACCTTGGTAAACTAGGAGGACTCCATGCTGCTTTGGTTACTGTCTTTAAATTATAGCCTAAAGGACCTTTAGGCCAGAACATTTCACCTGTGACATCATAACTATTCTCCAAACTTAACATTATCTTCTGGAAACTGATCCTCACGAAGTAACCGTGAAAAAGATACAACAGTCTTTTTTTTTTTTAAAGACTTTATTTATTTATTTGAGAGAGAGAGCCCAAGAGGAGGTAGGGTCAGAGGGAGAAGCAGACTCCCTGCTGAGCAGGGAGCCTGATGTGGGACTCAATCCTGGGACTCCAGGATCATGACCTGAGCCGAAGGCAGTCGCTTAACCAACTGAGTCACCCAGGCACCCAAGATAGAACAGTCTTAAGACAAAGATCTGCTCAGACTCTTATCTACTTAAAACATGTAAGACAATTTTTAAGTTCACTTGCGAGCTGAGGTCACTGGGGAAGAAGTGAAGACCAACATTGAAGAACCGATCATTATAAATGCAGTCTCTGACCCAGATGTGCCTCTGAACTGCATACAATGTGCTTTGTGAGTTAACACAAATTGAGCAGGATTCTTATCTCAACATTTTAAAGCACTTAAAGCATAAGTTTTATGTCTTTTCTCTAACAAAGCATCTTGGGGCGCCTGGGTGGCTCAGTTGGTTAAGCGACTGCCTTCGGCTCAGGTCATGATCCCAGGGTCCTGGGATCGAGTCCCGCATCGGGCTCCCGGCTTGGCGGGGAGCCTGCTTCTCCCTCTGACCCTCTCCTCTCTCATGCTGTTTCTCTCTCTCTCGCTCTCTAATAAATAAATAAATAAAATCTTAAAAAAAAAAAAAAAAAAAAAAAATCTAACAAAGCATCTTAAAATGCCCAAAGTCAAGGGAAGAGGGAGCAATCATCAAGCTGATGTGAATGGTGGATGGCGAGCATCCTCTTGCTTTCAGTGGCCAGGAGAGAGGCTGGACCCATTGTTTTTCAGTCAGGTTCCTGAAGTTGAGCAGAGAAAAAATAAATACAAAAGCTGCTGATACATAGGTTGATAATAGTTAAGTGCTGCTGGTACACTGCTCCAGGAATTCCAGGAGGTGCAGGTGGAAAGTGATATCTAAATGTGTTTTATAAAATGGCAAAATTAATTCCAAAGGGTACATGAGATACTATATCTTGATTCTGTTATCTCACCCACCAGTCATGTTTGCAGTGACTTATTTATTTATTTTTTTCTGAAATAAGAATCAGTCCACAGAACGTAGGAATGTTCCCTAGCACTCCCCTAGTTTTAAAATAATTCCTAAAGGTGTTATGGAAAGAAGGCAAGATGTATGGAGCTGAGTCAACTGTTTTGTGAGCTAGTAAGTGAAATAGAACTTTGATTTTATTATTTTTGTGGTTGCATAAATTGGAAGGAAGAAATAAAGGGAATGGCATAATATTTGGTATGGTCAGGAAAAGACCAGGTGGTCATCTGAAATATTCTGATTCCACTGAATTATTCCAATATTCCAGAATGAGAAATGTGGAAAAGAAGACCCAAGACATTGTGGAGGAGATGAGTGGGGAGGCTGCAAACGAGGGGTTCTTGACACTTAAAGGTGGCTCCTATGAGCTAAACTTCCTCAGAGTGAAAAATGCCTGCACTCTTTCTGTTTTTACCTCTAATATAGTTTCTTTCTTCAGTGGGACCTCATCAGTAATATTGGATGAATGAAAGGAAATGAACATTGGAGTATTTTGATTGAATTACAATATACAGCTGACTCTTGAACAACCCGATTTGAATTGTGCAGGTCCATGGATTTTTTTTTTTTGCAGTACAGTACTATAAATGTACTTTCCTTATGATTTTCTTAATAAAATTTTCTTTTCTCTAGCTTACTTTATTGTAAGAATGCATTATATAATGCATCTAACATACAATATATATGTTAATTGACTTTTTATGTTACCAGTAAGGCTTCCTATCAACCGTACTTAAGTTTTGGGGGAGTCAGAAGTTATACTCAGATTTCTGACTCCACAGGGGTCAGTGCCCCCAACCCTACATTGTTCAAGGTCAGCTGTACTGTGGCTCCAAAAACTTCAATGGTTAAAATATGTAACAGGTCCTCTGGTAAAGACTGTGAGGGCTAAAACACTCCATAACTAGCTACTCTGGCCAACTTTGGCAGGTTATTTGCAATTTCAATTCATAGGTCAGGTTTAAATATCTGTAGTTTAGAGACTGTCTCTACCATCTCAGCAAAGTCTGCCAACTAATGGTAACCTAGAAAAGCTGAAACGGCAAAGCAAGTATGTAAGAAGGCGGTGAATGTCAAATGCTAGAGTTTTTCTTAAAAATGATGTGTGGCCTCATCATGACATATTTTTTAGTATTAACAGTGTGCAGTGGGTGGTACTGTATCAGAGTAGTTAATTCTAGTATTTCTATGGTTTATTCTCTATATTTGAATCTAGATCTAATTGAAATTTTGCTTTAAAGAGTAAAATAGGCATTCAGCATTATTTTAGAGTAGTTGCTTTGTTGTGCTTGCACCACTTTACTTTATCAAATGTACAGGGTTAAATTGTTTTGACCTTCAAATCACAACTCCTTCTGTAAATTAATGCCTGGTCCATTGGATCTCCAGGTTCAGCTGTTTTGATTGCAGTAATTGTCAATTAATCAAGGCAGATGCCTCTTAGTTTCCTGAACCCACTACTTTAAAGGTTTTTATTTCCTTATCAATCTTATCCTTTTTCTTCTAGTCTCAAGAGATAAGATGTCCTTTCTAATGTTTAAGGCCACTTTGTCCTTTGACACCATGTTCTCCCACCTTCTCCAGGAGTTTGCGCCACTCAACCTTCTATTGTTTGTATCTTCAACTTTATCCCCTCTAATGGCTATTTCCTTTCAAGGCTGTAATTGGGAATGGAGGTGGGTCTCACTACTTTATCCATGGGAAGACTAGAGTTTGTTCTCTCCAACTTACCTGAAGTTCAGGAGCAGGGTGTCTTTCTTTTCCATACAACATTGCCTCTTCAGGGCACCCAGGGAAACTTTATTTAGGGGACAAGATTTAAAGAGAATATTGGGCAGCTGAAGAAAGGATTGACTACACAGTGTAGACTGGATGTGCTTCAGCCTTGCAAATCAAAATGTTTTTATAACTATTTTCTTTTAAGTGGGTTTCAAGATCTTACCCTGAATTTAATGGAATTTTAGAGCAGATAAAACTAATTAGTAAGACTAATCTAGGATGGGAAACCCCCAGAATGTTGGTTTTCTCCTGGGAGGGAGAGTTGACACAGAAGAAGGATGGTGGAACTTTCTGGAGTAATGATCATCTATATCTGGATAGGGATTTGGCTTTTTAGGCATATACAAGTATATTTACCAGGATAGTTTTATATTTACCCTGAGAGCTGGCATCTCTGATGCTCTTTATGCCTTTCTGTAGATTTAAGTTTCATTCTGATTATCATTTCCCTCAGTCTGAATAAAATTTTAAAGCATATCTTGGAGAAGAGTTCTACTGAAAATGAATTCTCTTAGTATTTTTTAAAAATATGAAAATGTCTTGTTTCATTTTTATATTTAAAGAATATTTTCACTAGATTCTTAGTTGGGAGTGTTTTTCTGTCAGCAATTAAAAGACAATGTTCCACAGCTTCTGTTTGTCAAAGTTTGATAAATTTTGAGTCATTGTTCCCCTGTATGTAATGTGTCATTTTCCCCTGGTTGCTTTTATAATTTTCTTTTAACTCTCGTTATCAACAGTTTTGTTACTGGTGGGAGAGTCTGCATTGTATGAATGGAGGTCTTAGTCCCTGGATTCCACACAAGAAGATTTAAGTGAGGATCCATGCTGGAAGAAAGACAGCCAGAAAGTAGCAAGAACAAAGCAGTTGATTAAAGCAAAAGTAGTTTCAAGGTGGGAGAGCAGGAAGGTTCCCAGAGGTGGAACCGGGGTGGGTGATTTTAGGATTGGATATTACTGGATCTCTCTGGGCTGGGAGGAGCTATGACCTACAGTGGGGTGGTCTGTAATGGAGGCTGCTTCCAATCATTTGGGAAACTCCTCCCACAGGTTTGGACGAGGAGTTCTTGACTCTACAAGGTTTGTACCAGATCTTCTTGGCAGCTTTTCTCCATGGTTGGGGGGGTGGGGGGTGGAGTGTGTGTACCTGTAATTCAAATGTATTATAATGAGTCTAGGGGTTACCCTGGGGCAGAAGTGGAAGAGGAGAGAGCATACTCTGTACTTGTGGCTCTTGATCTGTCATCCACAAGGTCTTGGAAGCCACAGGGTCAGGATGTTGTGCCCCAGGGTTTTTAATGTATAGCTACTAAGCTTATTTATCACCATCCTTGCCTCCAGCTCCTCTCTCTATCATTCTTCCCTCAAGGACTTGGGACTCAGCCTGGGGGCATTCCCTCCACTGCTCCTGTCATGTGCCTAGGCATGGTTTTCTTTGTATATGTCCTACTAGGGTTTACTATGCTTCCTGATTTTGAAAATTTATGTCTTTCATCAAATTTGAGAAGTTTTGGAGCATTGTTTCTTCAAGTAAGTTGTATGCCTTATACTCTCTTACCTCTCCTTCTTGGATTTTATTCATGTCTGTTAGACATTTAATATTGTCCTCAGGTCCTTGAAGATCTGTTTATTTTTTTCTAATCTTTTTTCTCTGTGCTCTACATATCTACATTGAACTATCTTCAAGTTACCGATCATTTTCTCCATCATTTCCATTCTGTTAAGCCAATATAGTAAATTTATAATTTCAGAAATTGTATTTTTCAGTTTTAGAATTCCTGGTTCTTTTTTACTATTTATGTTTCTCTGTTGAGATTTCCTATCTTTTCATTCATTGCAAGCATACGTGTTTTCCCTTACTTCCTTGAGCATAGTTATAACAGCTATTTTAAAATTCTTGTCTGCTAATTGCAGTATCTAGGTCGACTCACCAGTGGTCTTGGTTGCTTGTCTTTTCTCTTAAAAATAGGTCAAATATTCCTGTTTGCATGTTGACTAATTTTGGATTTTATCTTAGGTATTGTGAAAATTATTTTGTGGAAACTCTCAATTCTGCTATATTCCTACTATGAGATTTTTATCAGAAAACTTACTTGCTTAGACTCAAACTTAACACTCTCTATTTGGTGGAAGTTCAAATAATATTTCAGTTCTTTTAACTTAGCTGCACTGCTTTAATTCTGTTCCATGCATGCATTCATGGGGCAGCCAAAGAGTTTGGCAGAAATTATGTACTTAACACAGCACTCCTGCCTTCTGGTTCTGTTTTTCTGAGACTTAGCCCCTTACTTTCTAGTATCTGTGGTTGTTGTGAACTCTGTGTTCTTTTTTTCCTGGCCAGAAATATGGTTTTTATGCCAGACTTTTAGTCACTTTACTTGGTGCTATCTTCATTCTGCTCACAAGTTAAAAGCCATTTAAAAAAATGTAAACATATTCTGTACTTGTTTCTTCTAATTTTTTCTTCCCTCTAGAATTTGTCTGCTTTTCTTCACTCTCCAGTGACTTCAGCTCATTATTTTATTTTACTTTGTCCACAGTTCATAGCTGATATCTAGAGGATCCAGGAGGACCTTACTTAGTTGTATTGGAAGTAGATACTAGTTTTATTTTGAAAAAAGTATGGTAACCATAATCCTTTTAGTGTTTAGAGTATTTGAAGTCTTAATTAAATTGTCCGTTGAATGAGTACACAAATTAAACATCTGGCCTCATTACTTTTTCACTGAAATGGAAAGTTGTTTGACCTAATTAGATATACTGACTCTGACTTTGTCTGACTTTGTCATTCTGTTAACCCAATTTATGGATTTGAAGAGAGGAAGCAGTGATCTCTATTTATCGGCATGGTTGCTTTATCAACTATTGCATTACTTAAATTAATATTCCTGAGAATAACTGCCATTGTTTTTCAACAGTACAAATCAATCAACCAGAAGAGAAACATACCTTCAGTTTTGAAACAGTAAGATAAACACTCCTTGTTTGCCACTATTCTTAAGAAACAGACTTTAATTGTGGAAGTAGGTCACTTGGGTAAATAAGATTGCTTTAGAGTCTAGTAAAATAATGGAAAATGCTTTGTAGAAAAATAATCACTCTCCTGTGTTGTGAGGGACATGAAATATGAACAATCAACAGTCTACAATTATGAAAAGCTAATTTGATTGCTTTTTCCAAAAATAATTCAATTACTGAAGTAGTAGTGAAAAGAAATGAACAGATGTTTGAACGAATACCTCATACAATATTTTACTTAGCCACATATGAATGAATTAAAAATTGGTTTTATGAATGTCAATTCATAGCAGCAATGCTGTATAGTTGAACCCCAAATTACTCATAAGATTTATTTTTGAACAACACTGTGTAATTTGGAATGGAGAAAGTTTATGGAAAACTGGAGAAAGGGATTAGTAATAAAGATTTGAAAACCATATATTGCTTATGAGAATATTTAAAATCTAGGAACTTAAAGTTTTTAAAATATTTGCTTAATAGAGTATTTACTCAATAGAGTATGTTGCTAAATAGACAGGGGAAGCAAAAGACTGAAGAAGTGGTCAAGGGATTTTTATGATTTTACAATATGGTTTTTATGGTTTTACCATATGTCTACAAATTCTTTCGAAAGGTGAAGTCTAAACTTTTCACTCCCTATCCTGAATAAGATTGGACTTAGTGATTTACTTCTCAACAAGAAAATGTAGAGTAAATTATGATGAGTGATTTCTGAGGCCAGGTCATAAAAGGCATTACTGCATCTGTCTTCCTTTTGCTTGGATCACTCACCCAAGGGGAAATCAGCCACTGTGGCATTAGGACACTTAAGAGACCCTACTGAGAGGTTCACATGTGAGGAACTGAAGCTTCCTGCCAACAGTTAGCACAAATTTCCTAGCCATCTAAGTGAGCTTCAATCAAGTCTAGCTTCGGTCAAGCTTTCATTTAACTTCCTATGACCTTGGCCCCAGCTGACAACTTGACTAAACCTCACGAGGAACCTTGAGCCAGAACCACTCAGCTAAGGCACTCTTGAATTGCTGACCCACAGAACCTATGAGAGAATAAATGTCGATTGTTCTAAACAACTAAGTTTTTAGGTAATTTGTTATGCAGCAATAGGAGGTCACAAAAGTCTAGTTATGTTTAATTTCAATTTTTATGTAGAAATGACATGGGAGCTTACATATTAGTTATGTTTAATTAGGTTCTTACTACTTAATTAGGGTTGGAGGCCAGTTTCCTCAAATGAGGGCAGAGATTCCCCCTGTATCTCTCTGACACAGAGATTGCATGTGTGGGGGTAGGATGGTGGAGGGAGGGGTAGTAAACTGGGAGAACTGAAGTAAGGTCAGAAATAGGATATAAGTTTGAAGGTCTATATCTAAAATATCCATTCTGTCAATTTGAAAATTTTTGATTGAAGTGAGTTGCCATTCAGAAAACAAATATCTTTGTTAATCATTCTGCAATATATATTTATCTCAAACCAGCACATTGTACACTTTAAATATATACAATTATATTTGTCAATAATCCATCAATAAAATTTGAAAAAAAAATGCCTGGGGAGGGTAAAGTCCCTCAGTTGTTCACCCTTTACTGTGGATATTTGAATAGAAAATTACATTGCCTAACACATGGCTAAAATATAGTGGAATAGGATGCTTGGGAAAGACAGGATGAGAGCATAGGGAAGGTAGGATGGCCATGTGGAAGGGCCCTACGGGGGACTTGGTAGCCAACAAGCAAGTTGAAAGTTAAGTGAGAACCAAGGCACTTTTATTTCAAAAGACATATAAAAAGAGAAAAGAACAGATAGAAAAATGGTTGGGACTAAAGATTATTATCTCCTCTTCTGAAATTTCCCTTGGGCTCCGCATGGTCATTTTTAGAAAAATACTGAAAACCTTCTTGGTGTGCTCTTTGGTATATTCTCAAAAATACCAAGTTCAATGCCTGTCTTCATACCATATACCTATGAAGAATGGTCCACCTTCGCTGTGATATGTGGGTTACATTATATGAAGCATATGCACACGCCCTGGAGGAGTTGGGCCATGTTTTTGCAGCTAGAGTCCTGGCTGAACCTTGTTGCCTTCTGTGCCTCCCTCATCATAGCAATGCAGTTATATTCTGCCTAGAGTGATAATTATTTCTCCATATGTGCTTTCTTCCTTCCAGATCATAAGGTAACTAGCTGTTGGGGCCCTTTTTTATCCATTCTGGTGTTCCCTATTGAACATATTGGTATAAACATTTGTGAAATTGTGTTGAATATGGAAAACCAAAATTAGCACTTTGTTGAATACCAATAAGCTGATATGGCTTTATTTAAAGAACCAAATTTTAGAAATACCCAATTCTTGCCTAAGTTATACACTGAATCTTAAGCCTTAAGGAAGAGTGCTCTCCTCAAGTATATATGAAGTGAGGATGGAGTGTTGACTCTGGGGGGCCTAGTTAGAAAACCGGGATGGAATTGGATGAAGAAGGAAAAATAGAAGGGGAGAAATAGTATGTAGCCATGACATTATCTCTGGAAAGAAGAATTATAAGAGGTGTAAGAGAGAGAGAGGGAAATAGGGAGGGAGGAGGGAGAGGGAAAGGAAGAGAGACACAAAAGGATATGCAAGAGACAGAGAGGGGGTAAGTGGAAAAGAAATATATGACATTGAGGGATATGTGGTAAAAGATGAAATGTGTAAATGGGGGACAGAGTAAAGATGTTATCAGAACAGTCAGGACATAAAATCCAGGACTATTCCAACTAATGGATATGTCACTGATTTTATTTTATGTTGTGCTCAACTCGGTACTTTGGTTGCATGGAACCAAAGATGTGACTAGATGAGATATGGACTAGATTTTAAAAAATAAAGCTCACTTTAAGGATACACATGGATTGGAACAAAGAAAAGCCAAAGAACCAAGGCCATTCCAATGGTCAGCAACTCCCTCCCTGGGCTCACAAGGCCTTTCTCCACTTCTCTCTGACTCATAGGCCAGATCACGCAGGTTCTTCAGTCAACAACCTGGAGGAAGCCTGTCTGACTGGCTTTGCTAATCACCATCCTCTGATTGGATAGAGAGCTAGGCTGGGACAGTCTTACGGGCTGGTCCTTGATCCAGTCATCCACTCTGAGCCTATCCCTGTCCAAAGAACCTGTAAGGGGGCACCTGGGTGGCTCAAATGGTTAAGCATCTGCCTTCGCCTCAGGTCATGATACCAAGGTCCTGGGATCGAGCCCCACATCGGGCTCCTGGCTCAGCAGGGAGCCTGCTTCTCCTTCTCCCTCTGCCTCTCTCCCTGCTCATGCTCTCTCTCTCTCTGTATCTCTGTGTCTCAAATGAATAAATAAAATCTTTAAAAAAAAAAAAAAAGAACCTGTACGCATGGTTCCTTTGGGTGGATGGAGGTGGCAACATGATTAAAATTTCCAATTTAAATATAAATGATAATTTGAAATGAAAAGAAAACCCTGAGTCATATTTGTAGACAACCCACAACATTTAACACAAAGACCCAAACGTGTAATATGATAACAAGGAAGGCATTTGATCTATGAGTCTGAAAAAGAAATTTTGCTCCTTTTACTTTTTTTTTTGAGCTCCCTGCACTGTTTTATGAATCCATCTTTTTTTTTTTAGATTTTATTGATTTATTTGACAGAGAGAAAGACAGCGAGAGAGGGAACACAAGCAGGGGGAGTGGGAGAGGGAGAAGCAAGCTTCCCGCCGAGCAGGGAGCCCAATGTGGGCTCGATTCCAGGACCCTGGGACCATGACCTGAGCCGAAGGCAGACGCTTAATGACTGAACCACCCAGGCGCCCCTTATGAATCCATCCTTAACTTGTTTCTGATTTTCCCTGGCACTCTAAATCCTACAGCTTTGTGCTGTGTGATTTTTCTGCTTTTAAATGTGGGCTCTTCTCTTGAAAACAAATGGGGGTATCGCAGGTCCTGGGAGGTCAAACATTGGCAGCCTTTTCGGACTTCGTGGGTGGCGTGCAGAGACAGTTCCACACCTGACATCTACTTCCTTTAATACCCTTCAGGGTATTTGCCCTGCACCTCTCAAAACCCCTTCAAAATCACTTCAAGCCATTTCTGACTTTTCAGGGACAGTAAATGTTCCCACAGCATAAACAGTTTTTCCTGTCAAATTGTTGCACTGTGTCTTAGGGGAAACCATAGTAATGTCTTTTCCCTCATACTCTATTAGCACAACTTCATTAAGGCCACAGGTAAGTCAGAGCAACCTGTTTCTCTGGTGTGCTTTTGTTGTTGTGTTACCAGAAGTAAACCTCTCCAACACCGTAGTTGTTGTTATTATAAAAATCTAAGTAGAGGATGATGTTTATACTGTGGGTGCTGAGGGCTTCTTAGCAGCACCTCTCCTGGCATAGTGGACTCATTGAGTTTTCAAGTTTTCTTGTGTTCTTACCAGCTGATCATAGGGTCATTCTTCTCTCGGTTCCAATGTCCACTGAGAGCTGTTTGTGGGAAACCACTGCGTGATGAGAAGATCCAGACAAAGGCCGGCCCTGAATGATAGAGGACCACAATTTACATTTGCTGCGCGCTTTGCCTCAGGTGCCTGGCATGATGTCTCAATCCCAGAGGCTCTTGAAAAGCCAGAGGCGGCCACAGGCAAACAGGGGAAACAGAACACATCTACTAAATGCAAAGGTGTTTACTCTGCCTCTTAGCTTTAGAAATGCTCCGATCCCACAAGGGGGTCAGAAGGGAGCTTATAGAAACATACTGTGAGCGAGGCAGACAGAGTGTGGTGATTTTCAAAAATCTGCTGTAACCTTCTGGTTCAGTTTTTGTTTCCCTGAGGGCAAAGGAGTAAGATTTTATGTTTCCTTATGTAGGAGTTCACATCTGGATAAAGTATATCTTGGCTTTATGGGTGAATATTTGGAGAGATTGTTTATGTTTCCAGTGTGAGGATAATTTTGGAAACTGAGATGTATTGATTGATGATGGAGAGCTAGGCTCAGCCAGAATTGAGGTAATTTATGCATCTGCTGGAACAGGCTTACTTCTTGATGACATGTAATGGATTGCTTGAAATTCATGAGAGAGAATGCATAATGATCAAGAGCACAGACTTGGGAGCCAGACTGCCTGGGTTTCAATCCCTGCTCTGCTGCTAACAAGGTTTGTGACCTTGAAAAAGTTATTTAATCTCTCTGTGCCTCAGTTTCCTCATCTTTGAAATGGGATAGTAGTAGTATCAATTTCATAAGGTTGTTGTAAGGATTAAAAGAGTCAAGATTTATAAAATGGACTCAGCTTGTATCTAAACTCTACCTAAGCATTTGTTGCATACATACTTATATTTTATTTATTTATTTTTAATTTAAATTCAATTAATTAACATATAATATATTATTTGTTTCAGGGGTACAGGGCTGTGACTCATCAGTCTTATATAATACCCAGTGCTCATTACAACAGCACACATACTTATAAATACACAAAGACTTGATTTTTTTTTTAAATATTTTATTTATTTATTTGACAGAGAGAGAGATATCAAGAGAGGGAACACAAGCAGGGGCAGAGGGAGAGGGAGAAGCAGGCTTCCCGCTGAGCAGGGAGCCCGACATGGGGCTCGATCCCAGGATCCTGGGATCATGACCTGAGCCGAAGGCAGACACTTAACGACTGAGCCACCCAGGTGCCCCACACAAAGACTTGATGTTATCCTAGCTTTGTCATCAGCCAACTTTTGCAACCTTGGACCAGTCCCTTGCCTTCTGTAGCTATACTTTAGTTCTTCATCTACATAGTAAAGGGGGTAGACTGAGTTCCATGCTAGTTGTACCAATCTGATTCTATGTTACAGTATTTGGAATTGGTAGTACAGATATGAAGAATACTATGGAAATAAAAATCAGAGTCCCTAATGAATTATCTGTAGAGATGGGTGTAGAGATGATTCAAATGTCTTTTCATTTTCCCAGTACTTGAAAGCGTGGGATGATATGTGCATAATCTTGGATTCAGGAGCTTATCTATACAGGCATCTGCCAGATAAAAAGGAACAGACAAGCTTGCATCAACCATGAGATATTTTGCCATTAAAAATGAAAACT
>NC_138370.1:57689412-57741743 GCF_054177405.1 Leptonychotes weddellii | reverse complement strand
AAAGAGAAAGGCAAAGATTTAAAAACAACCAGGAAGCTTCATCACTCTCCAGGCTGAGTCAAATGAGTAGGTGAGACACAGGTTGCTCAGTACACTTTCACTGACACTCTCAGGGAAGGAATGATAAAATGACACAACAGAGCAGGTTTTTTTATTTTTTAATTAAAAAAAATTTTTTTTTTTTAAATTTTTTGACAGAAAGAGACAGTGAGAGAGGGAACACAAGCAGGGGGAGTGGGAGAGGGAGAAGCAAGCTTACTGCTGAGTAGGGAGCTCCATGCAATGCGGGGCTTGATCCTAGGACCCTGGGACCATGACCTGAGCCGAAGGCAGATGCTTAACTGACAGAGCCACCCAGGCGCCCCTGGAGCAGGTTTTTTTAAATAAATATTTTTATTAAGATAAATTCCACAGTATTTGGAGAATTCACTTCCTGTGAAATTGGAGGAAGTTAAATTCTGAAGTTGAAAAAGAGATATAGGCAAAGGACCATACCATTTCACTGAAAAAAGAATGCTATACCTTATAATGTATAACTGAAGTCAAGACTGAGTATCTTTAGGATTCTTAAAGTATTTTCCAGTTTTTCCCTTTCCCTTTATTTTTCAGTTGTGATCGGAGGTGTGCTTTGAGAATGACCTTAGCTCTTGTTAGTGGCTTTGAACTCCTTGCAAAAACAAAAAACAAAAAACAAACAACAGCAATAACAACAAAACCATTGCTGAAAAGAGCCATGAATAAATAAGAAGTCAGTGCAGATTTGCAAATATTTTCTCAAAGGTCTAAGAGTCACTGAAGTATTGGAAAATAGAAAAAAAGGAATAGTTAAAAAAAAAAAAAGACACCAGCAAAAATCGAAAGCTTCCAAAGAAAATACACAGAGAAGCAGCAATATTTAATTAAATTAATATGTACTGAAAGGGTCAAGAGGTTATAAGAACCACATAGAGTAGAAAGACCTCTGAGAGAGAAAAAGCCATGCCAATACAATAAATAAAAAGGAGTTGTGATAAGACTTTAAATGGATAAGGCTGTGAATTTACTTTTCTAAAACGGCTGATTTTCAAATCCTAGGCAAAGTCTTTACTATTAGAAAGTCATGAAAAAAAAAAAAAAGTCATGGAGACCTTTCACAAAACCTGGGATATTGTATTCAGTTTGAGGCATTTCACTGCCAGGAAGATGAAGAGATGGGAATTCAGAGGGAAAAAACCACACAACAAAAGTATTTCAGGGTCTGTGGAGGATTGACTTTTTAAGAGAAAGTATGAATAAATAGAATAAATAATAGCTTGGTTTGTAAAGTCTAAAGAGAGGGAGGTGATATGTTGTATGTGCCTAAAATTGAACAGAGCAAAATCACAAGGGAACAGACAGTGCCTCATTTAAATCCTATTAGCTTATTTAGTTATCATTGTAATTCTACCATTCACATTAAGGTATGGACGTTTATTTATCAGTATTTGTTGCATACGTGGAACACACACGCGCATGCGCACACACACACGCGTCTATCTAGCCAATAAGTGCCCAATCTTCCTTTCCTTTTTTTCCTGCATTTTCTTGAATGATGACCTCTGAGACTGCTGAAAATAATGCTTTCTATATTTTCTTGAAAGAGATTTTAAAAACCACATATGACCAGCTGAACTGAAAGTTTGCCCATCTTGGCTCTTGCTAGGGTGAGTGGCTGGTATTATCTATAGGAGTATACAATACAATCTTTTTGAAGAAGCAGTTTTATTTACGGTGAATTATAGAGGCTGGGAGCGGGGGTTTGCCAGTCATTATAATACTAAGGGAATTAAGTGTATGCTATCATTTTGCTCTCACTGTATGATAAATGAGAAACTCAGTAGAAGACACCGAGATTCACCGAAATAAATTATTTAACACATATGAACAGGCCAGAGGCTCAAAATATATAGACTTAATATTGTTGCAGCTGAGATATGGCTGTATTCTTGCATTTTCTATTTGTTACTCATTCTCTTCCCTACCTTATTTAAAGCCTCTACATAGTAGGTGCACTAAACAAAAATGTATTCAAAAGATAAATGCTGTTGATTTCTACAATGGTGGGATGTTTTTAACCTTATTTAAAGTCCTTTCTGGCTGTGTAAGCCATAGATTACCTTGGGCTGTGGTTGGGTAGCTATGTATGTTCAATCAATGAGAGCACTGGGCTGAAGAGTTAAGCAAATGTTTTTGTGCGCTGGCAGCTGGGCTTCAAAATGTGGCAGTCCCCAGGTTTGTTGCCGACTAGTATTTTTCAAACAAATAGAAAAATTGTCATCTTCTCTGTCAGCATGAATTCACTGAATCGTTAAGACTCACCAGCACAGACTGGAGCAAAAAGATGTTTTCCTTTGCTATGGACTTAATCATTTTATGGGGAGCAGTTTTCAAAAACTCTGAGTTTAATGCAATAAAAATGACATTTAATGCACAACAGGTATTAATAGAAGCCATCACAACTAAGTGAAGGTGAATGGAATCTTGGAAAGTGGCAGTTACAGGCTGATGATGACGGGGAATTAAATGCGGAAGGCCAAGACAGAATTAGAAAGGCAGTAACAGCTCCTCGTGGCCAGCAGGGGTCACCCAATAACCAGAAAACAAATAGGCGGGCTGAGCGTTCCCCCCTGCTGAAAGGCGGAGCTGAAAATTCTCCCACAGGACATGTCAGGATAGCCTAAGGAGACACGTATGGAACTCCCTCATAAACCTAACTCAAAACCGAGAACAGCCAGGCTCTCTCAGAAACGATATTTCTGTCTTGGTAAAGGGGGAAAACTCTGGGGCTCTGCTACATGCAGGGCAGTGAAGAATATTGGATGCAATCAGTTGGGGCTTGAATGGGAGAGAGTACAAGATACCTAAAGGGGAAGAAACTCCCTGTTGGGTTCATATGCTATTGATCTAACTTCAGAGACCCAGAACAGAGAATCCAGCTTCCAGTCAGGTTTCCTTTGCTATGTTCAAGTACAGAACATTAAAAAACTGTTCTGACCCCTTATGTTTCAAAGGTTTGTATAAAATGAATTTTTTAAACATTAAAAAAAAGTTCAGATCTCTGGGTTTTTCACAATGATTCTTCTTTTGTTCTTACAGCGACTCTATACTTCCCTTCTCTTCAATGTCTACCATTAGGAAAAAGTGTGTCCCCATCAATTCTTTGTCTTTGCATTTCTGAATCATTCTTTGAAAGGATCTTCATGAGGCTGGGTAGTAACCAAAATAGCAGCTAACATTATTGAGAGTGTACGGTGTTATGCTCTGCCCTGAGCTCTCACTGAACATGTGTGTCTTTGATAACCCTCAAAGTGGCCCTATGATGTAGAAACCATTTTAAGAACCGTGAAACTGAGCTTCACAGAGAGCTAAAGCTGAGACCCAGTTTGCCTGAGGCCTATTCTTAACCCCCATGCTGCTTGACTGCAAATATCAGGCCACAGGAGACAAAACAACATTAAAATTCAACCATTCCAATCACCTGTCTGATGCTCATATTCCTTCTATGGCCTTTCTATCAGCTGGTTGCTTTGCTGTGATTGTATATTAGCGTGCTAGGGACCCAGGAGTCTATTCTTTCCTTGGATATTTCTGACTATAAGAGGGTTCTGCCGAATAGTCAGCTGAGGTTCTTCTACCTCAGCTCCTAGAGGGTCGGAAAAAGAAGACTAATTTCTCTTCCCATGACAGTACTTTCCACATATGAAGGGAATTATTCTGAATTTCCCAGATATTAGTCAGGGTTCTCCAGAGAAATAGAACCAATAGGAGATCTAGACGTATATATGGAGATTTATTACAAGAATTGGCTCACATGTTTATGGAGACTGACAAGGTGTATGATCTGCCATCAACAAGTTGTAGAACCAGGAAAAATTGGTGGTATAATCTGGTCTGAATCTGAAAGCCTAAAAACCAGGGAGCTGATGGTGTAAGTCCCAGTCCAAGTTCAAAGGCCCAAAAATCTGGGGCTGATGGTGTTAATTTTGGCATCAAAAGATTGACGGTCTGAAAGTAGGAGAAGATGGATGTTGCAGAGAGAGTGAATTGACCCTTCCTCCACCTATTTGTTCTGCTTAGTCCCTCAATAGATTAAATGATACCCACCTGCAATGGTGAGAGGAAACTTTTTTTCAGTCTACTGATTCAAACGCTAATCTCTTCTGAAAACACTTTGACAGACACACCCAGAAATGATGGTTTACCAACTATCTGGGTATCCGTTAGCCCAGTCAAGTGGATGCATTAAAGTAACCATCACGCTGCAAATCTTCTGTTTGTTAATTGCATTAAGCTCTCTCACAGGTCTTTATTTTTTAAGCATGGTATCATTTTCAATCCTTTCTCCAGCTAAATGAACTGCACTCGATCATGTTTTTCCTAATCTGTGGTGCCTGGAGCTGAATGAGGCCAGCCAGCAGCAGCATAGTTAAAATATTATGTTTCTATTGATGCTTGTTTTCTGAGAAACACTCAAATTGCTGTTTTATCTCCTGCTTCTTGTGTATTTTTCTCTTCACTTCTCAGAAATGATGTTTCTTGCTGGGTCCTTATAGCCAGCTAAAGAAAACTATACAACTATATGATGAAAAATAATTTAGTGATGACATTTAACAAAAGGCAAAAATGTTTTAGTAAACAGTAGGCTTGGTGGCAGACAATGGGAGGATTCAACCTCCAAAACATTAATTGACTTTTCTTATAGCATCATGTGCTAATGATGCTTTATGAATTATGGTGAACACATTAAGCTGGGTTGAAATGAAGTTGCTATTATGTTTATCCACAGTTTAGGAGTTTAGTACTAAATTCCTGGCCAGCTATCTCTGTACTTTTATAAAAACTCATATTTAAATAACTTTTAAATGTATAGATTATGAAAATAGCATACTAAAACCACCACTTTCTTAGGAACAATTAACAAGTATAATTTTTAAAAGTACTCAGCTATACCAAGAAACTGTTTTGAACAAGTTGAAAACAGAATTAAACAGCATGTCATGCAAAATAATGACTGAATTAATGTTTCTTTTTTCTTTCTAAGGGACTCAGGGCATTTTATTCAAACAGTCTGAACTAAGGTTGCATAAGATGTCAACTCAAAGTTATTAAAGTCATTTTATAGGTACTAAAAAATACCTTGCAGTATCTTATCATTCTCAAATTTCATAAGTAGACAAAATCTATTTGCACATGGTTGCATCCAGACGACATTAATTTTTAATGTGGTTAAACTCCATTTGAATGTATGCCAAGATAGAAGCAATGATTAGCTTATTTGGAAAATTACCACTTTATTCTTCTCATTATTGGATAACCTCTATTGAAGAGAGGGCCTTCGTGAAGATTTCCTATCTGACCTCTTAAGTAGTCATAAAATTGAAGCTCTGAGCTTGACCTGTAGACCTCATATTGACCCAAGGCAAATTAGACCTTGTCCAGGACTTGAATTGAAAGATACTGAGCCAATGCTTGGAGGAGTGTTTAATTTGTAGAGCAGAAGAAGATAGAGAATATGATTTAAGAAATTTTTCCTTCTGATAAAGGAAAGGAAATTCTTGCTATAAGAAGGTCAAAAGAGAAAGATCAGAAGAGATGGAACTAGGTGGGCCCTGAATATTTCAAAAGGGATCCAGTGCCATAGCTGTTTGGGTCTCGAACAAGATTGCTAATAAGATCGTCAACACCTAAGATAAGTTGAGGGGCCATCCAAACAAAATAGAGATCTGTCCCCACCTGAAATCCAGAGAAGAGACACCCTTACCAAGTACCTCACAACATAGGGCAGCACAAGCAGCTTTTGAAAAAAAAGACGTGCTCTTCTTTAGCAGTGATGGTCTCACAAAATTGCACATTCCCTAAGATCATATAGGGAGGCCATTCTTGCTATTGGCAAGCCTGGGGAGTTGGGGGGCAGATGTATAGGGAGAGAGTGAAAAATTCTGAGGCCCAGGCCAAAAGGACATTATCAGGCATGATAAAATCAGAGACTTAGAAAGAACTTGGAGTAGATTAAATGTTACAAATTCAAATCCTTACAAGGGCTGAATGTGTAACATGCATGATCCAATTGGCTTGCTGTCTCTTTCTCTTTCTGGAACCCTAAGAATAATATGTGAAGAAGCCTAGGTAAGCCTGCTGGAGGATGAGAGATCATATAGAGCAGAGGCAGGTGCTCCAGCTAAGGCTCCTTAGACCAAACAGCCTGCCCATGAGAGTAAGGCCATCTTGGATGATCCAGTCTCAGCCAAGCCACCAGCTGACCATAGAGATTAGCCAAACTGGCCCAGATGAGAAGAACTGCCCAGCTAATTCAGAATGGTGAGAAATAATATTATTGGTATTAAAAAAGAACCTTCTTTATTATTCTCAAGTTTCATAACTGAAAAAATCTGTTTACATGTCTTCTGTTTAATTGAGGTAAAATTGACATATAACATTATATTTGTTTCAGGTGTACAATATAATAATTTGATTTTTGTGTATACGACAAGGTATACAATAAGTCTAGTTACCATCTGTCACCATATAACCTAACCCCCTTTACCCATTTCACCTACCTCCCAACCCCCTTCCCTTCTGATAACCTGTAATCTATTCCCTGTATCTATGAATTTTGTTTGTGTGTTTTGTTTTTTTAGATTCCTTACATGAGTGAAATTACATGGTATTTGTCTTTCTCTGTCTGACTTATTTCACTTAGCATATCTTCAAGATCCATCCATGTAGCTGCAAATGGCAAGATTTCCTTCTTTTTTATGGCTGAGTAGGATTCCATTGTATATATATGCCACATCTTCTTTATCCATTCATCCTTTGATGGGCACTTAGGTTATTTCCATACCTTGGATATTGTAAATAACACTGCAATGAACATAGGGGTGCACATATCTTTTCAATTTAGTGTTTTTACTTTCCTTGGATAAATGCCCAGAAGTGGTATAGTTGGATCATATGGTATTTTTATTCTTAATTTTTTGAGGACCCTCCATACTGTTTTCTGTAGTGGCTGCACCAATTTACATTCCCACCAACAATGTGCAATGGTTCCCTTTTCTTCATGTCCTCTCCAACACTTGCTGTTTCTTGTTTTTTTGGGTTTTTTTTTTGATAATAGTCATTCTAACAGGTGTGAGGTGATATCCTTTGTGGTTTTGCTTTGCATTTACCTGATAATTAGTGATGCTGAGCATCTTCTCATATGCCTGTTGGCCTTCAGAATGTCTTTTTTGAAAAAAAATGTCTATTCAGATCCTCTGCCCATTTTTTTTAATTGAAAATTTTTGTTGTTATTGAGTTGTATGAGTTTTTTACATATTGTGGGTATTAACCCCTTATAGGATATATGATTTGCAAATATCTTCTCCCATTCAGTAGGTTGCCTTTTCATTTTGATGATGGCTTCCTTTGCTGTGCAGAAGCTTTTTAGTTTGATGTAGTCTCAGTAGTTTATTTTGGCTTTATTTCCCTCGCCCTTGGAGAAAAACATTAATAAGACTGATGTCAAGGAACTTAGTGCCTCCTGTTTTTTTCTAGGAGTTTTATGGTTTCAGATCTTATATTCATGTCTTTAATTAATTTTGAGTTAATTTTTATATGTGGTGTAAGATAGTGGCCCAGTTTCATTCTTTTGCATGTGGCTGTCCAGTTTTCCCAGCACCATTTATTGAAGAGACTGTCCTTTCCAGATTGTATATTCTTGGCTCCTTTGTTGTAAATTAATTGACTGTATATGTGTGAGTTTATTTCTGTGCTCTCAATTCTATTCCACTAATCTATGTGTCAGTTTTTGTGCCAGGACCATAATGTTTTGATTACTATAACTTTCTAGTATATTTTGAAATTAGGGAGTGTGATACCTCCATCTTCATTGTTTCTCAAGATTATTTTTGCTATTTGGGATCTTTTGTGGTTCCATAAATATTTTAGAATTATTTGTCTTAGTTCAGTGAAAAATGCCATTGGGATTTTGATAGAGATTGAACTGAATCTATAGATTGCTTTGAGTAGTAAGAACATTTTGACAATATTAATTTTTTCATTGCATGAGCATGGAATATCTTTACATTTACTTTTGTCTTCTTCAGTTTCTTTCATTTATGTCTTACAGTTTTCAGTATACTGGTCTTTCATTTCCTTGGTTAAATGTATTCCTAGATGGTGGCACCTGGGTGGCTCAGTTGTTAAGCGTCTGCCTTCGGCTCAGGTCATGATCCCAGGGTCCTGGGATCGAGCCCCGCATCGGGCTTCCTGCTCTGCGGGAGGCCTGCTTCTTCCTCTCCCACTCCCCTTGCTTGTGTTCTCTCTCGCTGTGTATCTAGCTCTGTCAAATAAATAAAATCTTTAAAAAAAAAAAAATAAATGTATTCCTAGGTATCTTATTCTTCTTAAAGCAATTATAAATGGGATTGTTTTCTTAATTTCTCTTTCTGATAGTTTATTATTTGTGTATAGAAAAGCAACAGTTGTCTGGATATCAATTTTTTATCCTGTTACTTTACATTTATTTCTTCTAACAGTTTTTTGGTGGAGTCTATAAGGACTCTTTTCCATATATAGTAGTAACATGTCATCTGCAAATAGTGACCGTTTTACTTTTTCTTTCTAATTTGGAGGCTTTTTATTTATTTTTCTTGCCTAATTGCTCTGGCTAGGACTTCCAGTACTATGTTGAATAAAAGTAGCAGGAGTGGGCATCCTTGTCTTGTTCCTGATCTTAGCTTTTCACTGTTGAATATTATATTAGCTGAAGATGCACATTGTTTCAATATAGTATTGCCCTGATGACATTAATTTTAATATCAATAAACATCATTTAAATTTGGATCAAGATAAAAGCAATGATTTGTTTATTCTGAGAAATTGCCAATTTCATCTTCTACCACATTGGACAGTCTCATACCTTACAGTGTTATAAGGTCAACAAAAATGAGGTTAATCATATGTACTGATGAAGTATTTTTTGCTGAAACCTGAAGGACACTCTGAGCAACCTACTGGTGCAAGCTTATATTTAACTCTGGTCAGTCCTAGAGTCTAGAATTGCACAATTTTAGAGATTAGGTCCTGAAAGTGAAGTCATCTTAGATTTTCCCACAGTTGGGGAGCCAGAAAAAGCCTTAGAGACTATCTAATCTAGAGGGTTCCAACTGGTAGTTTACAGGCCAAATTTGGCCAGCAGATGCATTTTGTTTGGCCTACACAGTGCTGGCTCTCACAAATTAAAAAAAATATATATCTAATTAGTCACATTGCCAAATTTTTGAAATTAGATAATCACATTAATTATCTGCATTTCCAAATTATCTTGAAAAAAAATTGCAAGTATTGGCAACTTTGAGCCTACAGTTAATTGAAGCAGAATACAGGCTGCTCCTTTTATTTATTTATTTTATTTTAATTTTTTTAAAGAGAGAGAGAGTGCATGTGTGTGCAAGCGTTGGGCGGTGGGGTGGGGAAAGGCAGAGGGAGAGGGAGAGAGAGAATCTTAAGTAGGCTACATGCCCAGCACGGGGCCCAACACCAGATCCCATCTCACAACACTGAGATCATGATCTGAGCCAAATCAAGAGTCAGAAATGCCTAAGCAACTGAGCCACCCAGGTGCCCCCAGGCTGCTCCTTTTATATGGGGAAGGAGCTCACTAAGTCCCTGTATTATATGGATGGAAGTTCCTGTGATTTGTCCTGACCTACAGTACGTACCCAGGCAGGAGAAAGAATGTTGTTTGTGAGACTTACGCTGCATAAGTAACTTTGGGAGCCTGATTAGTTAACAGTAGCCAGCCTCTGGGTCAGAATTGGCCTTTCTGGTCTAGAGGCTAAGAGCTGTAAATCTTGCCTTACATCACCTCTGGCTCCAGGCAGGACTGGTCCCCCAAAATGGAATCTAGGAGGGGAGACAAGCACACCTAGCCCAGTCTCCTTGAATGTGTAAAGACATGATAACATAGAAATCAGCTCATTCCAAATTGTACATAGGCAAACAAATGTTTAACTTCAGACCCTGTCATTTGCCCTATAAATACAGCCCTATGGTCAGTTGGAAGTCTACTTGAGGGGAGGATGCACCACCCAGGCCTCTCAATCAGGACTCCAGCCTGGCTGTCTCCAAGGAGCTTCCCCAGCTAGTGAGGCTGGATGTTGTAAGTACCTGATTTGGTGTAACTTTGTCTTATTCTCCTTTACTGCTTACTATTGCCCTCATCTATGCACAGATTTCCTTTTTTTCTTTCTGTTTCTATAGATTTTTATAATATTAATAAAGTGTTTTTTTTCCTGTTGAAACTGAGAGTTACAGCTGCCGTGAATCTTTTCTTCAGAACAGTCCCCAAAGAAACCACCCCTTCCCACTACATAACACCTCAGTTTGCTTTTCATCCATGTTACACACAATCTCTGTAAGTATTTGAATTTATAACATCTGAATCTGCTCGAATCACTTAATTTTACAGATAAGCAAACAGAGGTTCAGATAAAAGGGACTCTGTCATCAGCTGGTGATGGACTTAAAATCTGGTATAAATATAAACCATTATTAGCTGTGGAACTGGTATTAGCTTTCCTTCCCACCTGGCAGCTGGCTGGGAGCAGAGTTAATTTTGAGTGGGTGTGAACAGAGCAGAAGAGTCTGGGATTTTCCAAGACAAGAAAGCTGGAGAGCAGTTTGGAGACACCAGGATCAGAGTTCCCTAAGTCCCTAAGTAGTTAGAGGGTGGGAGCCCCTGGAGGGTAAGGGAGGAGCTGAAAGACATAGAGGGCAAAGAAAACAAACATCTTTTGCTTCATTATTTTGTTCCTCATCTGCCCTGTTGGCCTAACGATCTTTGCTGGGAAAACATTTTGCTACATTTTGATGATGTTAATAGACTTTGGAATGCCTGAAAGTCTCTAAAAAACACAGAAGAAACTGTGAGATTCCAGCTATATAGATGGCCAAGTCTTAATTTAAAAATATGCGTCTTAAAAGTTCTTGAGAAAGATTTAAAAAAATCTCATCACAAGAAAAAAGAAATTTATAACTAGATGTGGTAATAGATGTTACCTAGACTTACCATGATGATCATTTCACCATATATACATATATTGAATAATTATGTTATACACCTGAAACAAGTATAATGTTAATTATATCCCAATAAAGAAATAGTTCCTAGAAATCTGTCTTCCCCTATATCCATCATTAGCCAAGTTCTATCTTGAAAATGTATCTTGAATCTGTGAGCTTGCTTCAGTTTTATTCCTATTATCACCATGGGCGTTGAGGTCACCCTCCTTTCCCCAGCCTCTTGACTAGTCTCCATGTTTGTGGTGGGCTCTCCTAAAACCTGTCCTGCTCAGACCCTCCCGTGCATTGTAAATCAGGAGATGAATTATTGTGTCGGCCCACAGATCGGTCTGTACTTCAGAGCTGCTGTGTGATTATATGATTTGTGGGCAATTAACAGGATGTGATGGTGACTTTTTCAGGAATTATACTTAGAGTCCAGATGCTATATTCAGGTAATGGGGTTTGCTAATGGTGGTTTTTGCAACCATAAAAATTAATTCTGCGGGAATGTAAGGTTGTTGTGGTTGGGAATATGAAGTGGTAAACCCCTGCTTGGAATGTCCTAAGGCCTGGAAGGGTCTAACGGTGGACAGATAGGTGATTACCATTGCCACCAACCAGGAACATTTCCAATAAATAAACGGGAGACTCACTGAACATTTGATAGGCTAACATCCTCAGATGTCCTTTGTGGAAAATGTATTCTTTGAGCTCGTTAAAACAAAAAGTAATCTGTGTATATCAGAGTCCTCAGTTTCACCAATTCTCAGACTTAATCCTTGTGTCTACTAACTCACTGCTTTTAGTTTGCTTCCATCCAATTCCTTTTCACATAGCTGACAGAATAATCTTTTAATCACCAAAATCTAATTAGGGTATTTGTCTACTCTGAAAATGTGGACCTTTGATCTGAATAGGATAAATTCTATCTTTTCACCCCTTTCTTACTGCTCAAGCTTCTTTTCTACTTCCTTCTCCTTCACACTTTAAAATTCAGCTATGGAAAATTGTGGTTAAGTCCTGGAATGAGCCTCGATCTCTCCAGCCTCTGGAATTTTGCACAGACTGTGTTGTCCTTGCCCGGAAGATGGTTTTCCAAACTGCTAAGGATTGAATGTTTGTATCCTCCCCAAATTAATATGTTGAAACCCAAATGATAGCATGTGGAGGTGGGGCTTTTAGGAGGTAATTAGGGTTAGATTAGATCATGAGAGTGGAGCCATCATGAAGATACCGATGCCCTTATAAAAAGAGGAAGGGACATGTGATCTTTCTTTCTCTTCATGTACCCCCCAAAGGAAGGCCATATATCTTTTTGAATTAGTGCTTTTGTTTTCTTTGAGTAAATACCCAGTAGTAGAATTACTGAATCATATGCTATTTCTATTTTTAATTTTTGAGGAAACACCACACTGTTTACCACAGTGGCTGCACCAATTTACATTCCCACCAATAGTGCACGAGGGTTCCTTTTCCTCCCTGAGATGTTTTTATGACTCCTCTAGTCTGGGTTGGTTATTCTTCCTAAGTGTCTCCCTAACACCTTATCCTTCACTTCCATGTGGTTACCATGCTATAGCGTATTTACTGCTTTGTATCTTCTACTTGACCATAAACTCTGTGGTGGCCGAGATTGTGTGTCCGGCTTGTTGGCAGTTTTATCCTTAGCTTTTAGCAGGTGATAATAAATATTAATAAATTAGTAAATACTGGCTGGATGAATGAATACATTAGGTAGCAAGAAGAAGCAATTTAAGAAATCAGTCAAGCAAACAAAAACAACAAAAGAAACCTTTTTTTTTTTTTTTAACTTATGATGCTCTTTATCTTAGAGGTAGCTACATTCTTACATTTTTAAAGACACCTTTTACTTGGCTATGGTCAGATGAAGTAATTGGCTGGGGAATTTGTCACGACCTGTCTGATCCATTTTAATTTCTTGTCTCTGTTTTCTGCAAAGACAGAAAATCCCTTTAAAATCCCACCAGTTTAAAAACTCAGTAATAGAAGAACTTAATAGACAGTGTCTTCCAACAACTATATTTCTATATACATTAGGTGCTTACCCTTTGCAAGCTTGGGGATTCACAGGGCCTGCGCCTGATTATATTAACCCAAACTATAATCATTTCCTTTGGCATAAATAAAGTCAAGCAGTTAGTAAGAGGCCAAAGGCCCTCGCAGCTGTTTTAGTACAATTTGGATGGATGCAGATGAAATTACAGAGTCACATTTTATTTGTTGGCTGTTGTCCCAATTATGAGCTTAGTCACATCAGAGAGTTCAGAGAGATCAGAAATGGGGGTTCGGGGAGAGGATGCACAGTTCTAAATAATTATTCAATGACAGGACGGGCTTTCATTTGCTCTGACCAACATAGAGATTAACTCTAGACCTCTGACCGCCTGATCCAATGTGGATTAAAAAAATTCTGCAATCTTTCAAAAACATTCATTATGTTCTCTTTAAAAAGTTTAACACTTACGCAGCTGGTGGTGGGGGTGGGGGTGTTGGGAAGAGATAGGGTTGGGAGAATGGCTGATTCAGAGGCTGCAATTATTTTGGGACTGGAAACAGAATTGAAATGACCCAGATGGTTAGCCTAATGAAGCTGAACCAAAATTTATGCCTGGAGGAGTCAGAGACACGCTTCCATCTCTCAGTGAGAGGGAATATGTATGTGTGCGCGTGTGCGTGTGCGTGTGTGTGTGTGCATGCCCACAAGTGGGCATGCATGATTGATTTTGGCTGCAGAGGGCTTGGGGTTATAGGAATAAAAGTGTGGCAGGCCAAGATGAATGTGCATAGGAAAGAAATCACAACGAAACACAAAGCCTTTTCCTGCTACTGTCTGGCCTCGGGCAGACCTGCTCCCTCTCAATTGCACCAGTTTGGAAAATCCTCTTTCCTTTGGCTTTGAAAATAGACCATATTTCCTGGGAGCGTATGGTGCCTTTTGGATAAGGTGCTTAAGGTAGATCAAGCAGAGCAGGGGACATCCATGCTGCTGACTTGTGCCAGGGCATTTGTCCAAAACTCTATCGCTAGCAAAAAACATATTGTGCTACGTGGTGTGACTGCTACTCTCACCTTGTCTGGGGCCTTTGGTTTATTTACCTATGTGAACCAACATACCTGCTGCAGAGTTGTGGGGCAAAGGGTGAGGATAGGGCTCAAGGCCCATTCCGTATCTACCTGGGTTTTGGAACCATAAGAGTTTCTAATTTTAATTAAAGTACTTAATATATGTAAATCTTGAGGACACTGCCTGGCACATAGGATATAGGAATTACATTTTAACTATAGTTTTATGATTATTTTATTACTTATTTAATATCTTAGCTGTGGGATTTGCTGCATATGTCATTCAAAGGGACTTCTCTAATAAACCTGAAGAGCCATGAGCTTTACGTGGGACAAGAAAGGAGACGGACTTAAGAACCAATATGGCAACTACACCACCTTGTATAATTGGGAATAGGTCTTAGTTTCTTAAGCTGTAAAATAAAATCAGGATGGGGCAGAGTATCCCTAGAATGGCCCCCTCAGTAGGGAGAAATAACATTTATTGCCTACAGGTCTATGTGTTATGACTGTGGGGGACTTTACCTGTATCAGCTCATTTAATCATCACAATGTACTTTTGAATTTGGCTTTAGGAGAACAAAATTCATGGAACCCAAGAACATTACAAACTAGAAATGATTTTTATTTATTGAATGCCTCATGTGCCAAACTCTCTACATACAATATATCATTTCCTCATGATCACCCTACTGGTTATATTATTATCCAGATCTATAAGTGAGACGAGTATGGCTCAGAGAGACTCAATGATTCATGAAGATCACATAGCCAGTAAGTGCTGGAGCAGAGATTTGAACTCATGTCTCCTCAATTCATAAATCCACGTTCTTACTATTAAAATAGAGCTGCTTTGTGAGATTGCCTTCCTATTAAGTCACATCGGTTCTAATTGTACTTGAATGAATCTAAGATGCACTTGCTTGATAATAAATTCTATCGACCCTATTCAAGAGCTAAGGGAATAAAAAGGGTCCTAGGGAAAAGCATGCTTCAAAAAGCACAGCTTGCCATACGTGCAGAGGAGAGGAAATTAAGTGAGAAGAAACCAAACTGGTGAGCGCTTCCAAAGGCACGGTGATATAAACCATTTCTAAACTAGAGATACGATGTGGTATTGGCCCCAGTGTGAACGCATGTGTACACGTTGCGGGAGGAGAGAGATTCAAATAGTGCTGGTCTGGACCTCTTGTCACAGAACAGAGCCGAGGCTGCTACTCACGGGGGCTTCCCACGCGTGCGTACAGGGATAAGGTTGTGGGCGGGCAGTGGGAATGCGGAGAACGACCAACCCGTATACGTCCCATGGCGTAGTGGGCACTGCCCTGTGGGTTCTCACTTTGGCCTTGTATTTGGGAAGGGATTGCTTGGGGAAATGTATTGGCAGTGGGAAGGTGGCAGGATTCTCCCTTTTTGTTTGCGTTTGGAGTCCCTGGCTCCAGCTAATGAATTGCTCGTGATGGCAGTATGTCTCGTGGGCAAGGTAGCACACCGAAGCTCCAATTGTCTTGTTTCTTGTTGGGTGACCCCAAGCAAGTCATTCCACCTCACTGAACTCTGAGGATCACAGTGATCACCTACCTCGCAGGGATTCTGTAAGGAATGGACAATAAACACGAAGGTGAGTGCCACATAAATGCTAAGTAGTGCCATTAATCCTCCCCTGGACAGTGGTTTACCTATCTAATGTGCTTAATCTCCCTTGAGTACAGGACCTCAGGATAGGCTGTTCTTGCCAAAAGAGTTTACACCGCAAGGCAGATCATGTTAGGGGTCTGGCTCTAAGAATGGCAGACACATGGAAAGAGATAAGGCTGAAAAGTCGTTATGAACTCCGTCTACTGGGCTCTGGAGTCTGTAGCACACATTACACGTGGCGCTTCCTTGCCTTTCTGTTTAAAAGTCACTTTCTTTCTTTTTTTTTTTTTTTATTTTTTTTTTAAAGATTTTATTTGACAGAGAGAGAGAGACAGCGAGAGAGGGAACACAAGCAGGGGGAGTGGGAGAGTGAGAAGTAGGCTTCCTGCAGAGTAGGGAGCCTGATGTGGGGCTCGATCCCAGGACCCTGGGATCATGACCTGAGCTGAAGGCAGACGCTTAACGACTGAGCCACCCAGGTGCCCCTAAAAGTCACTTTCTCAGAGTGCAAATCTCTACTTGCTTTAATCTTTCTAAACAAAACTGGATTCTGAACTTTGGAATATAAGTTTTGTACAAGTGGTGGAAGTACTGAATCAGGAGAGAGGTGTTTTTTTTCAGTCTGTGTGCTTGGTTCAGATAGAATTGCTCAACTGTTGGCGGTGATCCATGAAGCTGCTGGCTACCCTGGGTTCCTAAATGGTTTTGAAAACTGCTGGAAACCATTGCAGCATGCCGCTGAAGGGAGACAGCCATGTTGGCTGCAGGGGGATTTGGGGTTCAAGCTGCTGGCTCTTCCTCATACCAGTCACACTCACAATGGCTTTGGGCAGCAAGACTTGACTTCTCAATTTCTAGGTTATGTGTTGACAGCGAAAAACGCCTCCTCTGGTGGGATTCTGTTGCATCAATCTCTCATACACAAATGGTGAAGCAGTTTCAACCAAAATTTTAATTCATTCATTCCTTCATTTGACAACATGTGTAGTTAACTTTTAGGGGAGAGTTAAAGGTTCCAGTCGACTATATGATGTCTGGTTAGCTATTTTAAAATTAGAATCGGGACAGACTTTATCTTTGCTTGCAAATGGGACTCCTAGGTCTGTTTTTCAAAGTTAGAGATTTGTTGCTTCTGGAAATTTTCTTGACCTGGTTTCCCTGACACCATACTCTCCTGGTCTTTTGTTGAATTCCTTGGCAATTTCTTGTCAGTTTCTTTTTGCTGGCTCCTCTGCTGGACCTTTAAACTTTGGTTTGATTTAGTTAATGCCTGATCCTTGATCCTCTTCTCTTTTTGAACCCACTTATATTAAAATATTGGGAGATAATTATTTTTTTAAAATTTTATTTTATTTTATTATGCTAGTCACCATACAATACATCATTAGTTTTCGATGCAGTGATCCATGATTCATTGTTTTCGAATAACACCCAGTGCTCCATGCAGTACGTGCCCTCCTTAATACCCATCACTGGGCTAACCCATCCCCCCAACCCCTCCCCTCTAAAACCCTCAGTTTGTTTCTCAGAGTCCATAGTCTCTCATGGTTCGTCTCCCACTCCAATTCCCCCCTCTTCATAAATATTGATAACTCTGAAATATATATGTCGACTCCAACCCCTGCCTTGATTTCCAGGTTCATATATTTGATTCTCTTTCTGATTCTCCACTTGGAGATGGAATTGGAACTTTCAGATTAACATGTCGAGAACTGAACTTTTGATTTCTCCTTCTCTAAACCTGCTTCTCTCTCAGTCTCTCCTATCTTCCTTAATGGTGACACCATCCATTTGGTCGTTCAGGCCAAGCACTTAAGGAGTTTCCCAGATTGCTCTCTTTCCTTTACGTTCCTGCCCATCGACAAGTCCCAGAAGTGTTGAATCCCAGCACTTCTCACCATCTATATTGCCATTAGCATGGTTTGGGCCATGCTTCTCTTATTTGGGCTACATTGCAATGGCCTCCTAAATCATATCCCTGCACCGATCTTGTCTCCTACAGTTTATTCCCCATATGGCATGAGGTGGAATACATTACTTATGTTTTTTTATTCATTTACATTTCATAGATGAAGAGACTTCAAGGAAGTGACTGACTTGTGTCAGATCATACAAGCATAATGATGGAAGAAGGACTAGAATCCAGTTCTCCATAGCCCTGAAATAGTTTACCTTTGAATGATTTCAATCCCGCCACCTAATCATTTAAATTAGAAAGTCTAATTTTAAGATTCTACTAATAGAGGCTAATAATTATATAACACTTACTATGTACCAGGCATAGTTCCAAAGGCTTTATGTAATTTAGGCTCATTAATCTTACATTACCCCAATGAACCATAAGGTACTATTACTGCTATCTAAAGATGAGGCAACTGAGGCACAGAGCTGTTAAGTGTCCTGCCCAGGTTATGCAGCCAGCAGGTAGCAGAGGGGGGATTCAAACCCGGGCATCTGACTCTAGAGATGTGCCCTTAACTGCTGTGTAATACTGACCCTCGGCTGAAGCTGTAAGTTCGATCCAACATGACCCGTAAGTCTTTTTGAGGGTATTTTTCTTTTTTTTTTAAGATTTTATTTATTTATTTGACAGAGAGAGACACAGCGAGAGAGGGAACACAAGCAGGGGGAGTGGGAGAGGGAGAAGCAGGCTTCCCGCGGAGCAGGGAGCCCGATGCGGGGCTCGATCCTAGGACCCTGGGATCATGACCTGAGCCGAAGGCAGACGCTTAACGACTGAGCCACCCAGGTGCCCCGAGGGTATTTTTCTTTTTAGACATTAGTTGTTATTGAATTAACTATGATAACAAAAAGTATTCACTACTTCACCAGTTGTTTCTCAGGTATAGCTAAGAGGTGAATTGAAGTAGCTTTTACATTTTTTTTTTCCCTATATACATGTGATTTGGGGGCCCATATTTTTTAGCTATGGGTAATATTTACCCCAGGGACAGACTCAAAATGAACTCTCAAATTGCCTCAAATATTTTCTATTTGGTAACATTTCCCCAGAAGGCTCTGCCCTGAAAGCTGCTACATGAAACAGCAAATCCTATCATGTCCCAAAGGGGCCGCTTGCAGTTTAAAAAATCGCCGGTCTCTGTCTCTTGCACCTGTGCTACGCTTGGTAGATTTATTTGATTTAGAAAACTTCAAAAAGGATCGGCAATTTGATGAGCTGAAAGAATTTTGAATATTGAAAAGGGGAGGTTTCACTCGCACCAACTTCACATTGTGGGATGTAAAGGAAACAAACAAGCCTGTTTGCAATTTAATGATTGTGATGCTAATTTCTTTGTGTCTCAAAGGTGAGACATTATGTGGTTTGCCTGGGTGTTCTGTAATGTAACACCACCCAGGAACAGAATTCTGCTTCCTTTCACTCCCGGACTGCCTCTCCAACCCGTCCATCTTTGTGAATAATTCTTTGTTGATAAGGGACTCATTATCATTATTGATTAAACTTTGCCATCTCTGATGTCGGCAAATACCTTGCTCATTTTAATCTGTCTCAAAGCCATGTTGTATGCTTACTATGTTTTAATTTGTCCCTAGATTGTATTTGCCTGATGCTGGTATAAAGATTGAGGACTCTCTTGGGGCGTTTTTGTTTGCAGATATATGATGGTCCTGAAGGATAAGCTTGGAGACTCGCAAACAGAACTTCTTGGCGACAACCTCCCTGTGCCTGTTGCCTTGAAACTAGACTCATAAACTAAAGCAGGGGACAAAGTTCTATAGTAAAACCTTTAATCCATTTACATCTTTAACCCCCGGGGGCGATTTTTTTTTTTTTTACCTCAATCCTTAACATTTTCCTCTCCCTGTGATGCTCTATTGTTCTATTGACCTCTACAAATATCAACTCTGTTAGATTTTTGCTGAGTTCAGAGTTTTGTCAAATGCTATGAAGATGATATTTTTGTAATATTTTGAAATAATTCCACAGTCACAGAAAAGTTGCAAGCCTAGAAAAATAAATGCCTGTGTCTTTATCGCTCAGATGCCCCAATTGTTATCATTTTACTGCATTTGCTTGACATGATGCTACTTTGAAATGACCATTTATTTTTTAATTTTTTTAAACATTTCATTTATTTATTTGACAGAGAGCGCGAGAGCGAGTGAGCACAAGCTGGGGGAGCAGCAGAGGGAGAGGGAGAAGCAGGCTCCCCGCTGAGAAGGGAGCCCGATGTAGGGCTCCATCCCAGGACCCATCCCTAATACCCCCTCCATCAGACACTTAACTGACTGAGCCACACAGACGTCCCTGAAATGACCATTTCTTAATTCTAGCCAGTTCACTACTGAGCTCATCAAACTGTGAAGGGTCTGTTTGGATACTAATGGGAGGAGGGTTAGGGAGGGAATGGGATTATTGTTAGAAGGAGGGGATGAAGAGAGGGGACAATTATTAGAGGAAACAGTGGAAATTTTGTAGTAACAGTGTCTTAGGAGTGCTACGATCCTCCAACAAGGCGAGTGTGCTAGACATGGTGTGTCCGCGACGCTAGTTTCTTCTAGGTGCTCAGAATATTTTACTTTCCAAATAGGCTCCAATGTCAATTTTCCCTTATAAATGTGTGACAAATTACAGTGTTCCCATTTAGGTGGCTAACAGTGGTGCAGAAAATAAAGTCAAGTGCAAAAAGTTACCCCTTTGGGACACTACATGGAAATGTATAAGGATTTGCCTGATGCTGCCAATTGAAGACCCTTCCGAGAAGGTTTGTGAATGACCCACAGGTCACACAGCCAGGGAGATTGCCGGTGAAGTGGCAAATTGCCAGACCTCTCGGCGGTGTGTACCATCCTGATGGGTGCCGCTCCTGGCTCTCCCGCCTGGCCTGGGAGGGAAATGAGTAATGGGATTTGAATTGGCAAAAACAAGGATTTTCACTTTAAAAGGGATCTTTTATTCTTGAGCCAAAGCCAATTGAAATACCCAGAGCCTGGGCCTTTTTATTCAGACAAGAACAATGAGATCAATTTTCAACAGAAAATGAGGGAAAAGGAGAGAGACAGCAGCTGAGGTAATCGGCTGCAAAGAACAAAGTTTGAAATTAAATATTATGGCTTAAATAGTCCTGTAATTCAAGCTGCCCCTCTCCCTCCCTCCTCTGACCACCCCCCCGCTCCGATCTTGTATTAAAGAAATAAAACAAAAAACTCCACCACAAAATGGGAGACAATTTTTTTCTCATAGAAGAAAATTCTCTCTGCAGCATGAATTTGAGCCATAGCGATTTGATTTCTATGGAGATAAAGAGGCAGGGAAGTTAGTGCTGTTTCGAAGGGAATGTAAATGCGGTGTTAAGGAGTGAGGAGGAAAACTTCACACAGGCTGGCTTATTAGAATTTGCTGTATTTTATCCTGTTTTCACAGCGCAACAGAAGGGATGTAGGGAAGTTTTATTTAATTTTTAGGGCAATTAGGGAAAGGAAACCCAGGCTGAGTGACTTTAGACTGCTCATTACCTTCTGGCGGGCAGAAGGAGAGTGCATATTTTAAATGTTAAGATCAGATTATTTATAAGTTTCAATTTGAAATTCAAGGGCATGGAAGGAACGATAACTTGATTAGCAGAGGAAACAGCCTTATGTACACAGCTGGTTTCATCTCTGTAATAGGTCAGAGTCTGAAGAGCAGCATCTTTAGTCTCTTCCTGGAAATGACAGATTCTGGGTGGAACCAATGAGGTTTAAAAAAGAAAACAACTTTTAGACATTTTCGTCCCCAATCTTTTAATGAATGTTGTGATGGGGTTAGGCATTTCTAGAAGATCTTGTGTGACTATCCAGTAATGGCAATTTTGATGCTGCATCTTTCTTGGAATGAATTACTGTTTCGAATTCCTGATCCCAGTTTCTCCAGCTTCCCTAGGTCTTCCCTCGAGCATCTGTCAGCTGTGGCTGGGGGCGGGAAGAGTGACAGAGGACACACATGGCGGCTCCCCACCACACCCATGTGTGTGGTGGTTCTTACAGGCGGTGGAAGCCTTGTCAGATGGGAAGCCCCTTAAGAGTTGTTTATTATATCCCACTAGTCTTTGTGTGTAGGAGAAACAATTTGTTATTTAAAATCCCAGCAGACTGTAGCCGCTTCTGAATCCTAAGGAAGTGGCAGAGTTTCTCTTTGGAATAGATAAGCCATTTAGCTGTGGGGAAAAAAAAAAAAAAAGATAAGCTTCAGGGAATGGCTTGGAAAGCATAGGAATGAGAAGAAGAATCAACTGCCTTTATCAATAAAACAAGAATTTGGAGGGACTGGACAAGAGAAAAGGAGACCAACTGTAATGAGGAAGCTAAGGATTTACACAGAGTTTACTGTGAGCATGGCCAGTGGGCATGGTTGAAAGGCATTTACAATATGGATATCTTATATACATTTTTTAAAGATTTTATTTATTTGAGAGAGAGCAAGAGAGCGAGCATGAGCAAGGTGAGGGGCAGAGGGAGAAGCAGACCTCCCGCTGAGCAGGGAACCTGATGTGGGGCTCGATCCCCGGAATCCGGGATCATGACCTGAGCCGAAGGCAGACGCTTAACCGACTGAGCCACCCAGGCGCCCTCTTATATACAGTTTTAATTAAGTTTCCTAGGCAGTGCGGCAGCATTACCCTCCTGTCTCTCCCTAAACCTTCCTAGATGTCTGACCTATGCGCAGTCCTCAGTTTGTTGGTACTTCAGGTAAATGGGGAGCTGGTGGTTGAAGCAGTGTGAAGGCTGTAGTGAAATGACCCTGTTAAACCAATTAATAAAACTCACAAGGGATTCTAAGCCAGAGCCAACCAGGAGAAAGAGAAATGCTCCCCTCACCTTTTCTGAGGAATCTCAGTAGAGGTTGGGAGGGACAGCAAAGTTTCTTCTCCTTGTGAAAGGGGAACATTTCAAGAGAAGCTTAACTCCAGATGAATTTTGGGAGAGAAAAGTAGGAACCGTATATAAGTTGAACTGAAATGAATGTGGGAATGTGGAGGAATTTTTAGATTGTCTTCACAGGCTTCACTTGAACCTAAAACCATTTATACCTTCCTTTTTCTCTAAGGGAACACGGAGTACACACTGCATGTATTATCATGGTGGGGGTGAGGCACTGGTAAAAATTCAAAGTGTGCACTTCTACCAGGAAAGGGGTTCATTGGGAGGAATGTAAACTGTATGTTTCCAGGACAGCTCTGTCTAACACCATCACTTTCTTCACAGTAGGAGGGAACAGCGGTGTGATTCCCACCAGCCCTCTGGCTGCCATCCTTGTGTTGGACATTAAACTCAGAGCAGCAGTAAAATAGCACTGTAGAAAATTCAAGCTAGTAAGTGGTTCTGAAAAGATGTTTTGCTTCATCAGTTTTCAATTTTTCATTCTGTGGAAGACATTGAATTTCTAGGAGCCATTTTTAAAGGTGCCAAGAGAATCAAGGTAGTTCCACCAGGGTAATGAGTTCCTGTTATTGATGTCTTCATTTATCACTCATTCTTTTATCAAGCATATATTTAATGCATATAATGCTTTTGAAAGATGCTGGGTATTGAATGCATAAAACGGCAGACTTTTAAATAAGGTATTAAAATACTGAGATAAATGCTAATAGAAGGCCATATAAAGTGCTAAACGGGAACACAGAATACAGTCACATAAAATAGTTATGCCTAAAATTGGGGACAGGATAAGATGGGGGAAGAGGAGAAAATTTTGTCTATACTTCACCCTACCTTTTTTTCTTACCACTTATCAGAAAAGGTATTTCTATTTCTTAACTGCTTCCAGGCCTTTATGTCCCTTCTAAGACACTGTTTTTGTTATAGGAATCTCACTATAGATAGTAGTTTATTTTTTGAGATTTTTTTTTCCAGTATTAGGCTTTTGTGGACTAGCCAAATGGCCCTGACACTCAGGCACAGCATTACCTCAATGGGAAATTGGCTTTTTTTGAGTTTCAGATGTACCTTTGAAATAGGATTTAAGGGACACCTGGGTGGCTCAGTCAGTTAAGCGTCTGCTTTCGGCTCAGGTCATGATCCCAGGGTCCTGGGATTGAGTCCCGCATCGAGCTCCCTGCTTGGTGGGGAGCCTACTTCTGCCTCTGCCTGCAGCTCCCCCTGCTTGTGTTCTCTCTCTCTCTCTCTGACAAATAAATAAAATCTTAAAAAAAAAAAAGAAATAGGATTTAATTTGGAATCATCTGCATGATGACATTTTAAGTATAAATTCCTAGCCATTAGGATAAATTTCAAGAACAAGCATATAGAAGTATAACTAGCTATGAAAAAAATGTTTCTACCCCTGACTTGAAAAGCCACCATAACACATTTTTTTTTCCTTTTTAGAAGATTTTATTTATTTATTTTATTTGAGAGAAAAAGAGAGAGAGAAAAAGAATGCGTGTGAGTGGGACCAGGGCAGGGGAGGGCAAAGGGAAAAGGAGGAGAGAATCCCAAGCAGACTCCACACTAAGTGCAGAGCCCGATGCAGGGCTTGATCCCACGACCCCAAGACCATGCATGACCTGAGCTGAAACCAAGAACCGGATGCTTAACCAGCTGAGCCACCCAGGTATCCCCCACCATACCACATTTGAACTATCTTGCCACTTGTTACCTTAATTCCTGTGGGTACCTTAGGCTGGAGAAATTTGGCATTGTTGAATTCAACATTGAACACTGGTTTTAAAAGTCTACTCATTGGGCACCTGGGTGGCTCAGTTGGTTGGGCGACTGCCTTCGGCTCAGGTCGTGGTCCTGGAGTCTCAGGATCGAGTCCCGCATCGGGCTCCCTGCTCGGCGGGGGGTCTGCTTCTCCCTCTGACCCTCCCCCCTTTCATGTTCTCTCTCTCTGTCTCATTCTCTCTCTCAAAAAAAAAAAAAAAAAGAAAAAAAAAGTCTACTCATTTTCCAACAACAAAAAACCAAACAGCCTGACTCAAAATGGGCAAAGGTCTAGACAGACTAGCCATTTCTTCAAAGAAGATATGCAATTGGACAAGAAGCACATGAAAAGATGCTTAATATCACTAAACATAAGGGAAATTTAAATCAAAAACCACATTGCAATACTGTTGCTTCATACCTATTAGTATGGCTACTATAAAACAAATAAACAAAATGTAACAAGTATTGAGGAGGATGTGGAGAAACTGGAATGCTTGTACACTGTTGGTGGGAATGTAAAATAGTACAGCTGCTGCGGAAAACACTATGGCAGTTCCTCAAAAAATTAAAATTCTAAAAATAGAATTAGCATGTGATCCAGCGATTCCATTTCTGGATGTATACACAAAAGAATTGGAAACAGGGTCTCGAAGAGGTTTGTATACCCATGTTCACAATGGCATTATTCATAATAGTTAAAAAGTGGAAGCAAGCCAAGTGTCCATTGACAGATAGATAAATGGATAAGCAAAATGTGGTGTGTACACACATGCACACAATGGACTATTATTCAGCCTTAAAAGGGAAGGAAATTCTGACATATGTTGCAACATTGATGAACCTGGAGGAACCTAATGTACATTACACTTGCATTAGCTTATGCTAAGTGTAATTAGCCAGTTACAAGAAGGCAAATACTATATGATTCCATTAATATGATATACCTTTGAGTAGGCAGAATCACAGAGACAGAAGGTAGAATAGTGATTTTCAGGGGAAGGGGAGTGGGGAGTTGTTATGTGTTATAGGGAGTTATGTGTATAGAATTTCAGTTTTGCATGATGAAAAGAATTCTGGAGATGGAAGGCGGTGATGGTTGCACAACAATATAAATATATTTAACGCCACTTAACTTCACATTTAAAAATAGTTAAGATGGTAAATTTTATGTTATATGCATTTTGCCACAATAAAAAAAATTGGAGAAAGAGAAAAGAAAGGTCTACCCATTTGCTTTCTGAAATGGTTAACTCTTTTTTAAAAAAAATTTTATTGTTATGTTAATCACCATTCATTACATCACTAGTTTTTGATGTAGTGTTCCATGATTCATTGTTTGCGTATAACACCCAGTGCTCCATGCAGAACGTGTGAGATGGTTAACTCTTATTTGGGAGTAATTACAGATCTGTTGTTTTCTTAACCAAATCTCTAATGCTGATAGTAAATGCTCCATTGTGGTTTTAGTTAGGCTGTGTTAGTAAGAAACTAGTATGATCTAAGCTATTTGTAATGGATGCTATGGGGTGCCATGCATCTCTCCTGTAAGACCAAGAGCCACATTGCCCCAGCTGCTGGGAGGGTTAGCAGCCTATGGCTCGTAGCTGATTCCCCACCCACCCTGCTCAGGAATTGCCCTCAGCAGAAGGGAGCTACTTCATTCAGGGCTGCACCTTCTCCCTGTATCTTTTAACTGGTTGATATGGAGGTAAACCTGCTTGGCGGCTTTGCCTCAGTTTGGGACAACTTTGAAGGGTTATTCATTCCATTCGAGAGAGAACAATATTCCATTCAAGAATAGCTCCTCGCATTCCACTGGGCCTTGGTAGAGATGGTGAAGCTGAAACTGGGGTCAGAGTTGTCCATTATGAACTGGGTTTGGTCAGACCCACCAGGTCACCTATGGGCAGGATCAGCAGCAATTTATCAAATGATGGTAACAATATATTCAAAATCAGGCATGGACAAGGCGAGAAGGCGTAAGTATATGTAGAAACTCATATCAGTCACCACTCTTGCGCTGCCATTAATCCCTTAGCTCACTCCTCTGACCTTGTGGGGAATGTTTTATAACCAAAAGGCCTTGCTTGGTTTATGAATAATTTCACTTATTACATGGATGCAAGTTGAAAAGGGACTGCTGCTTCATTGTGGCACCATTTGGATGTGACTTTAAAAGACAGCAATGAAGGGGCACCTGGGTAGGTCAGTCGGTTGAACATCTGACTCTTGATTTCGGCTCAGGTCATAATTTCAGGGTCCTGGGGTCGAGCCCAACCTTGGGCTCTGGGCTCAGTGCAGAGTCTGCTTGTCTCTCTCCCTCTGCTCCTCCCTGCCCCCTGCTTGTGTGCTCTCTCTCAAATAAATAAATAAATAAATAAATAAATAAATAAATAAATAAAATCTTAAGAGAGCGAGAGAGAGAGCAATGAGGAGAAATCCCTGCGGTGGTCAGCACTTTGTGCCAAGAGAAGTTTGCTTTAGTAAAGATACATACAGATTCCTGAGTGGTGGCAAATGGCTTGTTGTTAAAGCAGAGACTAGAAGGGGGAAAGATTGAAAATAGGGACAAGGAGATCAGAGCATATGGGAGTAGGTACAAAGTATAAAGATCTTTGTAGCTATGTTAATTCCCACTAGAGAACATCCCCTATGGGAGAGATATCAACAGCCAAGTAAACTGAACAACCTGCCAGTCAACGTCAGGCAGGCTCTATCGTCCTTTACTCCAACGCCAGCCCAACAGGGTAGTCACCGTGATGCGGTAGAGGCCATGCATGGGCCCCAAAGCATGGATTGCCACTTATGAAGGTTGATCTAGGCACTGTTGCTTCCGAATATCCAATATGCCAGTCACAGGGATCAATAATGAGCCCCCAGCCTGACATAATTCCTTTAGGAGACCAATAAGGCATGTGGTGGCAGGTTGATTACATTGAACTCTTTCCATCATGGAAGGGAAAGCTATTCATCTTGACTAGAGATGACACATATTCTAAGTATGGATTTGCTTTTCCTAATTGCAGGACCTCTCTGTCTAGGGCTTATATAATGTTTGATCTACCAACATAGTAATCTATATCACATCACTTCAGACCAAAGGACCCACGTTATAGTAAAGGAGAAGAGAATTGGGCACATGACCATGGGATCCGATTATCTTTGAACATACCATGCCACCCAGAATATCCCAACCTGACAGACTGATGAAATGGACTTTTAAAGGCTCAACTCAGGGGCCAGTTTGATGGTGAAACTCTTTGAGGATAAGGCACTATTTTCCAGTGTGTGTTATATACCATAAATCAACAACGGAGCTCAGAAATAGAAATGGCTCTGTTCACTATAACTCTTAATGATTGGCTTGGATAATTTGTGCTTCTTTTTCCTGTGATTTTACGTACAGAACCTTCCATCAGGGAACACAAAAAGAGCTCCACCTGGTTACTTTGGTTTCTTGTGATAAGAGACTAGTAGACAAGGAAGAGAGTCATCATACTGTCAGGGAAGTTGACCTTGATCATCAAGGGAGGCTGTTACATGACAGCAGCAGGAGGGACATCTGTAACACCCAGAGGATCTAATGGGTCATCTCTTGATACTCCCCTGTTCAATTTTAGTGATAGACAGGTGCAGCAACCACGGACTGAAGATGCCCTGATGTCTAGGGGCTCCGATCCCTCAGGGGTGAGGGTCTTGGTTGCCTCAGGAAGTATGCTATTTATACCACAGAGCTGTGAGATGAGTAGTAGATGAGGAAGAAGATAAGCGTCACTAATGCTCTAAAGACTGGCTGCAGTGGTCGCTGTCATTTGTTCTTTTGTAAGCTTCCCTGGGAAAAAAAGACCAATGAAAATTCTGAAGGAGTTCTTACCAGGTGGAGTGGATTTACCATATGATGCGCATAGATGTAGGTGATGAGCTATAATCAGTGCTGCGAGAGCCTCCCAGCTTCCCTTTTCAGGACTGAGGTACTCATTCCCTCACTGGGAGGAGTTTGGGCTGCTCAGGTTCCCAACTAAACCCTTCCCTGGGAGTTTTCCTTGCCAATGGGAGCTATCTCACCCACAGTACTTACCCTTCTCTGGGAAAAACTTTGCCTCGTGACTGGTCCATACAGAGAATATAAAGGTCCAGGCCCCTTTGTTTCAATTCAGGCCAACTCCGAAGGGCCATCCCAGCTCCAGATCTCCTCATGAGACTGGCTGAGGCTTCTGATACACCTGTGTGGCAGTTCAACTTCTCACTCTCCTTAATCCCGCTCTTCTCATTTCTTTCGAGGCGTTGTTCCCTAGAGCACCTTCCATGAAACCTCCCCCACACAGATCTCTGCCACATAGCAGGTTTCCCTTGGAATCTGACCCAGGCCTAAGGTGATTTCAAGTGTGCACAGAACCCAAATTCAGGAAAACCTGAACTCTCCAGATTCAGGAAGCTGAGAGATCATAATAGAACTAAGCCATGTGGGACCAGTTTCCAGAAGTAGAGGGTTTGATCTTCATTTCAGGCATTTGCCATTAAGGTGAATTAGCTATGCTATTCGAGTCTGTTCCTCTCCGCATCTGTTTGCTTCCACTTATCAAAGTCTTTATATATTCCCAGATCAAATAGTATAAAGAGGGATCTATATCTCCCTCCAAATACTAATCAAATACAAAAGAGGAAATACTGACTTTATAGTGGAAAATTCTGGCAGATGCCAACTTGAGTGTGTGATCAAGGTAAACATTACCTTGGGATAGATAAACACAGTGTGTCTCCCAAATGTGAAGTACTGAGAAGAGCAGTGTCATTTCTCTGGCATTGCTGCCTTGGATGCCCGGCCCGATTCTGGTCACAAGTGAACAGTGGTTAGACCTAGGGTTAGGGTCACCTTATAGAATAAAAGATCTGTACTCCTTTGTTTCAAGTTTTTATTTAAATTCCAACATACAGTGCAATATTAGCTTCAGGTGTGGAATTCAGTGATTGATCACTTACATATAACACCCAGTGCTCCTCGCAAGTGCTCTCCTTAATGCTCATCACCCAGTTTGCCCATCCCTCACCCACCTCCCCTCCAACAACACTTAGTTTGTTCTCTATAGTTAAGAGTCTGTTTTATGGTTTGCCTCTCTCTTTTCTCCCCACTATGGTCATCTATTTTGTTTCTTAAATTCTGCATATGAGTGAAATCATATGGTATTGGTCTTTCTCTGACTTATTTCCCTTAGCATGATGCTCTCTGACTCCATCTATGTCAATGCAAATGGCAAGATTTCATTCTTGTTATGGCTGAGGAATATTCCATTGTATATATACCACAACTTCTTCATCCATTCATCTGTCTATGGGCATTTGGGCTCTTTGCACAATGTGGCTATTCTGCTGATAATGCTGCTTTAAACATCAGGCTGCATTTGTCCCTTTGAATCAGTATTTTTGTAACCTTTGGGTAAATACGTAGTAGTGCAATTGCTGGTTAATAGGGTAGCTCTATTTTTAACTTTTTGAGGAACTTCCATACTGTTTTCCAGAATGGCTGCACCAGCTTGCCTTCCCACCAAACAGTGTAAGAGGGTTCCCCTTGCTCTGCATCCCCACCAACATCTGTCATTTCCTGACTTGTTAATTTTAGCCATTCTGACTGGTGTGAGGTGATAGCTCATTGTAGTTTTGATTTGTATTTCCCTGATGATGAGTAATGTTGAGCATCTTTTCTTGTCTGTTAGCTGTCTGTATGTCTTTTTTGGAAAAATGAGAAGACCTGTACTCCTTAAGACTATGAAGGATGAGAGATAGGAACAGCCTAAGGAACCGTTCCAGATTGAAGGACACGAAGAAGACAAGTAAAAGTAATGCGTGTTTACGGGTACAATCCTAGGCTAGAAACGAAAAAGAGCCATTATTAAGACAGATGGCAAAATTGATGCCAGTAGATGGCACCATTGGAATGGTGTCTGTAAGTCGGATGGTAGTGTATCAATGTTTACTTCCTGACTAGAAGGACTGTATAGTATTAATATAGGAGAGTATCCTTGTTTTGGAGGAAGGGGGTACACACTGCAGTATTTAAGGGATGGGTCAACAACACCATCTTTCTCTAAAGAAAGAGAAATGGGGAGAATGTAAAATTTAACAATCGGAATCTGCAAAGGGCATGCAGCCATTCTTTGTGCTTTGCTGGTACATTATCTGCAGGTTTTAAACTATTTCAAAACTTAACAAATTTAAATTAAAGAGAGAATCTGATTGGCTCGTTCATAACCATCCCTTCAGTTTAGACTGATCATTCCACTTTCCTCATTGGACAATGACAGTCAATTGATGGCTAATTTCAAGATGCTGGCTGCTCTTGGTTTTGTCAATTTGGTCAGGGTTCAGGGCCATCATCAAACATGAAATGTTTGCCTAAATTCCCTTAGTAGAGCCTGGGCCCAGGGAAGCTGTGAAGGGCGTTTAGTATGTTTCTCAACAAAGAACTTGAAATCTTTCTCTTCATTAAAACAACAAACAGTTTTTCAGGATACTTACATTACCAGTGCTGTGCTTTCTTGCTCACCAGATTTTACACGCAGACAGATCCTTGTTTGGATATCAGTTCAGCTACTTTATGACCTATTTATTATTAGGGTCCCTTTTATAGAATAGGTACAAATATACCCAACTAGTGGGAGACTGTGATGAGTAAATAAATAATAGAAATAAAGTGCTCAGCAAAATCACTGGCATATAGTAAGCCCTCAATAAATCATAGGGGTTGTGGGTTATTGTGGTTTTTATTTTCATTACTTGCCATCCTTTAGTCTGGGAGGAGCTTGGGGTTTTTTGTTTGTTTGTTTGTTTTGCTTTTTTTTTTTTCATTTTAATTGTATTTGAGTGGTAAACCTTTGACACTTCTTTCAAGGAGATAAAAATCAACACCATTTACAATCACTCAAAAAACAAAACAAAACACCTAGATACAAATTCTAACAAAACTGGTCAGAACCTGTATGTTGAAATTATAAAATAGTAATGAAATATCAAGAACTACTTAAATAAATAGTGTCATAATGTAAACTGTATTCATGATGCTGCTTCTCAACAAATTGACCTACACGAAACAATACATTTGAATGAATGAGTGTTCTGAGGAGTAAAATATTGCACATATAGCTTGCTTCAGCATAAAAATGAAATAACACCATTATTAAAACGATCGTTTTTTACCACAATGATATTAAAGCTAAAATAGAATAAATACAGTAAGGACAGCAAAACAACTATGACCAGGAACATATACTATTTCTCAGGCACTGGGCTAAGCTAAGAGCTTTACATGGATTATTTAATTCTCACAATGCTCCATCAGTTTTACTATTATTTTTCTTAATTTCTTTATTGTGGTAAAATACACATAAAATTTGTGTTGACCACTTTTATTTTATTTTTATTTCTTTTTTGGGGGGGAGGGGCAGAGAGAGAGGGAGAGAGAGAATCTTAAGCAGGTTCCACACCCAGCACAGAGCCCATGGTGGGGCTCGATCTCACAACCCTGAGATCATGACCTGAGCTGAAATCAAGAGTCCGGTGCTTAACCGACTGAGCCATCCAGGTGCCCCAGGAAAGGAAATAGTATTAACAGGAGTCCAGTGAGAGCTGGAGCTAAAGAAAAGGAACCATAGACAGTAGCTGAATCCCTGGAAAATTGTAACCCCTGCTATAAAACTGGCCCAGAGTGAGTAGTTATGGGGACAAAATACCTCAGCCTCTTTTTCCTCCTGTCCTCTGATCTTTTGCCAATAAATCCCATTGGTTGAGTCCAATCAGAAGTCAGCTAGCAAGAACCAGCTGTCCAGGGTGATGCAACTTTATATTGGTCAGTCTCAGGGGGAAGGAGCAGAGCAGAGAAGGGCAAAGAAGATGAAGAAGGATTCTTCCTTCAATAAACAATCTTAAATCTTAGAATTTATGGACAGGGATGCTTGGCTTACTCTTCTCATATAATTGAAGAAATTTCATTCAATTTTTTCTGTCTACTTAGATGCAGGGAAATGAGGCACATTGTTCATGAACTTTCTTTGTTTTTCATAGCAATGTGCCTTTAAAAACTGGATCAGAAAGTAGAATGGCCAGAAATGGATCATTTAACACTTTATGCTAAAAGACATGAACATTTTAAATTTACTTATATCAAACTCACTCCCAAGAAAGAATCGAAGGTGGCTCTGTATAGGCTATAGTCACAGCTTCTGTCCCTGGATCGTGTTCATGCATGGGTGAGGAGAAATGCCGACTGAGGAGAAAAAAGCTGAAATTGAAGAGAATCTGTCAAAGTGATGAAAAATGAACTGTATGGGTTTTTAGACACACTGCATGACCAGATGGGTAAGATTAGAGATTGTTTGAAGAAGCTTCTATAGAGGAGCCATGATTGAATAAAATTATTTCGTAATGTGCAAAATGTAAAAAGTGGTGTATATTTGTGTATATTTCTGGGGGATGGGTTTAAGGAGAAGGGAAATTAATAATACTGAAAGCAACATACAGAGAAAGTGTAATATCTAACAGCGTCCCATTATCTAAGAGGATAAGTGATAGTCTCAAAAACACATGGTGAAAGAATTTTTATATTCATAGAAACTTTCACCATATTTAAAAAAATTTTTTTTTCCAACTTGCAGAACCTCCATCAATATCTCATCAATTGTCCAATTCTCCAGGAAGGCAAGAGCATAGTATAGGCAGTTAGGAGCTGGATTTGCACATAAGAGAGAAATAAATTCAGATTCTGACCCAAGTTTAAATTTCAACAAAACTTCCTGCCTCTAAGCTCAGTACTAAATACGTAGCTCTCACTGCCTTTCAATGCATTTTTACTACATCTGCCCTTTTGATGTAAACACGCATGTCCATCACACCTTCCCAACACAATTTGCCATGGGTGACCCCATTTCAAAGCAGTGTTTGCTTAGCAAAGGTAGTTTACCCTGGCAATGTTTTCTAAATAATTCATAGATGATTTCCATGAACCAAGAAAGAAATATTGGTCTCCATGTATAAAAAAGTGAGTAGTCAATATCTATCTTTAATTAGACAAAAAGTGCCTTTATCAAAGGGCATAATATGTAACTAAAATTTAGTAATAATTAGTGCAATTCTCTTAATGCCATTACTTGTCACACAAGATGACAAATAATTACAAAAGCCTTTCCTAATGGGAATTGTTTGATAGCTTGCAACTCTAAGCCTCCTGGTGATGGGGCATTGAGAAATTGGTCCCATACATATTTATACTATCAGTGAACATTTTAACAATTTATGAATCTGTCCTTAAAATAATATGCTATCAACTTACTCCAGCTCATTTACAAATCTAAAATAAAAATTAAAGAGTGGAATGCGAAAGAAGTAAAAAATTCTGGGAAGCAGGAGATCTTGCTAGTTGACCCTTTGCTGTTAACAAGCTGTGGGGCTGCTTAGAGTTAATCTGATTTGAAAATTTTGTTGTGATTCTGTGACAATAGTGAAACAGAATTAAGCCCCCAACACTCGTATTAATGAACTTAAGGATTCTTTGACATCTCTAAATATGTAAACTAATAAGTAATTTGAAACTTTTTATTGACCATGTCTTTTATTTTATTTTTTATTTTTTTTAAAAGATTTTATTTATTTATTTGACAGAGAGAGAGATAGCGAGAGCAGGAACACAAGCAGGGGGAGTGGGAGAGGGAGAAGCAGGCTTCCCGCTGAGCAGGGAGCCCGATTTGGACTCGATCCCAGGACCCTGGGATCATGACCTGAGCCAAAGGCAGATGCTTAATGACTGAGCCACCCAGGTGCCCTACCATGTCTTTTAAAAATGGATTATAAAAAAGAGTCAATCCTTAAGCAAATCAAATTTTGTGTGAATAATTGTGCACTTTATTCTTTTATTTAATGTGAATATGTTTAGTCCTCTCCACCATTTGAAATTCTTAAAAGCTTCATACTTTTTTTTTTTTTTGCTTTTGGGCCTTTGCTTATGATTTTTCTTTTCCCTGTGCCCTGCCTTCACCTGGATAAATCATCCTCATCCTGAATCCCCTCCAAAACTGGGTTATGTGAACATGAATGAACCCTCATAATCATGTAGGCAGGATGTCCATGCCAGAGTAGGTTAAGTTTGCAATAGTAATAAAGAATCCCAAATTCTCAAAAGGCTTAACATAGTAAGTCTTTGATTCTCTTCTATAGTACTCATATAATGCTGGTTCACAGGAGCTTTTTGCTCATGGTAACTCCTCAGGGACCCGGTAGTGAAAGCTTTACTTGATACACACTTCCATCACCTCAGGAATGAATTGTGTCCTGGTTCCTGAAATCTCTAGTGGAAATGACACATCACTGGTACTCACTAATCATTGGCCAAAGCAAGCACATGAGCCACCCCTTTCCAATTTCAATATTTGTTCAACAGCCCTAGTGACTACCAGCTATCACTGTGGTCAAGAGTAAGACTTTAGCATCCAACAACTTGGGCTCAAATTCTGTTTCTGATCCTTGCTGGCTGTAATTTTTGCAAAGTTATTTAATCTTTCTTTTGTCTTAGTTTCTCATCTATCACATGGTGCTTATAATAGTACCTTCTCTTTGGGTTTTGAAAATTAAATAAGTTAACACATGTAAAATGCTTATAACAGTACCTGGCATTACATTAAATCAGTATTAGCTATCATTTTACCCCATATGTAGCTTTTACCGCATTATAATGTAACGTGTTTTCATAATCATTTTCCCTACAGGAGTATTCTCCATGTTAGTGGGAATCTCCTTGCTGAGTCTTGCAACTTTAGTTTGTAGAGTAGGAGCACAACAGGTATTTTATTCCCTTTGAGTTTTTAGATGTCTGTACTAGCTCTTTCAAATTATTAAGATGCTGCTCATGAAATTACTGCCCCTGTGCAGCAAATTGCACTTAGTGACATGTAGAAATTTGCTTAGCTTTCTTATATACTCAACCAACTGCAAAGTACCTTATCCACGGAGATAATGTGGTTTAGTTGGGAAACTTAAAGAAGTAAACAGCTACTTTCTGCCTGTGTATCTTTTATTTCTATGGCCTGGGAGGATTTGTGAAAGAAGAAAAAGACTCCTAACCCTCGTTGCTTCATTAAAAATAAAATAGTTCCATAGACCTAAAAATGGAAAACATTTTCTTCCTCCATATGTTTTCAGTAAACTTTCATGAACAATATATGAATTACATAGAGCAGAGTTTAAATGACACGTGGGTAACAAGAACATATCAAACTTCAATGCAATTTCACTCCCAATTTGATTCGGCAAGGCAAGAAAAAATAGGTTGCTTAAAAACTGTCAGAATTGCAGTCCAGGGTTGTTGACAGCTGTGAAGAAAAGTTGAATAACGCTGTGCTGAAAAGGTCAACGCTTCTTGTTGATATCGGTTGGTCGGATGGGAAGGCCTTTGGGATTGTCAATGCCCCCTCCAGGGACATATATTGCACTAAAAGTTGAGAGGTCAGGCTTTCTAAGATAAGGAGCAGGATTTGTTTTTTCACAATAGTTCTGAACTCAGAGTCGTTCGTGAACTCTTTTGAGTCACTTTTCCCCCAAAGGCTCAAGTGAAGAATGTGGGTTAATAAAACTGGTAATAGTAAGGTTTGCAGGAGACACGGGAATCATTATTCTGTGCCTTTTAACTGAGTTTCACAGTGTGTTTGGAGAGAAAGTAAAAATACAGGAAAACTAGTGAAGAGAATTAAAAAAATAAAGAAATAAACGCATTGGGGGCTCTTTTTTTTTCATTACAAACTCCATCACTGTGGATCACCTTCCTTTAACCCTAAGTAAACCCTAGTAAAGTACTTTCATATAGTGTTCATTTCATTTAATAAATATGGGCATTTACACTGTAAAACTATAATCATTGGGACAATAATCATTGGGATGAATAAAACAATCATCTCTATTTTCCATTAAAAAAATACACCAACAGATTTCAAGATTGATGGCTTAAATTGTTTGTTTAAAACCTTTGATCTAGGTGTTAGTATTGTGCAGACTTGGATTAGAACATAATTCCCATGCTGTGGGCCAATGGCACAGCCAGGCTACTCCGCTATTTAAAAACCCAGCTTAATATGGCAGTGGCAGGAAGGTTAGCCGGTGAACTGAGTCACCTGCTTTCATGCAGGTTGTGCTTCCAGCTTTCTTGACATTCACAAAGCCATAGAAGTTGGCTGCAGGCTGCAGTGAATCAGGACAGCTGAATCCATAAGTTGTCCATTTTGTTACAGTAATACAGAATAGTAGCAAATACATATTAATTATGTTCATTATCAATATTTATCAATACTTATCATTATGTTCCTAGCACTTTTCCCATCATTTACATGTGTTACTTCATGGAACATTCACATCAACATTTTGATGTACTTTTGTCCCTATTTTATAGATGAGTTAGCAGAGAGGCATAGAGAGGTTTTCCTAAACTTGCCAAATTCCTCATGCTAGTAAGTGGTAGGGCCAGATTAAAATCCAAGCAGTGTTGTTTCAAAGTCATTGGTTCATACGTTCTAGCCTATGTTGTTAGGCTTGGCTTCTTAGCTCTCGACCATGTGAATGGACTCCTGAACAACTCTCTTTGAGTTCTAAAATTGTATTTATTTGTAATACTTATTCATGTACTATTAACTGAATATATATATTTAAGCAGGAAGCTTCACTAGCTTGAAGAGGAATGCTATAGTGGGCATGTAATACAGCTTTAATCCATTGGAATGAAAATCTTTTATTTCACAAAGAATAAGATGGTTGTTGCCAGGGGCTGGGGGGTGAAGGTCAAAGGGTCCAAATTTTCAGTTATAAGAAGAATAAGTTCTGAGAATATAATGTACAGCATGGTGACATAGTTAACAATACAGTATTGTATACTCAAAAGTTGCTGAGAGAACATCCTAAGCCTTTTCATCACACATTCATGCAAGAAGAGTCAACTATGTGAGGTGCTGGATGTATCAATTATCTTGATCTTGGTAATCATTCCACAATGTATATGTATATCAAGTCATCACATTGTAAACTGTAAATATATACAATAGTTTTTGTCAATTATTCCTCAATTAATTTGGGTATTTTTACTGCTATTTAACCCTATTTCACCCCCACCTCACCTCAGTCTGTTCCTTATAAAAATGTTTCAATACATTAAATATTTTTCTTTGATAATTTGTAGGAGGTTTGTAGGGATGCCTGGATGGCTCAGTCGGTTAAGTGTCTGCCTTTGGCTCTGGTCAGGATCCCAGGGTTCTGGAATTGAGTCCCGCATCAGGCTCCTTGTTCAGCAGGGAGCCTGATTCTCCCTCTCCCTCTGCCTGCCGCTCCCCCTGCTTGTGTTCTCTCTGTCTCTCTGTCAAAAAAAAAAAAAAAAATTCTAAAAAAAATTTGTAGGAGGTTTGTAGAAGTGAATATTAAAACCCTTTAATTCTTAGCATTTAAATAATGACAAAGTTGAAGTTCATATATATTTATCTACATCAGGTAACTAATTTGTTGCTTCAGTGATTTCTTCTCAGACACTAGATGGGAATATACTATTAATTGGTTTTGATTTACTTTTTATGAAGTGAGAATAGGGATGGAATTCAGGAGTAAGAAACTAGGATGTTAGTCTCTCTGAATATTAGTGGCCTATCACATTTGGGATATGACAACTGTAAAATGACATTGTAAAATTCTCTTTTGTCATCAAAATATTCAATAAAAGATAAAGAAAAACTTAAATATACATTTGTTAAAAAATTACCTAATATATTTTGCTGATTATGAGTTAATAGAATACATGATGTCTGGTTCTCTGTATTTCTAAAATGGATGAGGATTTTTACAGTCCTGAATGAAAAGGATGAGGATCTGGGTAAAGAGGCTAAACAATGATTTTTCTCCAAATAAGAATAAAAACCTCTAAACGTAAAAGTGCATTAATCTAGCACTCACTTTTGTGCAGTTAAATGTCTAATTGCATCTCTTTGCCTTTCCATTTGTAATATTCCAGGCAGGTGACATGCTAGCTGATGTTTGTCATAATTACACTGCATCTTACCAACTGAGTAGAAAACTACTGAAATGTTCAATGTAATAAAATTGCCTATCAGGACATACATACAGGTAGAGAAGATGTGAACAGAGCACTATATATTTGTAACAGCGATTATATAATTTCTTGACAGATTAACTGTATTGTTCCCTTTCCCTTACCCCTACTCTCTGGACAAGAGTAGAGTAGATGTTCAAGGTCACTGTCATTCATTTTTCACAGTCTCAGGGACCTTTGAATGATTCAACATAACCAAGTAGCCATACCATTTTAAAGGGCATTAACATTCCTATTAAGCTCTTGAGAATTTTGACCTTTCTTAAATGTCAGAAAAGGGATATTCTGCAGATAAATTGTGATGAACTAGGTGCATGATATACCAAGTGTTTGGGTTCTTCTGTCTACCTCAGACCTCATGGGAGGGGATGGATTTAATGAAATGTTGTTTTCTATTATGCAAGAGTGTTTGATAATTTGCTTAGTGACTCTGCTAGCACAGAAAATACTTCAAGGTCTGACACTGGTGATCACAGACTTGTATTTGTCAGAACCAGTCCCCACATTTTACAAATGAGAAAACTGAGGCTCAGAGAAATGAAATGATTTGTCCAAAATCAGACAGCCCGTTATTAGCAGAGCTGGGAATAGAATCCTGGTCTTCTGACTCCTAGCTTGATATTCTTTCTACTTTATCACGCTGAACTGCACTTTTTCTCCCCTGTACTTTTCTGTCTTTTTATGTAATTCGTTATATGCTGAAGTTCCAAGTGGAGGAATTGAATTTTTCATTATAATTTTAATAAGGTGCCACAAAACATGAAATTCACATTTGAATCCCAATTTTCCTTCTTAGGCTATAAAGAGTGCTGAATAGTAGAGACAAACCAAAACCACATAAATTACCATTGTGTCTGGACTTCCCAATTTTGATGGTTATATGTGCGTCACTATAAATCTAAACACCTCTCTTACTGTGCCTTTTTAAGGTTTATAATCCTATACACAGCTAATTATCAGCCCTGCAAGCTCTTTGACTCATTTTGTTTTCTTCTGGCTCAAATAACCCTGGCTTGGGCCTTAGTAAAACATCTGTCAAGAAGACTCAGAATGTGGGCTGTGTGTGTGTGTGCGCATGCGTGTGTGCCTGTGTGTATCTTTTCCCTCCACAAAACCCAAGAAATTTATTTTTTCTTACACAGAACTCCCAGAGTATTACCACTTTTTAAGTGCTGATTCTCCTGTGCTTAAATTGCTGGTTTTCTACACATAAAAGGCTGGGAAGAGTTGTCTTTGGCAATTGCTGATATAGTTGGCATTCACTGGGATTAAGTGAAAAAAATCCATTGCCTAAAAGATGATATTTTAAAAATGGATGTCCTAAACCAAATAGGAAACTGCATGAAGTCAGATTTATTCTTTCTTAAAATTAGCTGGAATCCCTGTAAACTGTACTTTAATCTTGAAGAACACACTTGTAACGTTATCTATGAAGCTAATTTTAACATATATATGGTATTTTAGAGTTCTGAGAAAGTGCTTTTATCTGATTTGAATTTATTATACCTCATGAAATACCATTGTTTGGACAATGTGCCAGTTGTCGTGTTATCACTATAAATTTTGCACTGAAATGGCAGTTCCCTCGCTTTCGGGCTGCCTAGCATTTTCCCCACCTCTTATTGTCAGCTCTGAAAACCACTTTCCTTTTGCCCAAATCCCCTGCTGGGTACAATCGTTTTACCAACTGAGGCACAGCTCTGTTTCTTTTATTTATGACCAGCCCTCTTTTCTAAGTTGCTTAGAGAGCCATATATTATTACTGAAATAAATTGTTACAACTGAAAAGGTCCTTGACAATCACTCAGTCCAGCCTTTCATGTGATAAATGAAGACCAGGAAGTGTAAGTAAGTGCCCTGCTCAAGTTCAGAACTTCTTAGTGGCATTGATGGAAACAGAACCTGTATGTCCCAATATTAGCTTCCTGCCCACTCTGCTTTTCCTATTCTTCTCCCTTTGATAGGCTGTAAACATTTAGTCACATTTTGGTATGATAAACTCTGGATAGTTCTGATTGGTTATTATAAAGCAACACAACTTTAGAATCCTCAGAAAGCCCCAAAGTACCCAGCACCTGTAATCTTCAAACATTTCTTTGAATTTGATCCATGGCATCTTGGTTTTAACAGATGCTGTGGCTCACATAATATCTCAATCATGTTTCACTAAGGGCTCAACTTGAATCTGACCTTTGCACACAGCTGGTGCCTGGAGGCCTGGTGCAGGGACCTGTTAGGAGGGTGGATATTCAAGTAAGAGATTGCTGGAGTGGAGGGGGGTGGGAGGGATGGGGTGGCTGGGTGATGGACATTGGGGAGGGTATGTGCTATGGTGAGCACTGTGAATTGTGTAAGACTGATGAATCACAGACCTGTACCCTTGAAACCAATAATACATTATATGTTAATAAAAAAAAGAAAAAAATATAGGAGCACTTTGGAAATGAAAAGAACCTTTGCTACTGGACAAAGAGAGAGTAAAACATGGAAGCTGGCTGGATAGAAGGTTTCAGTTGGGAATGGGGGATGAAAATAGGGATAAGCAATGAGGAAAACAGCCAGGTTCTCTCACTAATACGTGTCCTCTAGCCATGCCACATGAACCAATGAATATATCCAAAGGAGGGAGGTGTTAAAAAAAAAAAGTTAAACAAAAGAAACTAAATCAGAAAAAGCTATTTGAACTAAAATCTCTACGAGACATTTGGTGTATAAAGGAGCACTTAAGTTAAAACCAGAACACACAAAATAGCTCAAGTCAGTCTATAGCTTCCACATGGAGTTCAGCACTGCTTAAATCGATGGCAGCCTTCAGATAACTCAATGTTCTGGTATCAGTGAGATCTATTACCTAACGTCTTCTCTGAATCAGACCCCAAACTCTTAACCAAGTTCTTGTGTAAGAAAGATTATAGATGGATTGGAGAGTGTAGGGTCTTTTTGAATAAGGGACTGAAAAACTTTTGGGTGAATCAGAAAGGAAAAAATAACTGTCACTATTTGTAGGTGACATGATACTATCTCTATATAGAAAAACCTGAAGATTCTACCAAAAATCTGTTAGAACTAATAAATGAATTCAGTAAAGTTGCAAAATACAGAATCAGTGTACAGAAATCCGTTGCATTTCTATACACTAATATTGAACTATTAGAAAAATTAAGAAAATTCCATTTACAACTGCATAAAAAAGAATAAAATACCTGGAAATAAATTTAACCAAGAAGGTGAAAGACCTGTACACTGAAACCCACAAAACATTGGTTAAAGAAACTGAAGACAGAAATAAATGGCAAGGTATTCTGTGCTCTTGGATTGGAAGAATTAATATTGTTAAAATTTCCGTACTACCCAAAGCAATCTACAGATGCAACACACTCCCTATCAAAATCCTAATGTCATACTTCACAGAACTAGATCAAAAACTTTAAAATTTGCATGGAACCAGAAAGATTTCAAATAGCCAAAGCAATCTTGAGAAAGAACAAAATTGGAGGTATTACGCTCTCTGATTTAAAACTGTACTACAAAGCAATAGTAATCAAAACAGTATGGTACTGGCACTAAAAACAGACACAGAGATCAGTGGAACAAAGTCAAGAGCTCAGAAATAAATCCGCACATATAAGGAAAATTAATTTACAACAAAAGAGCCAAGAACATACAATGTACAAATGACAGTTTCTTCAATAAGTGGTGTAGGAAAAGTTGGTCAGTGACATGCAAAAGAATGAAACTAGACCACTATCTCATACCATCATGTACAAAAATTAACTCAACATAGATTAGAATGTAAGTTTGAAACCATAAAATTCCTAGAAGAAAATATAGGCAGTAAGCTCCTTGACATCAGTTTTGGCAATGTTTTTGTGGCTCCAACTCCAAAGACAAGGGAAACAAAAGCAAAGATAAACAGCAAAGGAAGCCATCATCAAAACGAAAAGGCAACCTACTGAATGGGAGAAGATATTTGCCAATCATATAGCTGAAAATCATGTATTTATAAAATATGTAGAGAGCTCATACAATTCAACAACAACAAAACAAACCATGCAATTAAAAAATGGGCAGAGTATCTGAATAGACATTTCTTGAACAAAGACATATAGATGGCCAAGAGGTACATGAAAAGATGGTCATATCACTGATTATCCGGGAAATGCAAATCAAAACCACAATGAGATATCATCTTGTACCTGTGAAAAGGGCTAGTAGCAAAAGATAAGAAATAGCAAGTGTTGGAAAGGATGTAGAGAAATGAGAACCCTCATGCACTGTTGGTGGGAATGTAAATTGGTGCAGCCATTATGGAAAGCAGTATGGAGATGCCTCAAAAAATTAAGATAACTTCCATATGATCTAGCTATTCTATTACTGGGTATTTATCAGAAGAATAGAAACACTAATTTGAAAAGATATTTGCACCCCATGTTCATTGTAGCATTATTTACAATAGCCAAGATGTAGAAAGAACCCAAATGTCCACTGATGGATGAATGGATAAAGAAGATGTGTATAAATGGAATATTACTCAGCCATAAAAGGAATGAAATCTTACCATTTGCAACAACATGGATGGACCTTGAGGGTATTATGCTAAGTGAAATAAGTCAGGAGAAAGTCAAACACTGTATCACTGCATGATTTCATTATGTAGAATCTAAAAAATAAACAAACAAAAAAAGGAACAAACAAAATGAAACAAAAACAAACTCATAGACACAGAGAATAGGTCAAGGTGGTTACCAGAGGGGAAGGGGATTGGGGGATGGGCGAAAGGGGTAAAAGGTGGGGGGAGCCTGAGTGGCTCAGTTGGTTGGGTGTCCGACTCTTGATTTCAGCTTGGGCCATGGGTTGGGGGGGATCTAGCCACACTCCCCATGTGTTGGGCTCCCTGCTCAGTGTCTGCTTGGGATTCTCTCCCTCTCCCTCTGCCCCTTGTCCCTGCTCTCTCTCTCTTTCTCTGAAATAAATAAATAAAATCTTAAAAAAAAAAAAGGAATAAAAGGGGGCTCAATTGCAGGGTCATGGATGATAGCTAGACTTTTGGTGGTGATCACTTTGTAGTATATGCAGACATTGAATTATAATGTTGTATACCTAAAACTCATATAATAAAAAAAAGAAAAAAATATCTTGTATGTCTTCCACCCAGAAATCCAGCCATAGCAACTTGGTGCATAATTGATCTGAGAACCTGTATTGTGTCTTTTATATGCTATTGTAATAAACATACTAATTCCAAAGTGCTCATAGGAAAAAAAAAAAGAATTCTACTGCAGCCCATGAAACTGTGTATTTTTGTGTAACTGTCTGTGTCTACATGTGTATTTAAAAATATATCACTGTCATATAGGTATTGAAGTGGATATTTCAGTAGTGGTGCTTGTCAGAATAAATGACTTTCTTTTTAAAACAGAGACTGAAAACTTTTGGGTGAAGGACTTTTCTGGAAGGTCTGGACAAAAAACAATCATGCCTTTACATCTGTCTTGGAGAAGGAAGAAAGGGGAAGACATCTTTTCCTCTACCACCCATCAACACTCAAATATTATATTTTGAGGACCCCACGCTTTCAGTGGTGGTGATGCCCAGTGTTACCTGCTGCAAAATGGCAGCTGCACCTGCCAGACAGTGTGGAAGTTGCTGGGAAGATGAGCAAAGCAAGAGGTGACTTTTGGGAGCTATTTACAGTGGAGGTAGCATCATGCCCAGTGGGAGTGCGGGCCCCAAAAAGATGTGGTATTTTTACCTAGGGGGACGGGGCTCATCAGAGTCTCTGTGAACACTTGTGAGACCTTTCATGGGACCTCACAGGTCCCCTTAGGGAGAAAATTGAGAGGCTGCTGAGGTACCACGTGAGCAGAGGGAGGAAAGCCTATGGAAACTTGAGTTATGTTTGCTCTCTACTTCTCAGGTCTTTTGATCCTACTTGAATTGCCCATTTTGAGGGTTGGGAGACCATCTTTTTTTTTTTTTTTTTTTTTTTTATGTTATGTTAGTCACCATACATTACATCATTAGTTTTTGATGCAGTGTTCCATGATTCATTGTTTGCGTATAATACCCAGTGTTCCACACAATATGTGCCCTCCTTAATACCCATCACCAGGTTAACCAATCCCCCCACCCCCCTCCCCTCTAAAACCCTCAGTTTGATTCCCGGAGTCCATAGTTTCTCATGGTTCGTCTCCCCCTTTGATTCCACCCCCTTCATTTTTCCCTTCCTTCTCCTAATGTCCTCCATGCTATTCCTTGAGACCATCTTATAATTTCAAATATATAAATTAACACTTTTGTGAATACTGGCATTCTCATGAATGATTGCAATGTATTACTATTTTCTTAATTCTCCTAAAATAATAACATCCTCTGGATGAACAACTCATACATTAACTTCTCTGTAATTCACACTAGAATATTACAGTTTATTTTCTCTTTTGTAACTTTGCATACATAAGATTTAAAAAAAGATTTCAGTTCTCAAATTTTCAGTTGTCTCTTTGCTGTGGTGACAAACAGCATAGGAGTAACAGGAAATAAGAATGACTTCATCAGCAACCTTTTCCATGTCAAACTTTCCTTAAGATCTCATGTCCTTGGTCAAATCGAGTTTCCAGATGGCACTGTTGTCAGAAAGATCTAGAAAACAGATGACCCAAATATATTTTTATATCTGTGTTTCAGTTTATAAATCAGTAGTTTTGTGTTTGAAGTGTTTTTCAGGTCAAAGCAGTTTTAAAATCCCTCTTCAGCAGTTACTTGCTGTTCTTTCACCCTATTCTTCCCATTTTCTATATATTAGATACTTTTTCAGCCTGGAATTTATAGTTCCCAGTGCAATACCAAGAGCTTGTTGAGAATCCACTTTTCATTCCCTGATAAAGTTGCAACAACAAAAGTACTTACTATTTGGTTTTAGAGAGTTTCTAATCAATATAAATCACCATTATCAATGCAATCATGTACATATGTGGACCCACGCTAGTATGGCTTTTTTTTTTTTTTATTGCGATAAAGATAACATCAGACTTACCTACTTGACAACATCTTATGTTGTCATTTTTATGTATTGTCAATTTTATGTATTGACAGCAATATGGTATTGTTAACTATAGGCACAATCTTGTAGAGCGGATCTCTAGAATTAATATAGTGTGCACTTCTGCACTGAAGGATATTTCAGAATTTTCCTCCAGGAACTTCCTTATTATGGCATATTCTTTATTTTGCAATAGCCTTTGCACACATCGGATAGAAGGCTTGGAAGCAGAAGCATGTGCTTCTGTAAAGGTTAGCGAGACATTGTGTGCTTGCTTTCCACATAAATGTGTATAACCTCTACTTTATAACTACTTCTTTGGGTTGGGTGAGCGTTTGTACATGGAGGACAAGATGGCAAATGTCTTCAGGTTTATATCATTTTGCAGAATGTATTCATTACTGTTTGTTACAAATTGGCTCTCCATTAGCATGATAAATAAGAAGCCAAATAACATATTCTTTGTTGAATCAGGGATTCAGAGAGTTGTATTCAAAATGACCTTGAGGTACTGCAAGGGCCACCCCCCAAACCACCTTCCCTGGTCTAAACTCACCCTACTTTATCTTGGCCTCCTTTTTTAACAATAACTTTCAACAATTACCTTTGTGTTAGGGCAGTGGTGCAAGGTCTCCTGGAAGGCCCTGTCAAAATGTGCATACTGCCTTGGAGGGACAGGAGGGCTGTTTCATTAGCATAGGCTGGCAAACTGCCACCTTCAGTGGCATCTAGTAATTGAGCTTTTTTATGTGCCAGGCAGTGTAGTCAAATGAGGAGAAAAGTGGTTCCCTGAGGACACGGAGGATTGTTAATATTTGACGGCTGTGAAGGCAAAAAAAATCTGAAGCATGGGGAAAATGGAAGCTATCAGGACACAGAGATACCTAAATGGATGCAACTGGGCTCACTCATACAGCAGTGGGTATAAAGGGGCAGTAGAGGGTTTGTCTAAATAATATTGAGATGGAGGCAATGACATTTTTTTAGAGATCTTTTTTAAATTCAGCGAATAAATATTAAGTATGTACAATGTGTCTGCCGTCAAAGACCTAGGAACATGGAAGTAAACAAGAGTGGCAAAATCCTTGTCCTCAAGGAACTTAGAGACTAGCGGTACAGGCTGTAAACATACAAACAACTAAACGTGTAATGGCAGATAGTGATAAGCGATACAGAGAACAAGAAAGTGAGCTGAGGGGTATAGGCAGTGCTAGGTGAAAAGGGCTAGGGGTACTGGGTGGGGGTGGCGGGGGGAGTGTTGCTATTTTGATTAGAGAAGACCTGAAAGGGCCAGAGGGAAGTCAGGGATCAAGCCTGGTAGAGCATTTAGAATAGAAACTACAAGTTCAATGGTCAGAGGCAGGAAGACAAAGTGTTCAAGCACTAGGAAGGAGGTCAGTGTGGCTTAAAGAGAGCAGGCTGAGTGCAAGGAGAGTGGGAGAGGAAGTGGGTGGAAAGCAGATTATGAAGAGCCTGGAAACCTAGTATACCTTGGATTTTACCCTGAATGAGCTGGTAATCCACTGGAGGATTTTCAGCTGCTGACTGACATTCTCAGACACAGTTTAAGAGGACATACTGGCTGCTGGGTTGAGATCAGACTATATGGATTCAAGGGTAGAAATGGGAAGATAGAAAGTATTACAATAATCCAAAGAGGAATGATGGCAGCTTTGATCCAAACTGTGTTGGTGGAGGAAGTGTCTAGGGGTCAGATGTGGGACTTTTATTTGAAGGTAAAATTGGCAGGATTTGCTGTTCTTTAATATGGACAGTACATATGGGTGCTCTTTTTCCTTGAGGGTGGAGGTGTGTGGGGTGGGCTCTGTGCACAGAAAGCAGTCACCTGCTTCCTCTAACCAAGACTTGGGAATCTAAAGCCACAACATTCACAGTTATGTGGCCCTAGAGTCATGTGTAAAATATCCAGTAGTTGGAATTGCCAAATGATTATACTCTATCCTGTGGAGTCTACTGTACTAGAGTATCTTCAGAAGACATGAGCAGTTCTAAAGAGCCCCCTGTTAACAATCAAAAGATCCAGGCTTGTTTGAAGAGCCAACGTTGGATATAGTGCAAGCTACTATTTTTCTCTAGTTCTAGTGTGGCTTAGGAGTTCAGTTCTTCTTCAGTCTTTTGGGGGTTGTGATGGTTAATTATAGCTATCAACTTGACTGGGCCATGGGGTGCCCAGATTAAGCAACATTTTTAGGTGTGTCTGTGAGGATGTTTCTGGATGTGATTAGCTTGTGAATCAGTAGACTCAGTAAAATAAATTGCCCTCTTCAATGTGGATGGCTATCAACCAATTTGTTGAGGACCTAAATAGGATAAAAAGTGGAGGAAGGGAGGATTGTTCTCTGCCTATCTGCCTGTTCAGCTGAGACATGGGTCTTCTGCCCTCAGATTGGGATTTACTCCATTGGCTCTCATGGTTGAGATTCAGGCCTTGAGACTCAGAAAACTGGAATTATACAACCAGCTTTCCTGGGTCTCCAGGTTACAGATAGCAGATCGTGGGACTTCGCTGCCCTCATAAACACATGATCCAGTTACTCATGAATAATCTGTCTCTCTCCTGTTGTGTTTCCTCTGGGGAACCCTGACTAATACAAGGGCTTTTTAAGCTAGCTCTTTAAGCTACAAGAGATTTCTAGTTGATGATACAATCACTTGCAAATAAAGTTTGATTCTGAAGTAAATTTTAAAGAAAGTAAGAATTGCCTTTGATCTACCTTCACATTCAGGGGCTTCTCTTTCTAGATGCTTTTTCAAAGGTATGCTCTATCACATTCACATTTATCTTGGCCCTACATAGTTGCAAGTCCTAGCTAAAATATTTACTCTTGACTTACTCTATTTAATAGAGTACCTCAGAGACCAAAATCTGATTTGACCTGCACAAAATTCCCAGAAGTAGAGCTCTGTGATTGATGGTGACGTGGTAGTTTTTTGAATTTTTGGAGGGTAGGTACTCCTGCCAAGTACCCACAAATCACATCTTTTTTTTACAACCAACCACTGCAAGTGAGATGTACAGTTCTATTGAGGACACTTGCTAAATCCAAATGACCATTTGTTTATCAGCAAATGTTTATTGAGTTCTTACTATGTTCTAGGCCCTGTGCCGGGTGTGGAGTCACAGCTATAGTGAAAGAATCAAGACAGCGACTCATATGAAGTGATTTTTTAGGGAGTATTCCTGGAAAAAAATTTTTAAGGGAGTGGGAAGCTAGGATGAGGAAGAAAGAGGCTTAGTAAGTGGATAGTATCAATGAAAATCCCACAGAGTGTAACTTTGGATCAGTTCCACAGGGGAGCTCTGGAGATAGTAGGTCACAGCTGAGAGCTGCCCTGATCTTGGAGCAAGTAAGCTGCTCTAGGAAGAATGTAAATTCCAAGGCGCTTTCAGCTCTCCCATGAAAGGCGGGCAGAGTAAGTTCCCAAAGCCTGAAAAGGGTGCAGGTAGCTGATATTGATAGATATCTGTGAGTATGATTATGGTAAAAAGATCAGAGGGGATATGGTAGGGCACTGACAATGTTTTTTCCGGACTACTCAGTGTACCACTCAGGTCCATGTATACTGAACATTAAATTGACTCCTCATGCTGTGGCACTATGGGCTAGAGAGGCAAACCCATGCCTAGAATGTGGACTGGGTCTGACCTAATAAACTCACCTCCAAGTAGGTGCTTGGTCTCTGTAAGGGATGGTACCGTAGTGAGGATTTAGTATCTGTTTCTGCTTCTGACTGGTTGGATGTTCAACAGCATCAATCACTGGATCAGCCTTGGTGAGATAGCCCAGGCTGTTGGGTCCATGAATAGCTTCCATCTCTACTATAAGGGTGGCTGGGTCTACTGTGCTAGTAGTAGGATGGAAAGAATATTCAGTGTTTCCTTAATCTTCCCCAGTCTTTTCTAGGTGAACTGGAAGCAGCAAGATTAGAAGATTAGGGCAAGGGGTGCCTGGGTGGCTCAGTCAGTTAAACATCTGCCTTTGGCTCAGGTCATGATCTTGGGGTCCTGGGATCGAGCTCTGTATCAGACTCCCTGCTCAGTGGGGGGAGTCTGCTTCTCCCTCTCCCTCTGCCCCTTCCCCCACCCCCTACTCATGATCTCTCTCTCTCAAATAAATAATAAAAAAGAAGAAGGTTAGGGCAAAAAATTAGGGAAGATTAAGGAAATCTGGGGAAGAAGCATGTGGATAGATCTGTGAGAATGGACACAAAGTGTGTGAACATTTATCCTGAATGTTAATATTCACTAGATAGCATCCACTGCAGAGCATGAGATAAACAACCTGTGGATAGGATGTCTCATCCTGTAGATGTCATGAAGCCTCTGTCCTTGGCCACCCCAGTACTGGTGTAGTAGACCCATGGATATGTCACTGACTGGATGTGTGGGGCCAGGGACACACTGTGAGATAGACTTGGGTCAGGACTCCATTATTATCTGGCCTCTATATGACACATCCACTGTTATAAGGGTACCATGATGATGTTTTGGAAACTTATGGTATCAATGTTAGCTTGGATCCTGTAGCTAAAAGTACAAAGCAAGTATGGATATTCCCTGTTTCCTAGTGTACAGTTATTTGTGTGAATATTCACAGTACTCTTTGAGGAAGACTGAAAGAACCAATATTGAATGTCCTTGCTGTGGATTGCAGGATTCTTCTTCAGGTGAACTTGGCCTTTCCTTTAAATAATGGACTCTGTCTGAGAACTGGCTCAAGCTTGGAAACCACAAAAGGGCAGTTGCTTGTCCATTAGTACACGTGACATTAGTCTTCTGTTCATCTGCTCATCATTAAAAAAGACATTTAAATTATATATATTATCAGGTAATGCCCCTGTTCTAGGCCCATCTCTCTTGTCCTAGAAACACCATGGTTTATTACATATCACCACAGATACTTGCAGCTTTGATACCTGTTATGGTAACTGTTCTTATGTCTCTGGTGATTAAGTGTTGCTATCTGGCCTCTGCTCTTCCAAATCCTACCCTTCCCACTGAGATAAGGAAGTCAGTTTCGTAACAGCATCCCTACCTTCAATCCTACTAAGAACAATCACCAATAAACTTCTTGACAACACCAGTGTCCTCCTCACTAGTGCATTCTTTGACACTTAGGGAGAGGAGTGTCTTCTGGCATTTCCCAGGGAACATGGTCTCCTGGTAGATTATTAGGTTTTACATAACCAGCTCGCTCACTTCTTTGAGCCTGCTGATATCTTTTTCAAACTCTACCAGGGAAGCTCTGGTATTTCTACCTCAATTAATATGAGTCACTGGTTTTTCAAAGCTTCTAGGAACGAACTAAACAAAATATATTAGGATTGACTGCAAGTGCCCCTGCTGGGGTGTTAAGTTACAAGAGCGTGACCCATAGCAACACATTCTCCCCTATCTAGCCTTAAAATCTACATTTTCCAGTCCAGCACTTTCAATATCCATTTCCAGGTATATTCTTTCAATTCCTTCCAGCACCTATTAGCCAGATTCTATATGTCCTTAAGTGAGTAATTCCTTTCTTCCCTTAGCAGAGGCAGTACTTTGCCGGTAAAATCATGCTGGTCTAGTAGAAACGAAGAAAGGAATTGGCCCATCTTGAGGGACAAATATAATTTTGTAAAACGTTGGTCTCGGTGGAAAGTTCTGTACAGTCTTCAACAAGAGGAAGCTGTAGTTCTCCAGCTAGATGATTTGAGTCACATTTTCAGGCCCAGGGGATTAAAGGCATTGAGTTCAGTGATTTTGCATGCATCCCAGGTATCTCTGTTCCAAGTCTCAGGATCCCATTCCTTCTCTATCACAATCCTACTTTTAGCATAAGAACTTGCCTAGGTGCAAATCAGCCTTTGCTACTGTCACTCTCAAGTTCTGGTCCTGGCTGCAACAGTTTTCCCTGCAGCTCCAGATGTGATGGTCTCCTTAAATGCTGCCACGGAAAAGATATGGGCTTTCACACTCTGCTCTGAATTGGTAATTGGCTAACCTAAATTTGTAATTTTCTTTCTCCATTAGTGGCACTTAATGGCAACTATGAACCCCACAGTCTTTATAATAATTAGCCTCATGACCATATGTCGCAAATGCTAGAGATATTGTACAGTCAGTGCACCTCCTTCCTGTTGTATCCCATCCAATTTACTGCACATGGAAGTTTTAACAGTGTTCCCAGGTTTTTGTCACTTTATTTACCACAAACAATGGGATTCCTATTGCCTTCTAGCGAGTGAATCTTCCAACTCTAGAAACCTACCCTGAGTGTCCATCTCCAGGATGATTTCTGGTACCAATTTTCTTAGGTTGGGATTTCCAGGAGCAACTCCTGAAATAAGGATTTATGTGGAAGTGTTACCAGGAAGACTGGCAGGGCAGTGGAACAATGAGGCCAGGTAGGGAAAGAGGTAGAACAAGAGGGAAGAACTTTGCCTCATTCATGTGGGGAAGATCAAAAGACATTGCGACTACACCTCAGGGCTGTCATGCATGACCAGGAGACAGGGGAGCGGGAGTCTTTGTTCCTCTGCAGCTCTGACGTTGGCGGAGGCGGTTGCCATTGCTGGAAAACCAATTCCCAGGGAGTTCTGGTTCTTTGCATGCACAGCCTAAGAGTTCTGGCCTCCTGAGGTCCATCCTCTGACAAAGAGGTATGTTTCCTGGCTGCTGCGAATAAAAGCACACTGGTGGACATAGGATGCATGAAAGTGTAGGGTTCTTTT
>NC_138370.1:57665667-57689312 GCF_054177405.1 Leptonychotes weddellii | reverse complement strand
TTTTTTTTTTTAAAGATTATTTATTTATTTATTTATTAGAGAGTGAGCAGGAGAGAAACAGCATGAGAGGGGAGAGGGTCAGAGGGAGAAGCAGGCTCCCCGCTGAGCCGGGAGCCCGATGTGGGACTCGATCCCAGGACCCTGGGATCATGACCTGAGCTGAAGGCAGTCGCTTAACCAACTGAGCCACCCAGGCGCCTGAAAGTGTAGGGTTCTAAGAGGATTCGTGAGGAGCACCAAGGCTGTCTTTCAAAGGGGGTGATAATGGCGGGCGTTAAGCAAATAAATAATTAATTGTCAGGAGGAATGGTATCTGTTGGTACAGCATAGATAGTACCCCTTTCCCATTACCTCTGGACAGTAGTCTCCAGAGTAGATTTTTAGTCTCAAAAATTTCCAGATGATCTGTCTGCTACTTTAAATAACTCCTCCTCTTTGCCTCCTCCTCATTTTTTCTCTATTTACCCATTAAAGAAATTTAGGAAATGGCAAATAACTGACCATGTTGTAGACATTTTTGGTGTTTTTCCCTCCTAATCTTTCTTCTGTGGATACATTTTAATAATTTTATTCTTGGGGCTCCTGGGTGGCTCAGTCGATTAAGCTTTCAGCTCTTGATTTCGACTCAGGTCGTTATCTTAAGGGTCATGAGACTGAGCCCTGAGTGGGGCTCCATGCTCAGTGGGGAGTCTTCTTGAGATTCTTTCCCTTTCCCTCTGCCCCTCCCCCTGTACATGCACACACACTCTCTCTTTCTAAAATAAATAAATCTTAAAAAATAATTTTATTCTTTAAATATTTTCAAATGGTTGCCTTTGTTCAAAAGAAATTTGGCTAATATGGATCAATCATTCAACAAAAATGTATTGAGCACTTTATATGTGTTGGGCAGTGTTCTAGCCACTGAGGTTACAGCAATGAACAAAATAGGCAAAAATATTTGTCCCTTAGTTGGAGAACCAAAGATAATAAATTAATATATAATATGTTACATGGAGATAAATGTTAGGAGGAAAATAGATCTGCAGGGAAAAAGGGATGTGGGTACTTTGTGTATGTGTTAATTTTGGAGGGTGATCAGGGCAAGACTCTCAAACAGGAGGTTGTGAGAAATCTGAGGGAAATGTACAGAGGCAAGAACAGTACAAATTCCTTGAGAAAGGATTATGTTTGATGGGTTCAGGGACCAGCTAGGACTCTGGTGTAGGAAATGGAATCGTTGGCTCAAGTGGACTAGACCAGAAGGAAAGTTGAAATTATAGCAGTTTTAACCAAAGTGAAGCGTGAGCAGCTGAATAACCAGGATCTTAGGGACCATTTGAAAGACTCTATTTTTTTTTTATTCAAAGGTGGGAGGTCATGGGAAAATTTGGAAGAGAAGAGTCATGATCTGACTCACATTTTAAAAGACTCACTTTTTTTGCTCTATGAAATAGACCCTCAGAAATGGAGAGGCTGGTGAGGAGGTTGTTGCAGTAATCAGAGTAAGACTAGGGCAAGAGCTATACACTGGGGGAAATAGGTCAGATGATGGGGAAAAAATGGCAATAGGATTTGCTGGTAAATTGTATGGATTAAATACAGAATTTATAATTTGGTAGAACATTTCATATTTCAAAAAATCCATCTCTAATTTATATTTGCTCTAATGCTGTACCATAGTCTTTAACTTTAGGGAAGAAAAAGTTCCTTAAAGCTAATTCAATTACAGAGAGGAATGCTGAAACTACAGGCATTTCCATGGATTATGAGTTACTGATAGCTCATGGTAAGAATTAAGCAAGCAAGCGTAGTTTAGTCATAGTGAGAGCTACACAAAAAGTGTTACTTATCCCTGACTTTGATGAGCTATTGGATCCCTGGCAATAATGAAGATATAGGTTAAGATATATGATGTATGTCATAATATGTCTAGAGACATTTCCGTATATGAAACGTCTATGGCAAACACATACACACGCACGCGCGTGCGCATTCTCTGATTTCCCCAGATTCTATGTACAATAAGAATTCAGAAATCGGATAAAATTGATCTAGGTTAAAGTCAGTCACTGAAAGCTTTAGTGAGGAAAAACTTTAGAGTTTGCTTTCAAGGAAGCATAACATATCCAACAGGGAGATGGGTCAATGAAAGAAGTTAGAAGTAGAAATGGGCAGAGTGTATGATGGGATAGAGGTTGGCCCGATGTGAATAACGAATGAGCAATAATGCAATAAGTAAAAGTGAGTTTTCTTGAGATAAACATTTGTGTCAAAAGCACCCGTTTTACGGTCCTCCCCCACCCCTTCCCCACCAGGATTCTGAATGATCCAGTGATGCTTAATCTGTTTTGGTGAGCAGATACTTTGAAAACTTAATAAGTGGTAGAAAATGCACATTAACACAAAATTTTACATACACTTTAGGGAGTTCTTAGATATTCCAAAGCTAGAGGGTCCATGGAACCCAGACTGCCAAGTGCTCTGACTGTATAGCACTTTGGTCTTGCTATCAAGTAGCAACTATGTTTTAATATCCCATTTTTTTTTCTGAAATGTTTCAACCAACTTTGTCAGAAACATCAAATTAGAACATCATTGATCCAACTGAAAGTTACAACATAGATTGACCCGGTGGTTGGAGAATGATAAGTAGATCTTTAAATTCCTTCATTTTCTGAACAGTAAAGGAAGGAAAAGATGCTTTGGTATTTCTAAACACTTGATTGCGTTCCCTATATAGAATGGGTAGGCATGCAGAGGATGTTGAATGCGTTGTTATCCATGCATAGATGCAGTTTTTCAGTGAAATATGTTTACCTTAGAGTGGAGATGAACAAGGACATTTGAGGCAAGCTGAGGAAAGATCCATCAACTAACAATTTTAAGGAATAGGCTAAAAAATGAAATTCAGCTTTTCTGCTCCATAGAATTCTGCAAGTAATCACCAAAGGCATCAGGCTATGGACTGTGAGGGCAGCAAGTCATGGTTGTTTTTTTTGCTAGTAAATTACATACTACCTATGAGCTATTTCTTTATTTACCTATTTCAGGCTCATTAAAATGCACCCTTTGTAGAGCTCTCTGGGCACAGGTACAAAATAATAATGGCTTGGTAAGCTGTGTGCTCTGAAAACCCTGCAAGCAAGTAGATTCAGGTAGAATTGACACAGCTGAACTGGTAGCTCTCAGTGAAGTGTGGGCTGACCTCCAAGGGTGTAAGTGTCACCATAGCAAAGCTCTTTGTGAGCAGAGTGAGATAAACAGCAATTATCTCTTTCTTATTAGCAATCTTGGGGATGGTCATCTTCTCTCTCTGTTTTCTCAGTTGAAAACTGTACTGCACACTTTAGGGAGATGCCTTGAGTTTTATGTAGTGCATTATACTTTTGCATGGCATCCTGCGTGAGTATCCGTATGGCAACCAGGTGAAATTGGTCTGAGCCAAAACAAAGTAGCAGACTGCACTGATTTAACTAAGACCTTAAAAACAAGAAAAAAAAGGTACAAAGGCAGTGCCTACATTATTTACCTGGGCATAAAATGGTTAAAAAGTACGATCTTGGCAAGCAGGCAGGTCTATGTTCTGGACTGGGTTTTACCACTTACTAGTTACTTACCAGCATCAGTTTCTTGAGCACTGGTATCTTCATCTCAAAATGGAGCTAATAGTATTTTATTCCTAAAGCTGTTTTGAGGATGAAACAGATAATTTATATACAAAGCTCTTAGCAGGTTGCCTAACGTATAGCAAGTTCTCAATATATGTCTATTCTTGTCAGTTTGACTTTGGACTTAGCTCACTGCGGTGGACAATGCGGATGCTGTCTCCCAGGGTCTTCTCCCTTTCTACCTACTGCTAAGTCGGTTTGGGACTCACTCCTCTGCTCTCTGGGCTTCTCTGGCAGTAGGGGGAATGTTGCTCCCGTTGCTGTAACCTGACATACAGATGAGAAGAGAACCCTACATTCGCTGCCAGGCTTCATGAAGGCAGGTGTGGTTCTCCGGTCTCTTAATGTATAACTTTGATCAACTCTTACCATGAAAACGGCACTATATTAATGTTTCAGTACAAATTTTTCAGGCTTATTGTCTATGTATGAATAAACTTAGAAAATCATGATTATACTGTTTGTACTGGTTAGGAAACTGCTTCTTTTCATTTAAAAATTGATGGTGAACATTTTCCAATGTAATGAAATATTCCTTCAGCATAATTTAAAATGAGTTGTCCTATTGTATTTTTTTCTGAAAATGGAGGACATCTCTGTTTTAAAGTATAGAAACAGTCCCTCATTTCACTCCTCAAAAGTAATTGCTCTTAAGAATTTCATTATATCTTTCAAGATGCTTCTGCAAGTATAAACTATAATGTATATATTTTACATAAATGTAGTTATACTACACATTGTAATCCATAACCTGCAGTTTCAATTCAACAAAATATTGTGGACATCTTTCCATGTTAGTATAAAAATCTACCTCAAAAAAAAGTAAGTAGTATTCCATTATATGGATATATCATTGTTTTACTCAATCTTTTATCATTGGATGTTTTGATTATTTAAAGTGTTCTGTATTATACAGTATTCAATGAACATCTTTATATAGCACCTTTATACAATTGCACTCTTGTTTCCTTAAGATAAATAATGAGAAATGGAATTTCAGGATGAAATGGTATGCACATTTTGAATGTTGGTCCAAATAGCCCTCTAGAAATGTTGAATATTTTACATTCCCTTTCAAAATGCATGAGATGTCCCATTTCCCCATACTTTTGCCAGAACTAGACTAGTATTTTTTGTTTTTTATTTTTAATTCCTTGCTAAATTTAATATATCTTTGTAAGCTGTTCTAAATCTTTGTTGGAATTCAACAGTATATAAATGAGAGCCATATATTTGGCAAGATAATGTAACTGATTAATCCTTCTATATAGCCTTCTCTTTCTACAGAGGCCATGTCATTCCTTTGGGAAAATATTTACTATGTTCCAGGCCACTGGCAAAAATATAAGGCTTGTAAACTTTTCTGATACAATGGTTGAATTTCTCAGTAAATATTTATTCAATGTCTATAATCCTATACGAGACAACTTATAAACCTGGATTCCATTAAAGTTATCATGACTCATTTTAACATTGTAGGAGAAGTAAGAAATTGCCTTAGTGAGTTAACTTTCAAGGACTTTACTGAAGACTTTAGGAAAACTTGAGGGCTCACTTACTCCTTCTAGACGTGCTATGTAAGATGCATTTATTTTGTCTGCTACTATACTTATCTTGAGACCTCATTACCTGGGAATGTGCCATGGCTCTGTGGCTAGAGGTCCTGAGGGAAATATTTTCACCCACCATAATATCAGCCTTTCAGTTTTGAAAGTGGAATGTGAATCGCAAATTTATACTCTAGTCTTCAATTTGTAAAAAGATAGTGCGAGATAAAATGAAAAAGAATAAGTGGACGAAAAAGCTCTTATCCTTGTCTCCAGCATGCTGAGTTTGCACGAGGCTATTGCCACTGTTCTAAGGGGTTCACATGTTCAAATTACAGGGAAGTCTCTTCCTTAGAAAGAGTATTTTAATAATTCTGGCCATCAGATGAGTACACGGAGAATATGAAAAATACTCTACAAGTGCCTGCAGAAGATATCATTTGATGCCATACAAGTGTCAGTACTCAGTTAAAGGGCTACTCCAGTCATTAAAGAATGTGAATCAACTGTGATCCTTGGCAGATCCTTGCGTGTATGCTGTTTAAAAGTTCTTCCTCCCTCCCTCCCTTCCCTGCTTCCTTCCTCTCCTCCCTTCCTTTCTTCCTTCTTTGGAATTAATTCATGTATGTCAGTTATGGCATGATATTGAAACGTTTTCATCTTTTTCACATTTTGAAAAAGCTTTAAAAATATTTTATTTTCACAGCTGATATTTGGGAAATCTTTAATATAATGGCCAAGAAATTTAGAAAGGAAGAAAAAAGAACGTATGCTGACAACACACAATTATTTCAGCACATGTATATATTGTGATCCTATAGCATTATGTTCACACCACTGAATAACACTTGTCACATTGTGCCTCCCACTGCGTTGTCTCCTTCGGGCAGGTCCACTATCTTATTCCTCTCTTTATCTCCCAAGGACACCTTGCATAGATTGGAGCATCAATAAATTATTTTAAGAAATCCGTTTAATGGTTGAGTGATTCGTGGGTTAAAAACAAGCTGTCCGTTAGCTAAGAAGGAGGGGAGATTTTTAATGAGAACTTCCCCCACAGAGGAAAAGAACTTTGATAGATGTAAGGAGAATATGCAAAGGAATAAAAAAATTATTGAGTGGGAGAATGAATTGGAAGAAGTTGGAGAAAAATGGCTTAAACTCGATGGTTCTTAGAAAGGAGATTTGGTGAGTATGGGGACCATTGCCACAATAACGCAGTCCTTAAAAGAATACTTTCTTTTTTAATAATATGATAGTAGAGATGGTTGATCTCTCATTCATCCCCCTACCTTCAGAGACATTCTGGTATCCAAAGGTCTCTGTCGGTATGGGGATCCTCATCTTGTGGAAAATGATAGCAACATGCCACGAGGCTATTCATGTGAAGGTGTTCGCTGATTCAACACTATTCTTTCCCTTCAATGTAAACCTTCACTAATCAATCAAACAAACAAATCTACCAGGTCTAACTTAAGAACATCCATAGAATCTGGCAAATAAGCACTAAGTAGTTCATACATGAGTTGTTTTCTGACCTACATCACCCAAACCCTCCTCTTAGGAGGTGACAACGAATTCAATTCTGCCTGGCAGAGCACTGTAAGTTGTGGGGCTTTTTGAACAGCTGTGGAAAATTGTTAAGACAGTGATTCTTAAAATCTGTTTGGAAGATTAAATAGGGATTTCATGCAGTATTTCAAGCATTTGTAAGCAATTTCTATTTGGATGCTTTTCAACCTTTTTTTTTTTTTTTTTGCCTTATGATAATTCAGCTGTAGAATATCTCTACAGGAAAGAAAATAAACAGTTTCCGGGATGGAAGCATATCAGAATTGTGCCTTAGCTCCTGGACTACCACCCATACCTGCATTTTTTACCCCTTCCACCTTGTTCTAATTTAGAGGCATCTTGCCTGAAATAAGTATTTTATCACTTCTTTCCTTTGGAATTCTAGTGCTTGGAATATTTGTGAAGAGAATGTGCAGAGTGGGAATAATGGTTGATAATGTCTTCCATGAGAAGGATAAATTTAAGTCTCCCTACCTAAAACTATACGATCATAGTTTGAGATATATTGTTACATCAGTTATTAGTCACAATGGGTTTTTCTTCCTGATTTATATCGACTCTGAAGTTAGCTCAGGGAGGCTAAAGATCAGCAGACGATTTTTGGACCTCACATCAGAATGAATTTTTCACTCAAAATTTCACTGTTTTCTTGCCAATGATTGAGCAAATCGGGTAGGCAGATATTTTAGTGTCTCTCTTCTTCTTTAAAAATAAATTTCTATGGTCATAGCAGTGTAGGTCAAATCTAACTATTATAATTTGCCTGTTTCTGGTTTAGAGAAATATTTGTTGGATGCTCTTTGACTTACACAAGCTCTAACTAACAATCATAGTGAGTTCCTTCCATGTGCCAGGCCTCTACCTAGTCCATTCTTAAATAAACATATTGAAAGGACTCTATATTACCGTCATCATTTTAGGAGGAGAAACTGCAGCTAGGAAGATTGCAAATTACCCAAGGTCACAGACCTGATGAGTATCCATGTCAAGATTCACACCCAGATCCAGCTGCATTTAAACTTCCTAGTTTGTCACTTTGATCAATTTTGTCTGTGGCATCTATCCATAGAAGATCAAATTGTTTATCATGGCAATCAAGAGTCAGTAAAAGTTGTCTAGAATATATAACTTTAACTTTCCCAGAGAAACTCTGAATTACAACCTCACGAGTTCAGGTCATAGAGCAGAAAACAGTGCTGCAAAAAGATTTGAATATAGGAAGTGTCCAAGCATCTGGTTGAAAGGAAGTCAGTAAATACGTATGTATGAGGAATATGGGTATCTCTAGGCACTGTCTTTTCTAGGACTGGTAACTTGTTCCTCCATATGGTGATTTTTTAATTATTATTTTTTATGTATAGTCAGGTCGTTTCATTCAGTTTCCATATTTATTTCCTAGTTACACTGCTGTACACATCACCTTTTGAACATACAATGCACATTCCTGACTGTTGCTTTTGTGAAGGTCACTTCCTCACATTTAAGTCTTCTGTTTCTCCTTGCCTTCCTGAAAATTTTCCAACTTCCCAGCTCCCCTTGTGTTCCATATCCTATATTATGCCTAACCTACTCTCCTCAGTTCTCTGGTATTTACTATACCACTTATTTGGAATTGACATTATATTGTTATACACACACATATCTTTCTTATTTTGAAATTTAAACATTGAGAAAAATAATACAAATAGTATGAACTTTTATATATCCTTCACCTAGAATCACCCAAAGTTAGTATTTTAGCATACTCGTTTCCTCCCCCATATCCACATATATATACCATTAAAATTATTTTCTGCACTATTTCAGATTAAGTTTAAATTAAGTTCAAATTAAATTAAATTAAATTAAGATTAACTATTGCAGACAATAGTTCCTCTGCTCCTACATATTTAGCAAGTGTTTTCTATGGAAAGGACATAGTCTCATGTAATCACAATTCAATTAACTTTGATTTAACTCTGATATAAAGTTAAACTTCTTCCTGTTATGATGTTTTTGAGTTCTAGAATTTCCTTTTGATTCTTTCGTAGAGTTTCCATCTCTCTGCTTCTATCACCCATCTCTTCTGGCATTCTGAATGCCCTTAATATACTAAGGACATCTGCTTTTTCCATTGGAGCCCTTAGTATATTAATCACAGTTATTTTAAATTCCCCATCTGATAATTCTAAAATCTCTGCCATATCTGAGTCTGGCTCTGGCATTTACTTTGTCCCTCAAGACTGTTTTTGCCTTTTAGCATGTCTTACAATTTTTTGGTGTTAGCTGGTTGTGATGTATTGGGTAAAAGGAACTGAGATAAATAGGCCTTTAGTGTGTGTTTTTATGTTTATTAGCTAGAAGTTAGTCTGTGTTTATTGTTTGCTGTAGCTATTGGTGTCAGAACCTAAAAAGTCCTCATGTGTCTTATATTTGTCTCCCCTGTTGTCTTTAAGTTTCTCTAGAAACTGTTTCTTAGAGTCTGAAGTTTGTAGCTATTTCAATTGTAATCTTCTGTTATTAAACAGGAATCCAATTGATGTGGTGATAAGGTGTGGGGGAAGAGGAAGCATTCTATACTCTTATGATTATATCTTGGTCTTTAAAATTTTTATTTATTTATTTTTTGTGGAAAGAACACTTAATATGAGACCTACCCTATTAACAAATTTTTAAGACTATAACACAATATTGTTAACAGTATGCACTATGTTGTACAGCAAATCACTTAACTTACACATGTTATATAACCAAAACTTTACACTCTTTGATTAGCAATTCCTCATTTTCCTTCCCCCTTAGCCCCTGGCAATCATCAGTCAACTCTCTAATTATTTGAGTTTGACTATTTTAGATACCTCATATGAGTGAAATCATACAGTATTTGTCCTTCTGTGACTGGTTTATTTTACTTAGCACAATGTCCTCAAGATCCACCCATGTTGTTGCATATAGCAGAATTCCCTTCTTTTTAAACACTGAATACTATTCCATTGTATGTGTGCATGCATGTAAGTGTGTGTGTGTGCATGTGTACATAAAATATCTCTATACATTTATGGATATATATTTAAGTTATATTGTGGCTATTGTGGGTAGTCCTGCAATGAACATGGGAGTACTAATATATCTTTCAGATCTTGATTTCAGTTCTTCTAAATAAATATCTAGAAGTGGGATTGCTGGATCAGATAATAGTTCTGCTTTTACTTTTTTGAGGGACTTCCATCTGCTTTCCAACATGGCTGTACTGATTACATTTATACCAACAGGGTATAAGAATTCCCATTTCTCCAAATCTTCTCTAACACTGTTAGCCATCCTAACAGGTGTGAGGTGATATTTCATTGTGGTTTTGATATTCCATTTCCCTGATGACTAGTGATGTTGACCACCTTTTCAGGTACCTGTTGGACATATGTATGTACCTAAAGCCCAGGTAAACAAAGAAAACTAGTGGTGTGAAGAGAAGTTAAGTGTTATGCCTGACACTGTAACACTGTAATGATTGTTCCAAATACTAGTTGTAATGCTCTGTATATAATTGATGCAGAAACAAATCAATTACATTAGCAGAATATTGTCCTCATTGCATGTGTAGTTTGAACGCAGATTCCAAACTTATGGCTAAGTTTCTTTTGATATGACAAAAAGTTTATTTTGATCAAAAAGTGAACAATATATTAGACCAGATGGACATAACAGATATTTGTAGAACATTCCATCCAAAAACAACAGAATACACGTGCCTTTCAAGTGCACATGGAACATACTCCAAGATAGAGAATATGCTAGGCTACAAAAAAACCTTAATAAACTTAAGAGGATTGAAATCATATCAAGTATCTCTTCTGATAACAATGATATGAAGCTAGAAATTAATTAAATGAAGAAAACTGGAAAATTCACAAATATGTAGAGATTAAGTGACATGCTACTGAACAATCAATGGGACAAAGAAAAAGTCAAAAGAGAACTAAAAGAATTCCTTGAGACAAATTAAAATGGAAATGTAACATACCAAAATTTATGGGATGCAGCAAAAATATTCTAAGAGGGAAGTTTGTAGTGATACATGTCTACCTCAAATCAACAACCTAACTTTACACCTCAAGAAACTAGAAAAAGAAGAACAAACAAAACCTACAGTTAGTAGAAGGAAGGAGATAATAAAGATTAGAGCAGAAATAAGTGAAACAGAGACTAAAAAGATAATAGGAAATGTAAATGAAACTAAGAGCTGGTTCTTTATAAAGATAAACAAAATTGGGAAACTTTTAGATAGACTTAACAAGGAAAAAGAGAGAGGACTCAAGTAAATAAAATAAAAAATGAGAGGGAAGATGTTACAACTGTTACCAAAAAAATACAAGGATCCTAACTACTATGAACAATTATATGCTAACAGATTGGATAACTTAGAAGAAATTGATAAATTTCTAGAAATAAATTCATAGAAACACACAACCTACCAATACTGAACCATGATTAAAGAGAAAATCTGAATAGACAAATTACTACTTCTTTAAGAAGATTGAATCAGTAATCAAAAACCTCCCAACAAACAAAAGTCCAGGACCAGATGGATTCACTCATGAATTCTATCAAACATTCAAAGAATTAATACCAATTCTTCTCACACTCTTCAAAAAATAGAAGAAGGCACTCTTTCAAATTCATTTTATGAGGTCAGCATTACCCTTATACCAAAAACCAGATAAAGACACTACAAAAAATAAAAATACAGACCAGTATCCCTGATGAACATAAATACAAAACTCCTCAACCAAATATTAACAAACATATTAAAAATATTACACAACATGATCAAGTTGGATTTATCCCAAGGATGAAAATATGGTTCAATATCAGCAAATCAGTCAGTGTGATACACAACATTAACAAGACAAAGTATAAAAAAAAGATCATCTAGATAGATGCAGAAAAAGCATTGATAAAATTTAATATCCATTTATGATAAAAAAACTCTAAACAAAGCAAGTTTAGAAGAAACATACCTCAAAATAATAAAAGTCATATATGACAAGTCAACAGCTAGCATTGTACTCAACAGTGAAAAGCTGAAAGCTTTTTCTCTAAGATCAAGACAAGGGTGCCCATTCTTGCTACTTTTATTGAACATAGTATTGGAAATTTTAGCCAGAACAATTAGGCAAGAAAAAGGGGGGAAAATACCCAAATTGGAAAGAAAGAAGTAAAACTGTCACTATTTGCAGATCACATGATATTATATATAGAAAACCCTAAAGACTCCATCAAAAAATTGTTGGAACTAATAACAAAAATAAGTAAATTTGCAGGATACAAAACCAATACACAAAAATCTGTTGTGGTTCTATATATTAATAATGAACTATCAGAAAGACAAATTGAGAAAACAATCCCATTGAATAAAGAATATATATTAATAAATATGTATTTATTATCTAATATATTTATATATTTACTATATAATATATTTATATATTTATTATATATTTATATATTATTACTATATTTCTGAAGTAATATATATATGTATGTATATACAACAGCCATAAAAAAACAAAAAACGCAGCCATAAAAAAAGATGAGATTGTGCCATTTGTGCCATTTGTGACAACATGGATGGATTTCGAGTGTTTTATGTTAAGTGAAACAAGTCAGACTGAGAAAGACAGATACCATATGATTTCACTCATATGTGGAATCTAACAAAACAAATAAATGAACAACAAAAAGCAGAATTAGACCCATAAATACAGAGAATAAACTGATGGTTGCCAGAGAGAAAAGTGGGGGATGGGCAAATTGAGGAATAGGGAGTGGAATATACAGATTTCTAGTTGTGGAATGAATAAATCATGGGAATGAAAGGCACAGCATACGAAATACAGTCAATGATAGTGTAATAGTGTTGTGTGGTGACAGATGGCAGCTACACTTGTGGTGAGCATAGCATAATGTAGAGAGAGATGCAATTATTATGTTGCACACCTGAAACTAATGTGACATTGTGTGTCAACTATACTCAAATAAAAAAAAAATTAAAAAAAGAAAGAAAATCCCATTATATTGCATTAAGGAGAATAAAATATCTGGGAATAAACTTAACAAAGGAGGTGCAAGGAGGTGAAAGATTTGTATACTGAAAACTATAAGACATTAATGAAAGAGACTGAAGACATAAATAAATGGAAAGAGAACAGAAATTTACAGAGACAATCTATAGAAACAAGGACTTCACAGGCAACATGATGACAATAAATTCATATCTTTCAATAATCACTCTCAACATGAATGGCCTAAATGCTCCCATAAAATGGCACAGGGTTGCAGATTGAATGAAAAGTCAGGACCCACCCACATGCTGTCTAGAAGAGACTCATTTTGAACCTAAAGATACATCCAGACTGAAAGTGAAGGGATGGAGATCCATCTTCCATGCCAACGGACCTCAAAAGAAAGCTGGGGTAGCAAGTCTCATATCAGACAAATTAGATTTTAAGCTAAAGACTGTAGTTAGAAACACAGAAGGACACTATATCATTCTTAAAGGGTCTATCCAACAAGAAGATCTAACAATTGTAAATAACTATGCCCCCAACATGGGAACAGCCAACTACATAAGCCAACTGTTAAACAAAATAGTCATATTGATAATCATACGTTAATTGTAGGAGACTTCAATACTCCACTCTCAGCAATAGACAGATCATCTAAGCAGAAAATCAACAAAGAAACAAGAGCTTTGAATGACACACTAGACCAGATGGACCTTATAGATATATACAGATCATTCCACCCTAAAACAACAGAAAGTATTCTGTTGTTCTTCTTGAGCACACATGGAACTTTCTCCAGAATAGACCACATACTGGGTCACAAATCAGGTCTCAACCGATACCAAAAGATTGAGATTATCCCCTGCATATTCTCAGACCAAAATGCTTTAAAACTGGAACTCAAACACAAGAAAAAATTTGGAAGAAATTCAAACACTTGAAGCTAAAGACCACTCTGCTCAAGAATGTTTGGGTCAACCAGGAAATCAAAGAAGAACTTAAATAATTCATGGAAACCAATGAGAATGAAAACACATTGGTCCAAAACCTGTGGGATACTGCAAAGGCGGTCCTAAGGGGGAAATACATAGTCATCCAAGCCTCACTCAAAAAAATAGAAAAATCCCCAATTCACCAACTATCTTTACACCTTAAAGAACTGGAGAAAAAGAAACAACAAATGATGCCTAAACCACGCATTAGAAGAGAAATAATTAAGATTAGAGCAGAGATCAATGAATTAGAAACCAGAAATACAGTAGAGCAGATCAACGAAACTAGAAGCTGGTTCTTTGAAAGAATTAATAAGATCGATAAGTCACTGGCCAGACTTATCCAAAAGAAAAGAGAAAGGACCCAAATTAATAAAATAATGAATGAAAGGGGAGAGATCATGACTCACACCAAGGAAATAGAAACAATTTTAGAAATTATTATCAACAATTATATGCCAATAAATTAAGTAACCTGGAAGAAATGGATGCTTTCCTGGAAACCTATAAACTACCAAGACTGAAACAGGAAGAAATAGATAACCTGAATAGACCAATAACCAGTAACGAGATTGAAGCAGTGGTCAAAAACCTCCCAAAAAACAAGAGTCCTGGGCCTGATGGATTCCCTGGGGAATTCCACCAAACATTCAAAGAAGAAATAATACCTATTCTCCTGAAGCTGTTTCAAAAAATAGAAACAGAAGGAAAACTTCCAGACTCATTCTATTAGGCCAGCATTACCTTGATCCCCAAACCGGGCAAAGACCCCATCAAAAAGGAGAATTTCAGACCAATATCCCTGATGAATATGGATGCCAAAATTCTCAACAAAATCCTAGCTAATAGGATCCAACAGTACATTAAAAGGATCATCCACCATGACCAAGTGGGATTTATTCCTGGGATGCAAGCGTGGTTCAACATTCGCAAATCAGTGTGATAAAACACATTAATAAGAGAAGGGAAAAGAACAATATGGTCCTCTCAATTGATGCAGAAAAAGGATTTGACAAAATACAGCATCCTTTCCTGATTAAAACTCTTCAGAGTATAGGGTAGAGGGAACATTCCTCATTCTCATAAAATCCATCTAAGAAAAATCCACAGCGAATATCATTCTTAATGAGGAAAAGCTGAGAGCCTTTCCCTTAAGATCAGAAACACGAAAAGGATGCCCACTTTTGCCACTATTGTTCAACACAGTAATAGAAGTCCTTGCAACAGCAATCAGACAACAAAAAGAAATAAAAGGCATTCAAATTGGCAAAGAGAAGTCAAACTCTCTCTCTTAGCAGATGACATGATACTTTATGTGGAAAACCCAAAAGACTCCACCCCCGAATTACTAGAACTCATACAGCAATTCAGCAATGTGGCAGGATATGAAATCAATGCACAGAAATCAGTTGCTTTCTTATACACTAACAATGTAACCATAGAAAGAGAAATTAAAGAAATGATTTCATTTACAATAGCACCAAAAACCATAAGATACCTTGGAATAAACCTAACCAAAGAGGTAAAGGATCTATACTCTAGGAACTACAAAACACTCATGAAAGAAATTGAAGATGACACAAAAAGATGGAAAAACATTCCATGCTCATGGATCGGAAGAATAAACATTGTTAAAATGTCTATGCTGCCCAGAGCAATCTATGCCTTCAACGCCAACCTAATAAAAATTCCAGTGACATTTTTCAAAGTGCTGGGACAAATAATCCTAAAATTTGTATGGAATCAGAAAAGAGCCCGAATCACCAAGGAAATGTTGAAAAAGAAAAACAAAGCTGGTGGCATCACGTTGCCCAATTTCAAGCTATATTACAAAGCCGTGATCACCAAGACAGCATGGTACTGTCACAAAATCAGACACATAGACCAATGGAACAAAATAGAGAGCCCAGATATGGACCATCAACTCTATGGTCAAATAATCGTTGACAAAGCAGGAAAGAACATGCAATGGAAAAAAGTCTCTTCAATAAATGGTGCTGGGAAAATTGGACAGCTATATACAGAAGAATGAAACTCGACCATTCTCTTACACCATACACAAAGATAAACTCAAAATGGTTGAAAGACCTCAATGTGAGACAGGAATCCATCAAAATACTAGAGGAGGACATAGGCAGTAACTTCTTCAACATTAGCCACAGCAACTTCTTTCAAAACACATCCCCAAAGGCAAGGGAAACAAAAGCAAAAATGAACTTTTGGGACTTTATCAAGATAAAAAGCTTCTGCACAGCAAAGGAAACAGTCAACAAAACTAAGAGGCAACCCACGGAATGGGAGAAGATTTTTGCAAATGATACTACAGACACAGGGCTGATATCCAAGATCTTTAAAGAACTTCTCATACTCAACACCCAAAAAACAAATAATCAAGTCAATAAATGGGCAGAAGACATGAATAGACACTTCTCCAAAGAAGACATACAAATGGCTAACATGAAAAATGGACACATGAAAAAATGTTCATCATCATTAGCCATCAGAGAAAGTCAAATCAAAACCACATTGAGATACCACCTTACACCAGTTAGAATGGCAAAAATTGACAAGGCAAGAAACAACAAATATTGGAGAGGTTGTGGAGAAAGGGGAACCTTGTTACACTGTTGGTGGGAATGCAAGTTGGTACAGCCACTTTGGAAAACAGTGTGGAAGTTCCTCAAAAAATAAAAATATAAAAATAGAGCTACTCTAGGACCCAGCAATTGCACTCCTGGGTATTTACCCCAAAGACACAGATGTAGTGAAAAGAAGGGCCATATGCACTCCAATGTTCATAGCAGCAATGTCCACAATAGCCAAACTGTGGAAAGGGCCAAAATGCCCTTCAAAGACAAATGGATAAAGAAGATGTGGTTCATATATACAACGGAATATTATTCAGCCATCAGAAAGGGTGAATACCCAACTTTCACATCAACATGGATGGAACCTGAGGAGATGATGTTAAGTGAAATAAGTCAAGCAGAGAAAGCCAATTATCATATGGTTTCACTAATTTGTGGAACATAAGGAATAGCATGGAGGACATTAGGGGAAGGAAGGGAAAAATGAAGGGGGGAGAATTGGACAGGGAGATGAACCATGAAAGACTATGGACTCCGAGAAATAAACTGAGGGTTTTAGAGGGGATGGGGGTGGGGGAATGGGTTAGCCCAGTGATGGGTATTAAGGAGGGCACGTATTACATGGAGCACTGGGTGTTATATGCAAACAATGAATCATGGAAGACTACATCAAAAACTAATGATGTACTGTATGGTGACTAACATAACATAATAAAATAAAATTTAAAAAAACGGAAAGATATTCCATGCTCATGGATTGAAGGAATTAATAATCTTAAAATGCTCATATAACCCAAAGAAATCTACCGATTCAATGCAATTCCTATCAAAATTCCAATGGCATTTTTCACAAACATACAACATGTATGGGACCATAAAAGATCCCCAAAAGCCAAAGCAATCTTAAGAAAGAACAAAGCTGGAAGCATCATGTTCCTTGACTTCAAACTATATCAGAAAGCTATATAATTAAAACAGTCTGGTAGTGGTATGATAACAGACACATAGATCAATGGAACAGAATAGAGAGCCCAGAAATGAACCCATGAACACATGGTTAATTAATTTATGCAAAGGAGTCAAGAATATACAATGAGGAAAAGACAGTCTCTTCAATAAATGGTACAGGGAAAATTGGACAGCCACAAAAGGATGGATTGGACTATTATCTTATACCATACACAAAAATTAACACCAAATGGATTAAAGATTTGAACATAAGACCTGAAACCATAAAACTCGTAGAAAAAAACTTAGGCAGTAAGCTCCTTGACATAGGTCTTGGTGATAATTTTTTAAATCTGACTCCGGAAGCAAAAGCAACAAAAGCAAAAACAAACAAGTGGGACTATATCAAACTAAAAAGCTTCTGTACAGCAAAGGAATCATCAACAAAATGAAAAGCCACCTAATGAATGGGAGAAGATATTTGCAAATCATATATCTGTTAAGGAGCTAATAATGAAAATATATAATGTGCTCATACAACTCAATAGCAAAAGCAATCTGATTTAAAAATGGGCAGACTATCTGAATAGACATTTTTCTAAAGAAGACATACATATAGCTAGCAGGTACATGAAAAGATGCTCTACATCATTAATCATCAGGGAGATGCAAATTAAAACCACAATGAATTATTATCTCACACCTATAAAAGTGGCTATTATAAAAACCCCCAACAACCTAGAGATAAAAGGTGTAGGCCAGGATATAGAGAAACAGGGAAGCCTTGTGCACTGTTGGTAGGGATATAATTTGGTGAAGCCACTACAGAAAACATTATGGAGGTTCTTCAAAAAATTAAAAACAGAACTACTATATGACCCACAAATTCCACTTCTGGGTATTTATCCGAGGAAAACAAAAATTCTAATTCCAAAAGATATATGTCCCACTGTGTTTATCACAGCATTATTTATAATAGCCAAACTATGGAAAAAACCTTAGTGTCCTTTGACAGCTGAATGAATAAAGAAAATGTGATAGGTATATATAGTGTATATATATAAAATGATACATATTATTCAGCCATAAAAAAGAATGAAATCGGGGCGCCTGGGTGGCTCAGATGGTTAAGCATCTGCCTTCAGCTCAGGTCATGATCCCAGGGTCCTGGGATCAAGCTCCACATCGGGCTTCTGGCTCAGCGGGGAGCCTGCTTCTCCCTCTCCCTCTGCCTCTCTCCCTGCTCATGTTCTCTCTCTCTCTCTGTATCTCTGTGACTCAAATGGATCTGTAAGTTTTCAACCACTTTCTCTGTATTGAGCTGGGGGGAAGGCTTATGGTAACTGTCAGCTCAAACTTTGTCTAGCCAGGTAGCTAAATTGTGCTGAGTCCTGTCGGCACTCTGAAATAGGCAAGATAGAGGCCAATCCTTTGTGAAGCTTCCAGAGAAGTTGGGTAAGGGACATGAAGACTGACTCTTTCCCTCCCTTAGGAAAACCTGGGAGCTTAGGGGTTTCCTCCCAGTTGGTATGGTGCTGTGCCAGAGGTAGGAACTATAGTGAGAAAATGTCTTAAACTTCCATACTAATTTCTTTTTTTTTTTTTTAAATGTTTTATTTATTTATTCATGAAAGTCAGAGAGAGAGAGAGAGGCAGAGGCAGAGGGAGAAGCAGGCTCCCCGCCTAGCAGGGAGCCTGATGCGGGACTCGATCCCAGAACCCTGGGATCATGACCTGAGCCGAAGGCAGACGCTTAACCATCTGAACCACCCAGGCGCCCCCCATACTAATTTCAATGTGCTTGGTTTCACACTTGGCTGGTGTGCAGGAGCATTTCAATTAGTTTCTGCATTTCTCACTAAGGGAATTTGTCTTTTGAGTTGTTAAGTTACTGTGTTCATTGAGGAAAGGAAGGTCCAGAGCTTCCTATTCCATCATCTTGCTGTTTTATATTTAAGTATGAATCTTTTAGTAAGCCTGCGTCCTTTGGGCTGTCACCTTCACACATACCTCTCGGAATTCCCCCTTTCCCTCCTTAAAAGAGACAGGAAGGCTACAGGGGGCTGGAATTGGGTATTTTCCTGTTCTCAAGTGGGTTAGGATCTGATAAAACCTGAGTGGATTTACCTCTTGCAAAATAATTTCCCTCAGGGCAGGCTTTTGTTAAGTAGAAAAGAATGATCTGGGCTTATTTCAAATAGCTACTTCCCCCCTTCCCTGTTGGGTGTATGAGGGAATTTTTGTATGATCTTTAGCCTGAGAACTTGATGGCACTCCTGCGTATAAATCTCAAAGTGTGGGAGTCCCTTTAAGGCTGGGCTTTCTTGGGGCGCCTGGGTGGCTCAGTCAGTTAAGTGTCTGCCTTCGGCTCAGGTCATGATCCCAGGGTCCTGGGATAGAGCCCCGCATCGGGCTCCTTGCTCAGCAGGGAGTCTGCTTCTCCCTCTCCCTCTGCTGCCCTCCCTGCTTGTGCTCTCTCTCTCTGTCAAATAAATAAAATCTTAAAAAAAAAAAAAAAGGGCTGGGCTTCCTTGAATTTTTAACTCTCAAGCTCATCCATGCTGAGCCTCTAGCAATTCATTAGTCATTGTTTATGTGTTCCTCCAGTGCTGACTGGCTTCAGCTGTGGGCTTCCGCTCCTGTAAAAGTGTGATTTTCTGTATTCACCTGTCTTTCCAATTTTGAGGATTGTGGGTTGCCCTATGACTTCAATTCTTTCATGGATCTAATAAAAGTTGTTGATTTTAGTTCAGTTCTTTTTTTCCTTGTGAGAAAGGAATGGTAACTTTTAAACTGTTTATATGTTGAACCAAAATTCTGATCTAATATACATCCAAATTTCACTGGTTGTTCCAACTATGCCCTTTATTGCAAATCTCCCCCCCCCCATTCAGGATCTAATAGAGTATCATGCATTACATTTAATTGTCATGTTTCTTTATTCTCCTAGTTTCTTTCAATATGGAATAGTTTCTCAGCTGTTGTTATTGGTTTAATTTTGTTTTGTTTTTGTTTTTCATTGTACTCATATTTTGGCATGGGTCAGTTTTGTGGGATGTTTGTTCATTTGAGTTTGCCTATTGTTTCTTTTTTTTTTTTTTTAAAGATTTTATTTATTTATTTGACAGACAGAGAGAGAGGGAACACAAGCAGGGGGAGTGGGAGAGGGAGAAGCAGGCTTCCCGCCGAGTGGGGAGCCCAATGCGGGGCTCGATCCCAGGACCCTGGGATCATGACCTGAGCCGAAGGCAGACGCTTAACGACTGAGCCACCCAGGCGCCCCCCTATTGTTTCTTTCTTTTTTTTTTTTTTTTTAAAGATTTTATTTATTTATTCATGAGAGACAGAGAGAGAGACAGAGGCAGAGGGAGAAGCAGGCTCCCCGCAGAGCAGGGAGCCCGATGCGGGACTCGATCCCAGGACCCTGGGATCATGACCTGAGCCGAAGGCAGACGCTTAACCGACTGAGCCACCCAGGCGTCCCTCCCCCTATTGTTTCTTAATTACAAAATTCTGAGTATGTTTTTGAGCAGAAATATTACCTAAGTGGTATTTTGTTACTTCTCTGTACATCATCTCAGGAGACACAGGATGCTAATTTGTTCAACAATTAATAATGATAACTTTGATAATTTAAGTAAAGTGATGTTCACCAGTTTTCTCCATTATAATGTTCCTTTTTTTCTGTGTGAAGGCACTTTGTGGTAATGTAAATATCCTGTTCTTCAGTAAACATTGGCTCAAAAGTTTTTTTTAGCATCCATTTATATTTTGCTTATAATAGCTAGAAATGGTGATTTTATGCTTGTCATTCATTCTACACTTAGTATTTGATAGTCTACTGTAAGAAAGAGCTATTTCTTTATTTCTTCATTTGTAGTATGAATTCAGAGGTATTTATAATACTTAAGTGTCATTCCTTGTATTATTCATTTTGATGTTCAAATTTTGCCAGATTTGGCTAGTGAGAGCTACTTTAAATTGACTTCCATGTCCTTTTGACATGTCTCCATAATTTTTCTGGTATTTCCTTTCTAGCTCACCATAATGATCTAGCTTTATTTTCATTTTCCTTACCATAGCCCTGGAATCAGCCATGTTTTCAAGAAGTTCTTTTTTGGTTTCGTGGGGGAAAATGTTTAAAAATCAAGGTCGTTACATGCTTTATATTTTTAATTATGTTTCTGTGTATGTTTATCCTGATTTTACAAATGTATTTTAAGCCCATTGATAAAGTTTGCTCAATGTTTGATTATATATGCTTACGTTTCTACAGGACTTAATATAGCAACTGTCTTTCACATATTTGGATTTTAGAACTAGAAGTGGCCTTAGATATCCCTTGCTCATTGTTAAATCATATGCATAAGAAAAGTGAGAATCAGAACAACTAAATACCTTGACTAAGACTACTCACTGGTGGCAGATTTGATGGTAGAGTATAACTATTTTTGTTTCCAGTTCACTTCTCTGTTGTATGATACATATGCTCAGTAATAAAGGTATGCTAATTGAAAAAAGTAAATCACTACATTTGTTGGATTAAAGATGGCTGTAGGTCTTTGTATACCTCCCACTGACAGGTGATTTCTTTTTTCAAAAAACCTGGCTTTTGCCAATGAAAGTCTTGGCCTTGAAGACTACTGTCTCTCCCATTTTTGTCTATGGGATTCAAGAGAATATTTAGATTAAAACTGAACTTTGCCTCTTCCTGAACAAATAGCTCTTCTCTGAGAAAAGAACAGAGACAAGAAAGCCTGAAAAGTAGTCTCAGTTATTATCTCAAAACTTTACCCCATTACACAGAAATAAAAGACCTAAGGTAAAGCCTGATTTCAAAACTAAAAAAAAAATTAATATAAAACTTAAAGAAGAATTTAGATTAGCAGACATAATGGTATACTACTATTTCTGAATAATAGAGTAGGGTGGCTCAGGAAAATGTTGCCATTTCAGGCAGGTTTTTAATATTTATTCCTCTTTTGTTTTGGAAGAAGGTGGCTTCTATAACTTGTATTTTTGTTGAGTTAAAGAACAATTATAGGGGCGCCTGGGTGGCTCAGTTGTTGGGCATCTGCCTTCGGCTCGGGTCGTGGTCCCAGGGTCCTGGGATCGAGCCCCGCATCGGGATCCCTGCTGGGCGGGAAGCCTGCTTCTCCCTCTCCTGCTCCCACTGCTTGTGTCCCTCTCTAGCTGTCTCTCTCTCTGTGTCAAATAAATAAATAAAATATTTAAAAAAAAAAAAAGAACAATTATAATTCATTGTTTTCCTCCTATTTTCAATGAGACACTGATCTTTCCAGGAAGATTACCAATATCTGCTTTTTCAGTAAAATAACCTTGGGGCTGATTAGGAATTAAAGGGTTTGATCCCAAATCTGTCTCAAGCACTAGATTGTGTTTCTTTAGGACAGAGTCCTTTTGCATCCTATCATCATTAAATTCACACAGTTTCTAGTCCAGTGGCTGCTGTAAAAGTTGCTTACAAATGTTTTATGAATGAATGTCAATCTTTGAATGTTTTGGTTTTAGTAAAATAATATAGGAGTGTGTGTGTGTGTATATAAAATGCACATATTTATATATGTTTAAGAGAATCAGAATCTGCTGCTTTCAGGTCTTCACTGGAAAGAAGTTAGTTTTATACTTAGGTCTTGCAGTAGTTTGAAGACAAAAGTAAAATTCATGAACTCCAGGAGATGAAGAGACTTTCTTTTTCCAATTATCCAGAGTTGAATTTCGGCAGGGTTGCCTTTGTGAGGAGTCAAAAGAAAGCCATCTTACTAATATATTATTGGTTTTAAAAAGTTCAACATCTATTTTAGTACTACTTTTGGTATTTTAAACTCCTTTTAATGGTGCACTTAAAATCTCATTTTGATTCAACATTTTCAAAAGACAATTTGGTTCACAGTCAATTTTTCTACTTACTCTTTTTCAAAAAACCTCTATGTGTACATGCATGTGGTTACATCTAACATCTAAAGAAAATCACTTATCTACGCAGATTATTTCTCTAAAGGCATCCCTGAACACCTCAAGTTATGTTCATGATTATTGTTCAAAGTGACACATGGCTACACTTCTTTGAAGTATAGAATTATACTCAGCTGCCTTCATGCAGTGCAATCCAAAATAATTACTGTCAAAGTCCAACTTCTACCTTTTTTTTTTATTCTTATGTTAATCCCCATACATTACATCATTAGTTTTAGATGAAGTGTTCCATGATTCATTGTTTGTGCATAACACCCAGTGCTCCATGCAGAACGTGCCCTCCTCAATACCCACCACCAGGCTAACC
>NC_138370.1:57636548-57665167 GCF_054177405.1 Leptonychotes weddellii | reverse complement strand
CCCCACTCCAGCAACCCTCAGTTTGTTTCCTGAGATTAAGAATTCCTCATATCAGTGAGGTCATATGATACATGTCTTTCTCTGTTTGACTTACTTCACTCAGTATAATACCCTCCAGTTCCATCCATGTCGTTGCAAATGGCAAGATCTCATTCCTTTTGATGGCTGCATAATATTCCATTGTATATATATACCACAACTTCTTTATCCATTCATCTGTTGATGGACATCTTGGTTCTTTCCACAGTTTGGCTATTGTGGACATTGCTGCTATAAACATCGGGATGCACATACCACTTCGGATCCCTACATTTGTATCTTTGGGGTAAATACCCAGTTTCACTAGAAATTTTAATGTATTAATCATAGTTATGTCAGAGTCCCTGTTTGATAGTTTCAACTTCTGGGCCATCTCTGGGTTTAGTTCTATTGATTATTCTGTCTATTGGAAGTATATTGTTGTTTCTTGGGGGGTTTTTGTACCTTAAAATTTTTCATTGAATTCCATACATCTTGTGTAGATTAGTAGAGACTGAAGTAAACAGTTATTATGCTTAGAAATTTGCATGCCTCTTCTGCTAGCTATTAATATGGAAGGACAAAGAGGAGTGAGTCAACATGGTCAGGAGCTGAGCTAAGTTTGAGGTTTGTTACTGCTATGGTAACTTCCACTATACTGCTTACTTAAACTTCCTCTGTAATGTGTTTGTGAGTGGAGATAGACCAGCGTTTCCTCTGGATTTTGTTTGTTTATGCTATCTTCTCAACTTTCAGTCTTTCCTTATGCACTTGCACTACACATGGGCTCTTTCTTCACTCTCTCTTATTTTTTTAAGATTTTGCTTATTTATTTGTGAGAGAGAGTGCAGGAGAAGGGGGAGGAGCAGAGGGAGAGGGACAAGTAGACTCCACACTGAGCATTGGAGTCCCATGCCTGGCTCAATCCCAGGATCCAGAGATCATGACCTGAGCCAAAATAAAGAGTTGGAGGCTTAAACAACCCCACTGTCTTTTTCTAAGTCAGTGCTAGTGTTTACTACCCAGAGGCATGATGAGGCAAGGTATTTTACTGTGGTCTTGGTACAGCCTCATTCTTAGCCAAGCTCTGTGCTTAGGTCTCTGAAGTGGGATTTTCTTTTTTTTTTTTTCTTTTTTTTTTAAGATTTTATTTATTTGACAGAGAGAGACACAGCGAGAGAGGGAACACAAGCAGGGGGAGTGGGAGAGGGAGAAGCAGGCTTCCCGCTGAGCAGGGAGCCCGATGCGGGGCTCGATCCCAGGAGTCTGGGATCGTGACCTGAGCTGAAGGCAGACGCATAATGACTGAGCCATCCAGGTGCCCCTGAAGTGGGCTTTTCTTAATGATCATGCTCTTCTTCCCCATTGTAGCCACACCCTACCTAGTATATTTGGTAGATCTTTTTTGCAAGAGACTTTCCTGCCCATTGCCCAAGGGGAATATAACTGATAGTATGGAGTCCTAGCACCAGGATTTTTTCTGTATTTCCCCTGGTGGTAGAGGTTTGTTGTTGTTGTTGTTGTTGTTGTTGTTTTCCCCCTTTTACACTTTCCTTAGCTGCAGTAGGTCATCATCTGCTCTTTGGGGGTGACAGCATTTGTTTTCCCTTCCCCATCATCTTAAATTTTGTGTACCATTTGTGAGAAAGTTCTGGGAGGGGCTTCATGCTTTTAACATAGACACTGTCCCTCCCTTCATTCAGGCCCAAACTTCTGAGAGAGTCTCTCTCAACACTCAGCCCTTGCTCCTATTTTTTGTCATGAGCACCTATAAGAGGTCTCTGGAGAAGAACCTGCAAGTGGATCCATTTGTATCTGTGACTCCCAGGTTTCAACACTCTCACTTGGCCTTTAGCAATTCATTAAAAAGTATAGCTGAATGGTAATAGTGTGGATGGCACCCAACATCTCCCCCCCCACACTCTACCACACATGAGCCAGTGCTTCCATCTTGTGACTCCTCGGAGCAGTCTGCCTGTCTTTAGATTGCCAGTTGGATTCCCTTTGACATCAGCTGTCTGATGGGCTCAAAAAAAATTCTGATTTTGTCATTTATTTGACTTTATTTTTAGGGTGGGAGCACTGTTTCTAACTTTTTATATCCTAGACAGAAGTAAAAGCCTCAGACTTTTTTAATTTATGATTAAGATGTATCAAATTTAAGTCACTAATCACATAATTCCTTCTATAGAATTTCATTTTTTTTTCTGGGTTTTCTGAATGATTTCGTCTTTTCAAAAAAAAATCATTCTGCAAACTGCTATTAAGTCAACGCATCTCAATTGCTAGTTTTTCGAAACCAAAATTTCAATATTCAACATTCTGTTTCCTTCAGTTGTTTTGTAATTTAAATTAATGTTCTGAGGCACCTGAGTGGCTCAGTCAGTTAAGCGTCTGTCTTTGGCTCAGGTCATGATCCCAGGGTGCTGGGATCAAGCCCCGCAATGGGCTCCCTGCTCAGTGGGGAGCCTGCTTCTCTCTCTTCTTCTGCCCCTCCCCCCACTTGTGCTCTCTCTCAAATAAATAAATAGAATCTTAAAAAAATATATTAATGATCTTAATTTAACTTAAATTGCAAAATTAATAAAATTTAGAATTATCGACACTTTGAAATTTTAAGTGCTAGACATACAAAATTAAAGCTGCTGTATCATTTGAGGAATTTGCAAAGGAATAATCAATATGTTAAAGTTTTAAAAGCTAGAAGATTATATTCAAAAGCATATGAATAGAACCACTGGCAGTTTAAATATGACCATACACAAAATTAAAGAATTTGGGTTAGAAAAATAGCATGAACTAAGGGAGATTTTTAATATATACTGATTGCTATTTCACTGGTCTGTAAGCAGTTTTATAATTCTCTAGCAATTCCATCAGTCACATATCAATCTTATTTTAGTTAATTTTAAGAAAAGTATATGTCACCAATAATCAAAAGTGAACATTCTTATGAAGTTGTTAAACCATTTCTATTAAAGCTATCAAAACATTCCTGAAGGATATAATTAGTAAATTCATCAAATTAGATATACTACAAATTGAACTTTCCTTTAATTCATTTCTTGTGAATTGATTTGTGAACTGTATATTAGGCAAATTGTCCATTTTGGGAAATTGAATATTGACCAATTTACCTGCTCTCATTAAAGCTTCAAACATTAGAAATGACCTAAGCATCCATCAATAGGGAGACATTAACCACATTATCATATATCCATAGAACTCAAGTGTCCAAAAGAGAGTCATGCAGTTTCAAACAAACTGGACAGGAACAAATCCTTGGTAGGTAAGGAAAAAAGCAAGTTACTGCCATTTATATAATTCAGTGATTCTAAAAGTGTGATCTGCAGACCAGCATCATCAGCATCACCTGGGAACTTGTTAGAAAGGCAAATTTTCAAGTCTCAGCCCTGACCTAGCGAATTGGAAACTCTGGGGGGTGGTGCCGTAAAGCAAACTGTTTTAACAAGCCCCCCAAGTGATTGTGAGGCATGCTAAATTTAGTGAATCACTGATATAATTAAAAGGGAAACAATGCACATATGCACACACACCATACACACACACACATGCTCACACACAGATCTCACACATCCCTGTAGAACCATAGACTATCCTCTTCAAGTACATAGAAATCTGTAAGAGTTGTTCTTTCTGAGCAAGAGAACAGAGGCACTAGGGGTCCCAGATGGAAAAGAAGCTTACTTTTGATAGAAGCTTGTGTACTTTTAGAATTGGTTTTTGTGAACATCTTTGACAAGAGTAAATTTTCAAAGAAACCTTCAGGCTTAAAGCTAAAGAAATGTTCAGAGCTATTGTTCATGTAGGTTGTTGTTGTTGTTGTTGTTTCCATTAAATTTCCATGTGGAAATGAAAGAAAATTAAAATTGAGACAATGGAAAAGAAAGCATTTTGAAATATTTTCTTCCCCTTTCTTACAGTAAACATATTAAGTTAGAGGAAAGGTAGCAGGTTACAGCCAAGATACATATTTCATTGTTAGGAACTTGAAACAACTAAAGTAACAAATAGTGATTTTAATCAATTGTCATGCTATTACCTTTCTAAAGATATCTCCACATGACATTTTTCAAAATGTCTACACAAAGCAGAAAATTATTTGTAAAATATATCAGAGTGGGTATCTACAGGCTACAACTTTAAATGGAATAAAAGATATCATATGCATAATTCATCTCCTTCACATTGTAGTGAACTTGGCAGTAACCTCAATTGAAGCATACAGACATGAGCTCATATTAAGTCTCTGAAGGCAAAATGTTGCAGTTATTTTTTCATTCTATAAGATTTTCTGAATTTGTATGAAATGTTTGAAATATAGCCTATGAGCATACCTTTAGACTTCTTTCCATTTCTAAAACAATGCAGATGATCAACTAATTAGTAGCACCACTACCAAAAAAAAAAAATTTAAATTAATAGTATTTCCAAAGTTCAGTATGAATTTCTTCTTGAGAGAGTAAATAATACTCATTTTTTCAAAACACAAATCAGGTAAATTCATGTGAAGAACTGAAAAAACATATATAAATCCTTGTGATTATTATAAGTTGTAAGTTTTACTTATAAAAATCTGGTGCGGGTTTCTGAAATATGTCCACAATTTTTATTGTATTTCTCCCTTTCAGAGATGGGGCTGAACTCTTTTCTCCTTGGGTGGAACATGGCAGAAGTGATATTATATCATTTCTAATGTTAGGTTATAAAAAAGGCTTCCATCTTACCTACAAAAAAAATCTCTCTTAGATCATTCACTCTTGGAAAATTCACCTTCCATGAGTGAGGAACACTCAGGAAACTTTTGGAGAGCCCCATTTGGTGAAGAACTAAGATCTCCAGCCAAAAGCCAGCAAAGAACTGAAGCCTATCAACAAACAAGTGAGTGAACTTAGAAGTAGATGCCACTCTTTATCCATTCATCTGTTGAAAGGCATCTCAGCTCCTTCCACAGTTTGGCTATTGTGGACATTGCTGCTATGAACATTGGGGTGCATGTGCCCCTTCTTTTCACTACATCTATATCTTTGGGGTAAATACCTAGTAGGGCAATTGCTGGGTCATAGGGTAGCTCTATTTTTAACATCTTGAGGAAATTGCATACTGTTTTCCAGAATGGCTGTACAAGCTTGCATTCCCACCAACAGTGTAAGAAGGTTCCCCTTTCTCCACATCCTCTCCAACATTTGTTGTTTCTTGTCTCATTAATTTTTGCCATTCTAACAGGTGTAAGGTGGTATCTCAATGTGGTTTTGATTTGTATTTCCTTGAAGGCTAGTGATGTTGAGCATTTTTTTATGTGTCTGTTAGCCATTTGGATGTCTTCTTTGGAGAAGTGTCTGTTCATGCCTTCTGCCCATTTTTTGACTGGATTATTTGTTTTTGAGTCTTGGGTTTGAGAAGTTCTTTACAGATCTTGGATATCAGCCCTTTATCTCTAATGTCATTTGCAAATATCTTCTCCCATTCGGTGGGCTGCCTCTTAGTTTTGTTGACTGTTTCCTTTGCTGTACAGAAGCTTAGATGTGGTACATATATAGACAATGGAATATTATTCAGCCATCAGAAAGGATGAATACCCACCATTTGCATTGACATAGATGGAACTGGAGGGGATTATGCTAAGTGAAGTAAGTCAAGCAGAGAAAGACAATTATCATATGGTTTCACTCATATGTGGAACATAAGCAATAGCACGGAGGACCATAGGGAAAGGGAGGGAAATCTGAAGGGGGAGAAATCAGAGAGGGAGATGAACCATGAGACTATGGACCCTGGGAAACAAACTGAGGGTTTCAGAGGGGAGGGAGGTGGGGGGAGGGGGTAACAGGGTGATGGGTATTAAGGAGGGCATGTGTTGTGATGAGCACTGGGTGTTATACGTAATTAATGAATCACTGAACACTACATTAAAAATTAATGATGTACTATACAGTGGCTAACTGAACATAAAAAAAAAAAAAAGAAGTAGATTCCACTCACACTCATCTCCAGTCAAGTCTTCAGATGTCAGGAGCCCTGGTCAACAGTTGACTGTAACTTCAAGAGAGACCATGAGCTAGAACCATCCAACTAAGTCATCCATTCTGGCTTTAAAATTCCTGACACACAGAAACTATGAGGGAATTATTATTTGTTGTTTTAAGCTGCTAAATGTTTGAGTAATTTGTTATGCAGATACAGATGACTAATGTATGCCCTAAACCATATTATCAGTTAAATATAGGAACATACATTTTGTAGTTCCCCAACATCCCTTACTTTGTAGAATCACTCCTTCCCCACTCTAAATAATCCTGCACAATCCATGGCATTCCTGGTATGGCTGATTTTTACACCCTCCTTGGCAAGGAAGTTCAGCAAATCAGAGTATACCATACCTTGACCTGAGTGATTGCTTCAGAGTCACACATGGAAGCTAAACTGGGCCAATCAGAATCCCCTCAAATAATGTTACCAGAGTAATTAGGAAAGATAATCACCCTTTCCCAGAGATCAACATTCTAAGTTTCACATAAGATTAAAGCTGCTAGGTCATCTTTTCACTCTTTGGGAAGATATTTTCTGAAAATAAAGCCATGTAGATACACAAAAACAAGTAAGAAAAAGTGTGTGATTTTTATCATGCCCTTTAAACCTCTGTATCCTATTATCTACCTTTTACTTCCCACTTAGTGAGGTCTTTCATTTTTCAGCTATTTTAGGAAGTTGAGCTGGGTTTCAGTTTTTGAATGGGTCTGAATTAGTCAACTGAATGAGTTCTAATAAATATGACAAATTCTATGAACTCAAAACACACCTAAGACTTTTGCTTCTGGCTATGATGGAGTAACAGGAACCAGTTTTTCCCTGTCAACACAAAAAACAAAATGAACAAACTATATGAAAGAATTTTCAGGGGTGCCTGGGTAGCTTAGGTCATGATCCCAGGGTCCTGGTATCGAGCCCCACGTTGGGTTCTCTGCTTAGTGGGAAGTCTGCTTCTCCCTCTCCCCTGCCTGCCTTTCCGCCTGCTTGTGCTCTCTCTCTCTGTCAAATAAATAAATAAAATCTTTTAGGGCACCTGGGTGGCTCAGTCGTTAAGCGTCTGCCTTCGGCTCAGGTCGTGATCCCAGGGTCCTGGGATCGAGTCCCACATCGGGCTCCCTGCTCGGCAGGAAGCCTGCATCTCCCCCTCCCACTCCCCCTGCTTGTGTTCCTGCTCTCGCTGTCTCTCTCTCTGTCAAATAAATAAATAAAACCTTTAAAAAAAAATCTTTTAAAAAGAAACAATTTTCAGACATTAGACAAAAGTCATCTCAGCACAGTAATCCCTGAAGAAAGGAAATTAATGAAGTGAGGCCTAAAATTTCCCCAGACTATTGTCTGTGGAGTTTCTAGATGTCAACACAGAATGGTGAAAACCAAACAACCCTAGAAGTCATCCTGGGGAATTGAGAAGACAGTTGATAATGGGGAGTCCAAAGCAGCTAGACTTCATAGGACAGAATAACAGACAAGAGGGTGCTACAGAGAGGTCTGAAAATACGCAAGGAATTTCTCTTGAGTCTTTAGCTGAGTAGTTTTCAGCACATGCATGTGAGGTAACTATCTGAGGCTGGTAAAGCAATTCCAGAGATCATAGCAGGCTGGGAATAATTCATCCTCCCAACAGCTAGACTAGAAACATCTTAATGCATGAGGCAACGGGTTATGTACTTAGAAGGATATTATCTCAACAGTGGAGCCAAATTAGCTCCAGGCTAAAGACTACCCTGCTATTTTCAAGGAACTTAGATAAATCATAGAATAAACTTCAAAAAATATGTAAAAGAATACAAAAATTCCAGAACCAGACAACATAAAATACACTAAATCACTTTGACAATTTCATTCAACATTGTACTGGCTGTCCTAGCCAGTGCATTGAAGAAGGAAACTGAAAACACACAGATTGGGGAAAAAAGAAAATTATCTTTATTCACAGATGACATAATGATCTATGTAGAAAATCTTAAGGAATCTGCAAAAAAAATCTAGAACTAATAACAGTGTTTATCAAGATATACAAAATCAGTATACAAAAATCAATTATAGTTCTACAAACTAGTAATAAGCAATCAGAAATTTAAAACTTTAAACTATATATAATAGCATGGAAATTTTTGAAAATTTTAGGGATAAATTTGATAAAATATATGTAAAACCTGTACACTGAAAACTATAAAATATTGATGAGAGAAAATTTAAAGACATAAAAAGAAGAGGCATACATCTTCAGGGGTCATGTCAATTATTAAGATTTCATTCTTCCTAAATTGACATATGTAAATTCAATGCAATCGCAAACAAAATTCCAGCAAGTTTTTAAGACACTGACCACCTGAATCTAATATTTATATGTAAATGCATAAGCCCTAGAAAAGCCAAAATGATTATTTTTTTAAAAAAGAAGATCCAAGTTAGAGGACTTACACTATTGGATTTCAAGATATATGACAAAACTGCATTAATCGAGAAAGTGTGATATTGGCATAAAGATAGACATGTAACCCAGTGAAACTTAGTAGAGAGTGAGAAATAGATCCACACACATATGGTCAATTGATTTTAACAGAGGTGCCAAGGCAATTCAAATGGAGAAATCATAATCCCTTCAACAAATTGGGCCAGAGCAATTGAATAACCTTATTTTAAAAACAAAAAGCTTCAATCATTCTTTGACACCACGTTTTTAAAAACTAATCATAGATGGAAATATAGGAGCTAAACTATTAAATTTTTAGAAGAAAGCATAGGAGAAAAATCTTAGTAACCTTGGGTTTGGCAATGATGCTTGTAATAGTATACAAAAAGATACTATAGGAAACATCAATAAATTAGACTTAATTAAACTTTTACACCTTGACTTTTCATACCACACTATTAAAAAAAAATAAAGGGGTAAGCCCACAGACTTGGAGACAATATTTTCAAAACATGTATCCAATAAAGAACTTGTATGTAGAATAAATAAATTCTTACAACTCAATAAGACAAATAACCATTTTAAAAAATAGGCAAAAGATTTGAACAGACACTTGACCAGAGAAGATATATGGATATTTATTTACATATGAAAAAATGTTCAACATTTTTATTCTTTAGAGAAAACAAATGAAAAGCACAATGATATACCACTACACATCTACTAGAAGGGCTAAAATTTAAGACTAAGCATAGAAAGTGTCAATAAGTATGTGGAGAAACTTGAACTCTCCTGCCTATTTTGAGAATGTAAAATGATTTAGCCACTTTGGAAAACTATGGACAGTTCCTTTAAAAAGTTATATATGACCATAATATTTAACCTAACCATTCTGCTCCTATTTTTACACAAGTTAGCGAAAGCATATGTCCATACAAAAACTTGTACATAAACCATAAAAGATTGTAGAATTTTTATTTATATTAGCCTTAAACCAGAAGCAATCTGAAAGTTCATCAAAAGGTAAATGAACAGATAGATGTATATACCCATACAACACTGTTCAGCAATAAAAAGAAATAAACTATTAATATATGCAACATCTATGAATTTCAAAATAATTATGCTGAGGAAAGAATCCAAAGTAGAGTGCATACTGTATGACTCCATTCATATAAAACTCAAAAAAAGTGCAAGCTAATCTGTACTGACAGAAAACAGAGTAGTGGTTGGTTGCCTTAGGGATAGTGGAGTGTTGGGATGAAGAGAGGAATCACAAAGGGCACAAGGAAACTTTCAGAGGATGTCAGATATATTCATTATCTTGGTTGTGGTGATTTTTGTTGTAGTTTTTTTAGGTATCAAAATTCATCAAATTTTATACTTTCTAATATGAAAAGTTTATTGTATGTCAATTATCCCCCAATAAATCCATGAAAATGCTCTTTTTTATTCCTAGCTGGGACTGAAATGTTATGTCTATAAGAATATATAAAAAATTTTTTGCCACAAACTAGTACAAGTAGCAGATAGCAGAATCTTAATAACAAAAACAGTTCTCCCTAAGCATTTCAATCTGCAGGGTACCTTTTACACCAGGTGAAGACCTCAGATCATAATGATAAATGATCATATTTAGAGCTAAAATGACTTGGCAATTCTGGATTTTATCTAACATTTGCATATTCCCATTGATCTCTGAACATTTGGAGCAAATAATACATTCTTGGGAACCACTTTTGTTATCTATTTATTCAAGAAGTAGCTAAATATTTGAAGCTAAACTTGAAGGTAAATATTTGAAGTTAACCCTCAGACATGATCATTTTTTTTTTATTTTTTTTATTCTTATGTTAATCCCCATACATTACAAGACATGATCATTTTTATTCAATATATAGTTGGGAGATATATGGTGCCTTTTTTGAAGTCATCAGTAAATGTCCCTGACTCTTTAATGGAGCTAAAATGGAATACTAGATGCTACCTTCTGTAACCACCCCAACCCCCAAGAAGCCAGAAATGTCTAAAAAATGAAAAAAAGTCTCAAATGAGAAAGTAAACAAAGCTATCTCACTGAAGTATGCCCTGGCTCGGGGTAGGACTGAGTCCTGAAGTGACAAACACCAGCTAATACACACACGCGCGCTCCCCCCACACACACACAACTGCATCTTTTTTTTTTTTTAAGATTTATTTATTTTAGAAAGAGAAAGAGAGAGAGCACATGCAGGGCGTGGGGAAAGGTAGAGGGAGAGGGAGAGAGTTTTAAGCAGACTGTGCTGAGTGCAGAGCCCCACTCAGGGATCAATCTCATGACCCTGAGATCATGACCTGACCCAAAACCGAGTTGAACACTTAACTGACTGCGCCATCCAGGTGCCCTACAACCACGTCTTATAATAGCCAAAAGGAGTGTAAGCCCAAATTTTAAAATGAACAGGCTCTGTCTGCTTGGAATTAGAAAAGCAAAAATTAATTCAAGGACAATGAACAATGAAACAGGTAAGAGGAATAAAATACTATTCGAGGCTTGGTTGGAATTTCAATAAAGAAAAGAATACAGAGGGCGCCTGGGTGGCTTAGTTGGTTAAGCGACTGCCTTCAGCTGGATGGAGTCCCTGGATCGAGTCCCGCATCGGGCTCCCTGCTCGGCAGGAAGTCTGCCTCTCCCTCTGACCCTCCCCCCTCTCATGTGCTCTCTCTCATTCTCTCTCTCTCAAATAAATAAAATCTTAAAAAAAAAAAAAGAAAAGAATACAGAGCTAAGTGTAAGAATCCCACAGTCTTTTTTATCACTGATATTTTCATCTTCATTGATATTTTGGCATGATGGCTTTCAGGATACTGTATGGTACATGGAAGTTTGGTTTGTACAAACACACCCTAAATGCCCCCATTAATCATTGTCATGAGAATGTAGTGATCCCATCCTCCCTCTATATTCCCATCAAGCAAAATGTATAGAAGAACATATTGTTCAGTGTTCAAGGTCAAGGTCTCTGGGGGTGGCAGACCCAGAGCCTCTCCTTTGTAACCAAGAGCATCTGGATGGCAGGCCTTGATCTCCTGGAATGCTGGCCATGCAAGGAGGGGAAGGGCTATAGATAGTTGCTAGGGTAAGTTGCTACACTACAGAACCTTGCTACATGCAGATCCCAGCAGCAGATGCTTTGTCTGGTCTGCCATTCCTGGACTCCCTGTATGTAAGTTCCCCCAAAAGATCTATGTCTTACTCCCTGTCTCTGGGTCATTTCTTTGGCCTCACCAGACCATCACCCACACTTGGCTTAGAATCTGCTGGGGTGCAGCTACACAGATATGAAGAAATGTATAGTAGCCATTGCAAATTAAGTTTTAAAATATCCAGATATTTTAGATTACTTTATATAAATTTATGAAAAAACTTTCGATATAATATATCTGTGTCTTATAGACAAGGTGTAAGGTTGTGTTTGGATAAAGTCAAAAGGCACATAGTAATAGTGATGTATAAAAACCTGACATGGATCGGGACGCCTGGGTGGCTCAGTTAGTTAAGCGACTGCCTTCGGCTCAGGTCATGATCCTAGAGTCCCGGGATCGAGTCCCGCATCGGGCTCCCTGCTCGGCAGGGAGTCTGCTTCTCCCTCTGACCCTCCCCCCTCTCATGCTCTCTCTCTCTCATTCTCTCTCTCAAATAAATAAATAAAAATATTTAAAAAAAAAAAAAAACCTGACATGGATCAATACTGCTCTACTCTTCCAGCATTATCCTAATGTGAGGAAGAGATAGGAGAGATGGCTCACCAAGAAGCAGGCAGATTATATGACAAGAAAAGAACACTGTCTAACAAGAGTAATACTTTCTAATCTGGCAGAAAAATAGCCCTGTATATAACAATTTCTACTCCCCCCACCCATGCTCAGTCCTGATTGATTTAGTGGATTACTTTTAAGTCTACTGATGACTGTGTTCTAGTCACTCCTGTTTAGCTGAAACACAATTTGTAGGATAAAGAATAAGTCCTTGGCTTGACAGACCTAATCTCTTTTGAGAAAGAGAGAAAGATTGTTAGTAAGTGCACCTGTCCTTAACACAAAGTCACCCCACAAATTTCAAAGGAGACCCTTAGTCTCCTCTCGTGTCATAAATCAACCAACTGAGGTTCTTAATAAACCATATTTTGCCCACCCTACCCACGTTCTTTCTTCCACATCATTCTAATGAGAAAGTAGCTCACAGAAACTAAACTCTTATTGGACAACCTTATACCAAAACTGTGCCTTCCCCAATTCAGCCTTATTTCATGCCCCTCCTTCAGTGGAACATAAAGGATAACACTGAGTTAGAACTTAAAAAGGATAAAACAAGTTTGTAAAAGAACCTACTATTCCTTACCTGTAGCTTTACTTCTTCCCCATTGTTAACACCATGGAGGCAAATGGCCAGTACCTGGATTTCCATTGCTTACCCTCTTCTGGCACCCACCACAGGCACACATATATGCACACACTCTCAGCTGGGTTCCATATATTTTAAAATCTCTAAAACTTAATAATTAAACATGTTTAACATTTGAAAAATGAAGTCCTTCGTTAGAAGCTGAATAGCTCAATTTGTTGCTCATTTTAGAAAGTATTAACTAACATTTACTGAGCACTCACTGTGTACGTGCCAAGCACAGTTTCAAATGCTCCATCTGCTTTATCTCATTTAATCTTTCTGAAAACCCTCCATGAGGAGGTACTACTATTCACCTCCACTTTGTGGAAGTGAAAATGAGGCACAGAAAAGTGAAAAAATTGCTCAGAATCAGACACACTAAAAAATACTATGGCCTATGTTGAAACCCTGGCAATTTTGACTCCAGAACCAAATTCTAAATGTTGCATAATATCCATTCTGAAGAAACAAGTGAAAGTGACAAATGTATTCAAAAACCTCAAGCACCATAAGTATTCTTAACCTATGTCAGTCACTTTGAATTGAAAACACAAGGGTAAAATCGAACGTTCCAAGATTATTTTGTCAAATCAAACTTGAGTCCATGAAGGAGTGAAAGCATATCACAGTGGTGGGCACTCAAACTTCCCTAGGGAATGTTATCCATCAGGCCTATGGATCAGATGTTACACCAATCCAGGCAGGCCAACTCTCAAGCATCTGAGCTGTCTGAAGGCTTTTGCTGTGACCATGGCAACCCTTGCCTTCCAGCTGTGTCACACCTGCCTTCCATCATGACAAGAACATTTTCGCCCAGCTAAGGAGCTGTATATTTCTGCAAAGAGTGATTTCAGCAAAACAGTTTATCTCCAGATTGTAACTCAGCTTTTCAGGTGGGCAAACTGAAGCCATTTCTTGGCTGTTCTTCAGGAATGAAAGAAAAGAGGAAGAAGAGGAGAGAGGAGCACTTTAAAAATTACATAAATGGAATTTAATCTTATTTCTCTGAGACTCAAAGCTTAATCTGAGTATACATGTTTTATTCCTTCACTTATCCAATCTATCTTTATCAATTCAAGCCATTTTTATTAAATCAGACACAAATTAAAGTATGTTATCATTAAAGTTTAAAAAAAAAAAATTTACATCTCCCAGGGCAGTGATTTGCTGATCTGAGTGAGTGTGAAAGCATGAGAATCCCCCATTTAGTTATTTACAAAGCAGATTTCAGGGTCCTTCCTCCTTGAAGATCATGATTCTTTATGTACAAAGTGAAGCAGACAAAGTGAAGGAATTTGGGATTACTTTCTATGACCATCCAAATTTTAGTAACTTTTTTATCTTTTTAGGTTATTAGTTATTCTGTATTTTTAATCTCCCTCAATGTTGACCTCTTTTCCTGTCCTTTTATGCAATGGAGTATACACATACATTGGCACACTAATAGGTATTTGCTCAAAAGCCAGGAATGCAATTACCATGTGCCTCCCTACTTCCCCACTTCAAGGAGATGCTTTCTGAATCTCATCATGCTTCCCTGTGGGATACCTGAATAGCATTTACAAGTATATAAAGAGTTCAGGGGCATGTGGGTGCCTCAGTCAGTAAAGCATCTGACTTTGGCTCAGGTCATGGTCTCAGGGTCCTGCGATTGAGCCCCTACATTAGGCTCCCTGCTCAGCAGGGAGTCGGCTTCTCCCAAGACCCTCCCGCCACTTATGGTCTCTCTCTCTCTCTCTCTCAAATAAATAAACAAATAAATAAATAAATAAATCTTTAAAAAAAAAAAAAAAGAGTTTCACATTGGTCTGTGTGGCTGTGGAGGGTTTACCCAGCAGCCTTAGCAGTCATCATGTGGCAGAGACGAAGACTGAGACCCAGACACAGGTGGAAGGATAGACTGAAATCTGAGAATCTTCTTCATAAAAATGGAGAGAAGGAATCTAAGAGAGACCTGGGGAGCAGAGGATCTCTGGTTGATTGGGGGCAGCCTGCTCAATAAGGCAGTACATCTTAGAAGTAAAGAACATGGCCTCTGGTGTTTGAACCTCACCTCTCAGCTGTGTGACTCTGGATCATTTACTTCACCTCACCATGCTTCAATTTTCTCATATGTGACAACAGCATAGCAGTGAACCTCACCTCACAGGGCTGTAGTGAGGATAAAAATGCACTAGTACATGGAAAGTGCTTGGTGGCATACCTGGACTATAGAAATTATAAGTTATTGCGACTGTTACTATTGAAGAGAAGGAATAGGAGAGCTTCAAACACCAACATTTTTGGCTAAACAAAATTGGAAATTATATCATCCACCTTTCTTCATTCCTTTCAGCTATGCTCATCATAAACTTCTACTCATTGATGAGAACTCCCTTTTTGACTAACTTTAGTCAGGCTTCTCTGAGCCCTCTTCTCAACTAAGACTTGCCCTTGGTCAACTAAGCCTGGTTTTAGCAAGAATCCTGTTAAGCCAGTTTGGTGAAAATCCCTCCAATCTTTGGTATCTAACCAAATTCCTCTTAGTAATTTCTATCCTGTGACTCCCTCACATTACCCATTCACTATATATTCCCAGCTGTCCTTGTTGTCTTCAGGGTTGAAGTCCATCTTTCTCTCTATTGCAATAGTTATTTCAATGGTCTTAAATAGAGTCTTCCTTTCCTGTTTAACTCCTTCCAGTGCAATATTCTTTGCCATTTGTCAATGAAAAACAAACATTCTCTTTGGAGAGTCCCTGACTGGGGTAAAAGGGAGAAAAGGAGAGACAAGGGGCACCTTGCCCTTAAACTTCTCCTTGTTATTCCAAGTCTCTCCCACCCAAACATGGTCATCCATCCCTGGTTAAGTGGTTTCCAGTGTAAATGAAGTCATTTGTATGGAATTCATTTGTTGTAAAGTATAATTTATCAACCATTACATTAAAAGAACTTAAAAGTGAGAAAGCACAAGAAAATGGGCAAGAATTGGGGCATTGGACTCATAAAAGTAGGTGAGGGAGTCTGTTATTAGTAAAAGGGGACAAGGAGGGGGAGGCTGAGTATTTGAACCACAAGCTGACACCTTCACAATGTGGTTTACCTCAGAGAAATATTCATATTGTGCATAATTTTTCAGAAGCATAAAAGGAAAAGAAATGGGAGAAATTCTTCAGGAAAAGAAGAGAAATCGCACAGATTTAATAATTATTCCTTGGGTATCGTTTCACAATAAGAAACATTGGATGTAGCTGTAAACAAACATTTTAAACAGCCTTTTAGAAAGCAACACATAAAATAATTACACTGTAGAGATCACCTACACTCAAAAGAATGGGAAAAAAACCGTCCTAATACTCGGTGAGGTGGCAGTTGTAGACTGAGATAAAATTTTCTATGACAGCAACAAACACAAAAAACAGAGTGCTATGTCTCAACTTGAGATCCAAGCTACTGGGCTCCAAATAACTGCTTTAAATTACTCAAAAAGTATGTTTATTGATAATAAAGACAGATATTAAGTGTGAATGGGGAAAGTATTAATAGGTTGTTTTTGTTTTCATAAAAAGCAGGTAGAAAAAATTACTACTTCTAAAAAAAGGTCAGATATTACTCTGGGCCAGACATTCTTCTTAATACCTTGAGTAATACACATAATTACTGTAGGGAGAACACTGAAAATCCCTAATTTGCAGGTGAAGAGATGGAAGTATAGAGAAGGGAGAAGTTTACCAAAGCCATTTCACAATGAGGAGGTAGGGCCAGAACTGGAAGCCAAACATTGTGGATTTAGAGTGCACAGGACCACCAGGCTTTTCTTGCTTGGCTGGGTGTGTTCTCTAATCCTCCATGCAAGGAGGGCATCTTTATCTAATTCCCAAAAGGTGCTATGTACACTGTCAGTCCTGAGAGCACAGATACATGTGCACACACACATACACACACACACACACCTGTAATGATAAATTTAATATTACACTTTATGAATTATACTCAATTTTGCTACATTCCTAAATGGTTATATATTCCCATCAACCAAATAAATTTTTTGGAGCTTCTTACCCAGAAAATGAAAGTAGGGGCGTCTGGGTGGCTCAGTCGTTAAGCGTCTGCCTTCGGCTCAGGTCATGATCCCAGGGTCCTGGGATCAAGCCCCACATTGGGCTCTCTGCTCTGCCAGAAGCCTGCTTCTCCCTCTCCCACTCCCCCTGCTTGTGTTCCTGCTCTCACTATCTCTCTCTGCCAAATAAATAAATAAATAAAAATTAAAAAAAAAAAAAGAAAATGAAAGTAGTACGTATTTTCTCAATGAAACCAGTGTTGCTCAATGAAGATATTCTTATATCAGGTGCTAAGAAAATAATTTTTATCCACATCTTTATAAGAAAAATGTTCAATAAAGGAAACATCCAAAGCATGAGGAGAACATTTTTACAATAATTTTTAACATCTAATTTGACCTAGTTTCTCTCAAATGTGTTGTTCACAGATAAACTTTGAAGAGCTGAATCCCATTTAAGAACTTGTGACATCTATTTTTTTGTCTACACTGCAAGAAGCCATCAAGTAAAGTATACATAGATTTTGGCTCTAAGTTGTGTGGATTCTAATCTCTACTGCCTAGGTAAGCAATTCTGGGAAAGTTACTTATTCTGCCAGTTCCCTTGTCAGTATAGAATAGGAATAGTAATAATCCTTTCCCTCACAGAGGTAGTGTTGAGTGTTAAATGAATTAAAAGTGCCTGGCAGATGCTCATATAGCCCAACTCAAAATAGCTTTCAAGTAGTACATAATGTATTATCTTCATTTCTACTATGCTTTTACAAGTCAAAAATTCAGAAAAAAAAAAATGCTATTTACCTACTTCCACTTGTTTTGTTAAGTGATATGAAGCAGTTCCTTTGTAAAACAAATACTTTGCCCATTAGTTTTCTCCAATAGGCATTTGCCTCCGAAATACCATCAGACTCACTGAACTGGAAAAAGCCTTATCCTCGTTTAGGTGTAATTCTCCTTCGAAAAAAGGAAAGGACGTTAAACAAATTTACTTCAGTTTTCTTTTTCAATTTACTGCTTAAAAGAAAATGCAACCAACTCCAAAAAATAATTTTTAAGGCAGAAATTTATTTTCATATAAAAGAAATAATGCTAACAAAGTTATCATTCAATACACACACACTCAAAGCCTTCACTTAAAGGACAACATAGTCTGCCAAAAGCAACTATCTAGTATCTTGATTACCAAGCTCTCTTTTTTTGTTTGTTTGTTTGTAGTCTACCTTTAATAAATGCTTTAGTCTTATCTATTTTAGGAAATAGTATTTTATTCCAAATTTCTACTTCTCTCTTTTGTCCAAATTCTCAAATGATTCATATACAATTTCTGAACCTGTTCTTTGCTATACATTCCCCTTTTAAAATTCCTTCTATCACCATTCTCCTCATGTAATGCTGTTTTAGGAGCTTACCAATGACCTTTCAGTTAAAAGTCAAGCTTTTTTCCTCCATTTTTGTTTCTGTTGTTTACTAGGACCCCTTTATTCTTCTCTCCTGACAGTTCCCAATACTCCTCCTCAACCCTTACCAAAGCTCCCATCCTAGCCCCTCCGTTCCTCTCTCCATGCCTGCTCCTTCAGAGAAACAACACATCATCGAGCTTTAAACATCACTCCTACACTATCTCTCAAGTTTATGTACTATCAATGCTCCAGGGTCATTTCTCCAACTCGAATGTCAATCACCATCTCAAGTCTCAAATGTCTGAATTCAACAAGTTCCCTCATCAAAAGAAGATCTCTTCATAGTCCTCTATTTATTTCCATTGGTGCCACCATTCTCTGAGCTCCTAATCTTCAAACTGGAGATATGAACATCACCATTGTCAGAGCAAAAACATCACTGAACAAAATTAAACAAGTGAAGAAAACTTTATTGAAGACTACTGCAATAGGAAAGAGAGTCCAGAAGTCATTCTGAACCAACTCTGCTGAAAGAAAGGATAAGAAGGATTTTAAGCCCTGGGGTGAACTTGTAGAAAAGTATGATGTTACTGGAGAACTTTAGGAAGAAATCATAGGTCAAATGTGTTTTCTAATTGGCTATTTCCCAAGGCAAAATAAACCTAACTTGATGACAGGAAATGGTGATAACTTTGGAGCAAGGTGACCAATGAAGTGAGGCATCTACCCTCCCACAGAGACCAAGAGAAGATATTGCTAAGAAACACTATCTTTATTGATAAATACATTTCAAAGCGTCCTTCAGAGGGATACCTGGGGGGCACAGTCGGTTAAGCATCCGACTCTTGGTTCCACTCAGGTCCTAACCTCAGGGTCGTGAGATTGAGCCCCGCGTTGGGCTCTGCACTGAGCTCGAAGTCTGCTAAAGTTTCTCTCTCCCTCTCCTTCGACCTATCCCCACTAAAATAAATAAATAAATCTTTTTTTTTTTAAGGGGTCCTTGGGAAACAAAATTGGCAAAAGGCTTTAAAAAGATTTACATCTCAAAAGAGCAAAAAAAGAACTTACAATTACAAATTTTCTACTTTTTTTAAGGATTTTATTTATTTGAGAGAGAGAATGAGATAGAGCATGAGAGGGGGGAGGGTTAGAGGGAGAAGCAGACTCCCTGCTGAGCAGGGAGCCCAATGTGGGACTCGATCCCAGGACTCCAGGATCATGACCTGAGCCGAAGGCAGTCACTTAACCAACTGAGCCACCAAGGCGCCCCAATTACAAATTTTCTAAAATAAATGGTCTAAGAAAAGGGAGTCCAGTGGCCTACAGTCAGGAAGAAGTCTGTCAAAGTTTAGTCCTGCTGAGAGGAACATTAAAGCCTTCTTGGTCATCATCATCCACCGATAATTACAGAGCTTGTTATGAACACAGCTCTGGGTCATGAGAATTTTAGATGCCTTATATCTACACTTCTCCTTCACGGCCAGCAGTCCAACAGAACAAGCAGCAGTCTATTGACCAACAGGCTGCCAAGTAGCTGTGGTCAGTGCAGGAGAGGGACACTGAGGCCAGACCACACAGCAGATGGACCTGAGCACTATAGTCTTGGGTTCTGAGAAAATGTAACAAAAAATCCTCTCCTTCTGAGGGGTCCCACCTCCCAGCAGAAAAATAATGTTACCCAGATCCTGTTAATAAGACATAGCAAACATTTGATAACACAGATGAGGATTTATTTTTAGCCTTTGGGGAGGCAGATTTCCTGAGAGGAAAAGACTGATTTCCTCTTTTCAAGAAACTAGAGCACAGACCATCAAGATTTAAATATTACTCTAAATATGACACCTTTTCTCTTGCTGGAAAGTGAATCCCAGAATGTGAAATTTCAAGTCTAAATTATCAGTAGATTATTTCAGTCTTCAGTGAAGAGACCTCGGCATACCTCTGGGTATGAGTTGGCCTCTGAATATGGAGGGATTTTGTTTTTCCCTCTCTCACTCTCTCTGTGTTAGTCAAGCACATTCATACACATCCGTGCCCACAGATTACAAAAATGATTCATGTTTACTTATGTGGGAACATAAGAATCAATTTCAGCATTCCAAATTTGTGAATACTGGACATGAAACATTGCAAATTAGAGCAATGTGCTACACAGAACTTTTTGTTCAAATGATGATGGGATAGAAAACCTGTAAAAGACTTTTTAAAATATGTTTATAAATTTTTCACATTTTTTTCATTTGGCATTTTCTTCACCTCTTTGGAGTGAAAGAGAATTACTTTAACTTAAATTTGAGAAAAGAAGAGAGGATTTGGGTTGCCAGTGGAGGATTTAGTTAATTTGTTGTGTTATTTATTTGTTGATTTGCTTTGCTGTTGGTTGCCACTTCTATGCACCTCTATTTATATACTAAAGGAAGTAGGGTATGAAAATATACATGGCACTTAACAGTGTGTAATGTCATGCTTCTCTTTTATTTATTAGTGTGACCCAGAATCCTTGGGAGCTGTTAAGAAAAGAGGGTATCTTTATCATAACACATATAACCAAAGCAATGGGAATCTGAGGGGAGAAAAAGAGAAAGGAAACAACTTTGGAAACTGAAACATTCCTACAGATATGGGAGACATGATTCTCTGAAAATCATTTTTAGAGAAGAGAACACAGGACCAAATTAAGCTCATTACCCAGGCTAATGACCAGCATGCCATGAAGAATGCCACATGACCTAGACTAAAGTAACATTTACTCTGTTTTCTGAGTCCTGTCCAAAGCTCCTGAGGTAACTTATGGTAGGTGACTTTCAAAGGCATCATACCAAAGGTCCCAAATAGCATTTTACTAGTGTTTGCATAAATGTAAATACATGGCTTTCAACAAATGGAATCCAAATATCTCCTTAGACCCATTTCCCAGTTTTCACCAAACCCTCAATTCTAGCCAGACTATTTCCTGCTAAACCTCTCCTGTTCATTTCTACCTCCATAGCTTTGTTCAGGACTTACTAGCCTGAAATACCTGCCATCTTTCTCATTTAAATCCCAGTTATTTTCCAGGTTCTGTTTATCAGTCTGGGTAAAGTCTTTCTCTACTAGTATGCCTATTAAGTTTCCTTCCTGCTTAAATTCTTAGAAAGTTTTATGTTCACAATCTTATAAAAGTGCCTTTCTTTTTGTCTTGAATTTTTGTTTAAATATAGTCGTATCTGGGAGTCTCTGAATGGCTCAGTCAGTTAGGCATCTGCCTTCGGCTTAGGTCATGATCTCAGGGTCCTGGGATAGGAGCCCCACATCAGACTCCCTGCTCAGCGGGGAGTCTGCTTCTCCCTCTGCCCCTCCCCTTGCTCCTGCTCTCTCTCTCACTCACTTTCTCTCTCAAATAAATAAATAAAACCTTTAAAAATAAATAAATAAAGTCATATCTGTCTTGTGATTTTTAATGTGTCTTATAAACTTGTCTTATAAATACAACCTCTGTCTTTAAAGAGTTCATGGTCAAAAGCTCCATAGTTTCAGGAGCCATGTTTTGCATCTTCAGGCCTACCATTAATGTTTAGTCTTTTGATGCACTGAGAATACATAAGATGATCTATCACCTTCTGGAAGTGGTAAATGTTAATAATAAACCCTGGTAATCCATCCCTCCCTCAAACTCAACACCTAATTCATTTTAGACAGATAAAGATCAATCAGATTTTTCAAGATTTCCCAAAGGTGAATTTTCAAAGCCTTTTCTGATCTTTGCTATTCATTTGAAAATTACCTCCTCAGATGGTCTGACTTCACCGCACAACTCCCTGCAGATCCAGGCAGTTTTCCCAAATTCCCCTAGCTCAGTGGATCTTAAATGGGAGGGATTTTATCCTCCTCCAGTGAGGGGTGGGGTGGCAATATTTGGTAACATTTTTGGTTTTCACAGCTAGGGATAAGCTACTGGCATTCAGTCAGTAGATGCCAGAAATGTTGCTAAATATACAAGCCAGCCCCCCTTGATGAAGAATTACCCATCTCAAGAAACCAATAGTGCTAGGGTTGAAAATTCCTGTCCTAGCTAAGGTATTATCCCCCCTTCCATATGCTTAAAGTACTTTGTCTCTTGCTTCCTTATGGGAAATAATCTTTACTTTGTAAATTGGTGAGAAGGGGTCATGCCTTTATTATCTTTTGATCTCCCTGTGCTCAGTACTTAGCACCATGCCTTATGCTCCCATCTAGTTCCAAAGACCATCAGCAGAGCCCAGTACAGAAAGAAGCAGACCCACAAAATAATATCTAACATTTATTAAAAATTATCGTGCTCTGGGGTGCCTGGGTGGCTCAGTCAGTTGAGCATCTGACTCTTGATTTGGTTCAGGTCATGATCTCAGGGTCATGGGATCGAGCCCTGCGTCAGGCTCCACGCTCAGCAGGGAGTCTACTTGAGATTCTCTCCTACACCCTCTCCCTCTCCCCCTCCCTCTGCTCTCTCTCAAGTAAATAAATAAATCTTCAAAAAAAATTTCTCACTCTCTCCCAGATACCCTAAGTGCTTAACAAAGATGATCCCAATTAACCCTGCAACAACCCAATGTATGGGCAGTGTTATTCTATAGATGGGAAAACCAAGGCATTAGAGAAGTTATCTGTTCACATTCACAGTTAATAAATTAAAGATCCAAGATTCAAATACAGAAAGTCTGACTACAGTGATCATCTTTTTTTTTTTTTTTAAGATTCTATTTATTTATTTGACAGAGAAAGACACAGCGAGAGAGGGAACACAAACGGGGAGTGGGAGAGGGAGAAGCAGACTCCCCGCCGAGCAGGGAGCCCGATGCGGGACCCGATCCAGGGACCCCAGGATCATGACCTGAGCCGAAGGCAGTCGCCCAACCAACTGAGCCACCCAGGCGCCCTACAGTGATCATCTTCTTAACCAATGATCTGTACCATCTGTACTCTATTAATGTTTAAACCATAATCCTCAAATATAGATCCCAGGATTTTTAGTAATAAAGTTAGGAAGAATATGCTTTCAAATAATAACAGGATACTTTCAAACAAATGGAGGAAAGCAGGTTTTTTACCGACTACATTAACCAAATGAACAGTGTCCAAAAATAAAACTTGTTTCTCATAAGCCACATTTATCATAGGCCTTTCACTTTCCAGAAATCATGTTAAGTTCTGTGTCTATAAAGATGAACGAGAAATAGTCCCTGACCTCAAAGAACTCATGTTGTATTAGAAGAGAGAGAAGAGATTGAATCCAGTGAGGCTGGTACTCGTCTAGGCCTATGAACAAGGTATGATGGGAACTGAATAGAAACAGAGAAAGGCAACCTACCTCAGCCTGGGAAGGTAGCACAGCAATTAACTCTTCATGGAGTAGTAAACAACATGGAGGTTATGCCTGCAAGACGGAAAGGACAGACCTAGGGATGTGTATGCTCTTCGTGGAACTGCAAGTAATTCATCTGACTAAGTAAGAGTTAAGTATAAATCAGGAGCAAGATAAAAACTTTGAAAAGAGAAAAGTCAAATGATGATGCACCTTGTTTGTGAAGCTGATTGTAATCCTCAAAACAATGGATTAAGGATTCTTCAACAGGAGAGTGGCATGGTCAGATTTGCCCTTTTAAAAGGTCACTCGGGCACCAGAGTGGAATATATATTCAAAGAGGACAAGATTAAAGGAAGGAAAACCAGATAAGCATACCCTGTAGCAATCTAGGCAAGAAATGGTAGACACAAAGACAGTGGCAGCCAGGTAACAGGAAGTTCCCTGACAGTAAACAGATGTTCCTTACCTGAGTTATTTCATAAAATTTACAACCTAATACACTTCACCATCAAAACAAAGCACTTAGGCACCCTCATAAATATCTTGTTCTTCAGCCAAACACTCAGCACTTCTGTGATTGTCCTTGGCTGTCTTTAGAAAGTCTAGATCTTGCTATCTAAAAATCCCAGTCAAACCAGCATTTTATGAGGGACATGAAAGAATTCAATAGTGGGTAAGTTTTAACAGTGGGTAAGATTCTCATTTTTCAAAGAATAAGGAGAAATCAGCAACAAATCTTAAATTCCTCACATACACTTGACCTATGTTAGGCCTTCAACAACATTGACTGAACAAATGATTTAAGAACGTCTTCCTGGTAGTTCTCAATAATATTCCATCTAAATCCTTCATACTGTACCTAGAGTTCATTCGGTCTTTTATTTTGTATTATTTCCTCACATTTTAAATGCCACATATACATTTATTTACCTTGATTTAGCTTTTTTGCAGCTATTTATTTTTAACCACAAATTAAGAATTTTCACTTCTGAAAGCTTAAGCCTTAAAAAAAAAAAAAAAGCTAAATCACTTCAACGCCTAATAATGCTAAATGTGCTCAGATGTATCTGACATAAATAAGTGCTAAATCACATGAACTACTTAAATATGACCACATTGCATCCTTTCTGCCTCCAAAACCTAAAAGAGATGGCAGATTCTACTAAAGCCACAGCCTTTCTTTCCCAGGTTTTATCGTACATATCATTTCCCTAAGGGAGGCCTTTTACAACCCTCTAAGTTAGGTACCACTGCTGATGCTCACCAGCACCCTGTACTTCCCCTACCCCAACATTTCTCACCCTCAGGAGAACGTTCATTTAATTACTATTCCGCTTTCCCCACTTGCCCCAGAAATTCATTGAGGGCATATTCTTTTTTTTTTTTTTTTTAAAGATTTTATTTATTTATTTGAGAGAGAGAAAGCACATGAGAGGGGGGAGGGTCAGAGGGAGAAGCAGACTCCCCGCCGAGCAGGGAGCCCAATGCGGGACTCGATCCCGGGACTCCAGGATCATGACCTGAGCCGAAGGCAGTGGCTTAACCAACTGAGCCACCCAGGCGCCCGAGGGCATATTCTTAAATGGCCTTTATCATAGCATTCCCAGAACCAAGCATAATGCCTGACACATAGGAAGTGCTTGATAAATATTTGCTCGAATATGACATAATCTACTCATCCATCCATCCAGGCTGTTTATAAGAGATTCAAGGTGAAAAAAAAAAAAGACAAAATGAATCATTGCCAATGAGGAGTGAGGCTGTGTTGTAAGTTGGGAAAAAGACTTACTCTTTCTCTACACAGTTTTTCCATTGTTTGATTTTGGTATGGTTTGCAGGACATTTTTCATAATGTGAAGCCTTTCTTAATTAAAAATTTTTTTTAAAGATTTAAAAAATAAAATAAATAAATAAAGATCTTTAAATTCAATAATGAAAACTTTTCCTCTATTTGACAGATCTCTGAGACAGAAAGCATAGTTGGAAAACAGCACATTTACTGATTCATAAATACTAAGAATGTCTTTATCTCCTCAATATAATTAGACATAATTGTTTAAAAAAATTCTTTCTTGAATATGGTTCAGGTTGTTTGTTTGTTTTTTTAATTTATGCTGGATTTATTAGCATTTGTGCTTTTTTTTTTTTTAAGTAATCTCTACACCCAATGTGGAGCTCGAGTTCACAACCCCGAAATCAAGAGTAGATCATGCTCAACTGACTGAGCCAACCAGGCACCCCAAGTCTATCTCAGTTTTAGAACTATCATAGCACTCATATCAATTCTCCAGGTATTCATTTTTGTATTACTAAATGTAATAGGTGGGAAAAAAGCATTTTCTTAAATTACATTGTCTCATTGAAAACCCTTCCAAATCCATTTATCTGTAACAGTGATCAGAAGTTCTCCACACCTCATCAGCACTTGGGGACATTTTTTTCAACCCAACCAAAAGTACTTAAATTCTCATCAGTATCTGATAATTGGCTAGGCTTTTTTTACTAATCTTTTTCTAACAAAATATAAATGTATAATTCTATCACTATATGTATCACTAGGCCTATTATGTCCCTTATTAAGAAACTATTCTGTAAGAGTAGCAGTTTGGACTGCACGTAACAGAACATCTATTCCTTTTAAAAATAAATCAATTTTATTATTTCACATAACAAGAAATTGGAAGCAGTATTTCTGTGGGTGGATGATACTGTGATTCTTTTATTTCCTCTCTGCTACCCTCAGCATGGTGGCTATTAATCTGAAAGTTCCCAAATGGTCAGAAGCTCTAAACATCATATCTTCAGTTAACAATTTGCAAAGTCCAGGAGAAAGAAGAGAGTAGTTCCATTTCTTTGTTGAAATAACTTTCCTGGCCTGAGATACAGCCACTTCTGCCTGGAACTTAGATAACTTTTATGTCCCTATAAATTCTCCACTTGGCCAGAAATGCAATATATCCAGGAAGCCAATCCCCAAACACCAAGCCAAATCTGGCTCCGGACTTGTTTTCTTGTTCCTTCTCACCCCAGACAAGGTTGACAGTCAGATATGTTCTGTCTTTCTTTTCTGTATGCTTTATCCTATAAAAGCTTCCTGCCTTCCACACCATTTTGCAGTTCTCCAAACGGAGACTGCTCTCTTCATAAAGCATTAAGTAAAGTTTGTTTGTATCACCTAAATTGTCTCCTTTAATCATTTTTTATCACCTTGGACCCCTTTATGCCAGCAGCCCTCCTTGGTCATGCCCATTCCTAAATGAATCATTGGCAAAGGGAATGAAAGTGTCAGGATTACCTTTTACTGATCGTGATAACACTTGGTGCTGGGAAGGACCTCCTCCTCGCCCAAGCAAATAGTTGCCTAGTCTCTGAAAAAATCTCAAGGTTCTATTTACAAAACGGATGGGAAATAATAACAACCTGATAGCCAATCAGATGAGTCAGTCCCATAAGTATTTTTTTCCTCTGATTTGCCCCTTTTAAAGAATAAAATCATGATCATAATTCGTGGGAGCAATTTACCCTAGTCAGTTAATTATCTTTAGTAAGAGCAAAAAGATATTTTTTCTTTTTTTTTTAACTTGAAGATTTATTACAGTACAAGATTATTACAAATACAATAATCAATGCAATGTGATATTACAATAAGGATAGATATATTCACAAATGGAACTAAGTAGACTCAAAGAATAGCAAAAAGCACATAACAAGATATTCAATCATCAGATCAATACAACAGATATATGCAAATTAAAACCAGAATTAGGTACTATCACATACCTACTAGAATGACTGAAATTTTAAAATAGTAATGATAGCAAGTAAGATGAGAATATGGAGCATCTGGAAATCTCATATATTACTGATGGGAGTGTAAAACAGAATAATCACTTTGTTTTGCTTTGTTTCATTTTTTGTTACCTTTTTTTAGATTTCTTGTTTTTATATCTCATTTTATTTTTTTCCATTTTTTTAATTTAAATTCAATTAATTAATATATAATGTATTATTGGTTTCAGAGATAGAGGTCAGTGATTCATCAGTCTTATATAATACTCAGTGCTCACTACATCACGTGTCCTCCTTAATGTCCATCACCCAGTTACCACATCCCCCCACCTCCCTCCCCTCCAGCAACCCTTGATTTGTTTCCTATGATTAAGAGTCTCATGTTTTGTCTCCCTCTCTGATTTCATTTATTTTATTTTTTCCTCTCTTCCCCTCTGATCCTCTGTTTTGTTTCTTAAATTCCACAGATCAGTGAGATCATATGATAATTGTCTTTCTCTGTTTTTGACTTATTTCACTTAGCATTATATCCTCTAGTTCCATCCACATCATTGCAAATGGCAAGATTTGTTTTTGATGGCTTAGTAGTATTCCACTATATATATATACACACACACATATATATATATATACACATATATATACACTACACATCTTCTTTATCCATTCATCTGTCAATGGCCACATAGTTTGGCTATTGTGGACACTGCTGCTATAAACATTGGGGTGCAAGTGCCCCTTCAGATCACTACATTTGTATCTTTGGGGTAAATACCCAGTAGTGCAATTGCTGAGTCATAGGGTAGCTCTATTTTCAACTTTTTGAGGAACCTCCATACTGTTTTCCAGAGTGGTTACACCAGCTTGCATTCCCACCAACAGTGTAGGAGGGTTCCCCTTTCTCCACATCCCCGCCAACATCTGTCATTTCCTGACTTGTTAATTTTAGCTATTCTGACTGGTGTGAAGTGGCATCTCACTGAGGTTTTGATTTCGATTTCCCTGATGCCGAGCAATATTGAGCACTTTTTCATGTGTCTGTTGCCCATTTGGATGTCTTCTTTGGAAAAATGTCTGTTCGTGTCTTTTGCCCATTTCTTGATTGGATTATTTGTTCTTTGGGTGTTGAGTTTGATGAGTTCTTTATAGATTTTGGAT
>NC_138370.1:57613895-57636048 GCF_054177405.1 Leptonychotes weddellii | reverse complement strand
GGTGATGGGTATTAAAGAGGGCACATTCTGCATGGAGCACTGGGTGTTATGCACAAACAATGAATCATGGAACACTACATCTAAAACTAATGATGTAATGTATGGTGATTAACATAACAATAAAAAAATTTAAAAAAATTTTTCTAGTGAAGTGAATAGTAGGATTTAACAGATGGAGAATTTCGCTAGAGAGATAGAAACTATAAGAAAGAAACAAATGCAAATGTTATCTCTGATAACAGAGATAAAGAATGGCTTTGATGAGCTTACCAATAGACTTCGTGTAGCCAAGGAAGAGATTAGTTAAACATAGGTGAATAAAAATACCAAACTGAAACACAAGAGAAAAATAAAAGTGAACAAAATGTACCAGGGTATTCGAGAGCTATGAGACAATATCAAACAGTTTAGCATCATGTAATTAGAATCTCAAAAGGATAGATTTTTGATTTGAGACTTTCTTCTTACTAAATATTAAGCATTTAGTGCTATATCTTTCTCAAAAATGCTTTAGCTGCTCTCACAATTTTTCATATGCTGAATTTTCATTCACCAGTATATGTTCTTATTCCCCTTGCAACTTCTTCTTTAGCCCATAGATTATTTAGAAGTGTGTTATTTAGCTTTCAAGTGTTTGGAAATTGATTTCTGGTTTGACTCACTGTGGTCAGAAAATATACTGTGTATGTTTCTTTTTAATTAGCTGAGGATTTTTTATGGCCCAAGATATGGTTTCCCTTGGTATATATTCCACAGACACTCAAAGAAGAAATGAGTATTTTGCTATTTTTTACATAGAGTGTTGTATAAATGTCATTTAGATCCCATTGATTGATGGTGTGATTATTTTATATTTTTGATGATTTTCTGTCTGCTGTTCTACCAATTGTTGACAGAGGAGTGTTGAAGTCTCCAACTAGAATTGTGGATTTGCCTATTCTCTTAGTTCTATAAATTTTTACTTCACATGTTTTTCATCTCTGTCATTTGGTGTATTCACATTTAGGATTGCTATATCTTCTTGGAGAATTGACCCTTTTATCGTTGTGTAATGTCACTATGTCCCTGGTACTTTTCTTTGTTTTGAAGTCAACTTTATCTAATAGTAATATGTTCATAATATACCCATGCTTTTATTTTTTTATTATTATTTTTTAATGTTTTATTTATTTATTCATGAGAGTCAGAGAGAGAGAGAGAGAGGCAGAGGCAGAGGGAGAAGCAGGCTCCCCGCCTAGCAGGGAGCCCGATGCGGGACTTGATCCCAGGACCCCGGGATCATGACCTGAGCCGAAGGCAGACGCTTAACCATCTGAGCCACCCAGGAGCCCTATACCCATGCTTTTATATTAAAATATTTGCATGGCATGTATTTTTTCATCCCTTTACTTTTAATCTATCCATATCATTATATTTTAAGTGAGTTTCTTATAGACAGTATAGAGTTGGATCCTGTTTTTAAATCCACTTTGCCAATCTCTGGCTTTTAATTTGTTTACTTAGAGTATTTACGTTTAATGAAATTATCAATCCATTAAGGCTTAAATCTGTCATTTTATTTTACATTTTTGTATTCTGTGTTTTTCCCCCTGTTTTCTTTTTCCTGCTTTCCTGTGGGTTACTTGAACACTTTTAAGAATCCATTTTGATTTATCTATAGCATTTTTGAGGTATGTCCTTACATAGCTCTTTTTTTTTTTTTAGTGATTGCTCTCAGTTTTACATATATATATGTATACACATATATATGTAATATATACATAATTTATCAGTCTACTGGTGTCAGCATTTTACCAGTTCAAGTGAAATATAGAATTTTTGCCATCCTCTACATTCCTTTACCCTCCACTTAAAATAATGTAATTATTTAAAATATTTCTCTAAATACTTAGAACCACACCAGATAGCACTGTAATTTTTGCAACTGTCAAACATAATTTAGAATCACAAGAAGAAGAAAAAAAAAAGCCTATTATGTTTACCCATATTTCTGCTTGCTGTGTTCTTTATGATTTCTTTTATTATTATTTTTTTCTTTCTGCTAAGAGAATTTCCTTAAGCCATTCTTTTAGGATAGGTCAGCTAGAAATACATCATCTTAGTTTTCTTTCATTTGAAAATGTCTTGATTTCTACACTCAGGGAGGATATTTTTGCTGGATATATGATTCTGGTTTGATAGTTCTTTTCTTTCAGCACTTGAAAAATGCTGTGCCACTTCTTTCAAGCCTCCATGGTTCTCATGACAATTCACTATCATTAGAATTGTTTTTCCCATATAGTTGTCATTTCTCTTTCATTGCCTTCAAAAGTTTAATTAGGTCATTATGGCATCAATTTCTTTTAGCTTATCCTGTGTGAGGTTCATGCAGATTCTTGAATCTGTAGTTTTAAGTTTCATTTTGTTTGTGTGTTTGTCCAATTTAGAAAGTTTTCGGCCATTATTTGTTTGAGTATTTTTAGCTCTATCCTCTTTCTCCTTTCCTTCTCAGACTCTAGCAACATATATGTTAGATCTTTTATTTTTTTTGCTTTTAGTTAGTTTGTTTGTTTTTTAAAGATTTTATTTATTTTTTAGAGAGCGAGCGAGAGAGAAACAGCATGAGAGGGGAGAGGGTCAGAGGGAGAAGCAGGCTCCCCGCTGAGCCGGGAGCCTGATGTGGGACTCGATCCCAGGACCCTGGGATCATGACCTGAGCCGAAGGCAGACGCTTAACCATCTGAGCCACCCAGGTGCCCAATTTTAGTTTGTTTTATCTATCTTATTCAGATTGGGTAGTTTCTTTCATTTTCTTTCCTATCTCACTTATTCTTTCCCCTTTTTCTTATATTATTCTGTTGATTTCATCTACTGAGATTTTTATTTAGGTTATTATTTTTTTCAGTTTAAAAATTCCATTTGGTTCTTTCTTATATATTTTATTTCTTTGCTGAGATTTTATATTTCTTTGCTGAGTTTCTCTATTTTTAAAATTTGTTTCCATAATTGCTTCTTGAAGCATTCTTGTTATGACTGCTTTAAAGTCTTTGTCAGATAATTCTAAAAACTCTGTCATTTTAGTGTTGGCATCTTTTGATTTATTTTTTTCATTCAGTTTGAGATCTTCCTGTTTCTTGGTATAAGAAGAGACTTTTAATTTGTACTTGGACATTTTTGTATTATGTTGTGAGATTCTGTCTTATTTAAACCTTTTTTAGCTGGATAGTGACAGCTCTCTAGTAGGAGAAGGTCTACCCTGCTGTTGCTCGATGGAAGTAGAGGTACAAGTTTCTTAAAACGGTATGCTCTGTTGAGATATGATGGACTAGTCCTCATTACTGCTTGGTGGAGTTGAGAATTTGGGAATTCCAATTCTCCATGTGGTCTCCACTGACACTGCAGGGGATAGGCTTGATACTGGCTAGCAGAGATGAAAAGCTTGGCTGCCTACTTGGTTATCTCTGAAACCATCCCGTCAGGGAAGGGGTGGGGTGCTCTATTATAGTCTTACAAGGATGGTGGTCTAGGCTTCTCACTTGGCCTTTACTGGCATGATTGGGGGTGGAGCCACATGCTTCCCCCCCCCCCCCCACCTCCGTGTTTGAATGAAGTGGAGAAGTTCTTTTCTAAAAGTATTCTGCCTTGTTAGGCTGCCTCTTCCTTTGTTCTTTTGTCTAGAAAACCTGTTGTTTTGGCTTCTTTTTACATGTGTCTGTTGGTATTTCCAGTTTTCCTCCAAGTCTGGGATATATGAGGCAAGAAGATACCCCATAGAACTCACCACTGTGTCATTGCATGGGTCCTGTAGTGCCTAGACAGGCTTCTTTCTTCTTTGTACTCTTCAGACTCTACTTATCTTTATTTTATATATAGTATTTTTGGTTTTTAGTTGTACTTATTGGGGGGGATAAGGAGAAGTGTGTCTAATCCATCTTCCTGGAAACAAATCTTACTTTTTTCTTTTTGTTTATTTTTTATTCATGAATGATTTGTTTTTTTACTATTTTCTTACTTTCTAAATAGATATAATATTTTCACTGATTGATAGACTTTCAAGTATAAAATATATTCCAGGGGCGCCTGGGTGGCTCAGTGGTTAGGCATCTGCCTTCGGCTTAGGTTATGATCTCAGGGTCCTGGGATCAAGCCCCACATCGGGCTCTCTGTTCAGCGGGGAGCCTGTTTCTCCCTCTCCCTCTCCCCCTGCTTGTGTTCCCTCTCTTGCTGTGTCTCTCTCTGTCAAATAAATAAATAAAATTAAAAAAAAAATATATTCCATTATGACAAAATTATGTGAAAGAGATGAAACAGATATGAGTTCAAGGAGAGAAAGGACAGATGTTAAATTTCTAAATGTTAAAGAAAAGCCTGATTATGCATTTAAAAATAAATAATGCTTAGTAAAAATTTATTATTATCCCTTAAATGCATTTAAAAAGAAGCAATTAATAGTTTTATTTAATAAATATATATTTATACTAAAATGGGAACTGTATCCTTTGGGACTACAAAAACTTTTATTAATGATGGTAGCCAGGGGTGCTTGGGTAGGTCAGCCATTAAGTGTCTGCCTTCCATGCAGATCATGGTCCCGGGGTCCTGGGATTGAGCCCCACATCAGGCTCCCTGCTCAGTGGGAAGCCTCCTTCTCCCTCTCCAACTCCCCCTGCTTGTGTTCCCTCTCTCGCTGTGTCTCTCTCTGTCAAATAAATAAAATCTTGAAAAAAAAATGATGGTAGCCAATTTAAAGATGAGCAAGGGGGTACAGAGTTTTCAAAAAATATTAAGGGAATATGTCAGCAAATAAGGTTGAACCTATTGCTCAGGGGCATGTGCTAAGTTTGAGATCATTTTATTCTATGTATAAATATAAACATTCTATGTATAAATATATAAATAGCCTTAGAGAATGTGAAATAAGTTTCCATAGTAGTTATGTCTGTTTACATTCCCATCAGCCACTGCTGTTATGCACTCAGAACAGTTCCCAGCGTCCTATGTCCTTGCTAGCATTGATATCAGATATTAAAAAAAAAATTTTTTTTAAGGATTTTACTTATTCATTTGGGGGGGGTAGACAGAGAGACAGAGAGACAGAGAGGATGAGCAGGGGGAGGGGTAGAAGGAGGGGGAGAGGAGAAGCAGACTCTCTACTGAGCAGGGAGCCCGACTTAGGCTCCATCCCAGGACCCTGAGATCATGATCTGAACCGAAGTCAGACACTTGACTGACTGAACCACCAGGTGCTCCTAGCATTGATATCAGATTTAAAAATTTTTGTTACTATGGTTAGAGTAAAATATTGTCTAATGGTTTTAATTTGTATTTCCCTGATTGTTGATGAAGTTGAATATCATTCAATTGTTGTTACCATATTTATTTTTCTTCCTTTAGGTTGCTGACATTGCCAATACTTAAATTTTCTATTGATTTAAGTGTAATTTTTAAAATGACTTGGAGGAATTCTTTTTATCTTCACTGATCTTTTGTCAGTTATTGTGGTACATTTAACTTCTCATAACTTGTGGGTTATATATTCATTCTTGTTATGGTGTTTTCATAAATATATTATTTCAATTTTAAGGAAGCCTTATGGATCACTCTTTTCCTTTCAACCTTGCTTTTTTTTTAATCTTGCTTGAAAAATTCTTTCTTACCTCTAGGTCATAGAGATATTCTGCTTTTATTTTTCCTCCTGAAAGTTTTTTTGTAGCTTTGATGGTGACATTTAAATCTCTAATTCACCTGGAATTGATTTTTGTGTAAGAGATGCTATAGGATTTCATTTTTTCTCTATAAAATTGTTTGCATAGAATTTATTGAATAATTCTACTCTCACTCACATACTGTCAATTTTACTTTTATTACCACTTTAGTTTCCATGTATTCATGGGACTGGCTCTGGGTGTAGTCCACTTGTTTTGATCTTCCCATCTCTACCTTAGATCTTCAGTGGCAAGCATCTTGTCTTTTTTCTTTTCTTTCACCTTGGCCCAATTTTCACTCCATTGGTAACCCTTCTTAATTTATTTTGAAGTTGGGTATCAAGGGTATTAGTATCAATGAAGATGGCACTTCCATTTTACTTTCTTGCTCTCCTAGCTTTTGGTTGACTTCAGAAAGATGTCACCTAAGAGCTTTCTACACACCCACTCTGAAATCTCAGCTTCATATTTGAAGTCATTGAAATAATTTATATATCCAGTTTTATCTTTTTCAACGTCAAACTCTGGAGACTATTTATATGGGAAGAAAAATTTTGATATCACATATACCATAGGAAGTTTGTAATAGATCACATAAAGCCAATCAAAAGTGTAAGATGAAGTATTTTTGCAGATTTCAATTGTATTATACAAACTGTTTTGGTAAAAAGATACAGTGGCATATTATATTTTTGAAAATCATGAATTTGTCCTAATACATTTGTTGCGATATGCATTAGAGGGAAATCTAATGTAATTAGTTATCTCATTTTCCATTTTCAGCAGCATGAGATAAGCAGAAAGTATTTATTGTGTACCATATGTCTAGTACTAAGTATAAAGTAAGTCAACAATTGACTTTTTAGCACCAAAAAGAATTACTAACTGTGGCTCACACATATTGAGAGTCCCAAAAGAGCTACTAGAGATTACCTTTTAATTTTTTGAAATATTTAACTTGAAAATAGCCATATGTATGAATCAAACAGTGGATAACCCATAAATGTGCTGTTAGCTCATGAATCTATTTTCTCATTGCAAATTCCTTATTTAATATGCTACTCATTTTAAGGTGATATAATTTCAGGAAAGAGGGGAATTTGAGGCAAATTATGTCTCACTAAGGTTCTCTTATTCTTATTGGTTTCTGTATAAAAAAAGTGCTCCTCACTGACTTGGTCAACTATTTAGGATTGGCGAATGCTTCTGGAACAAAAGCATCCTGGAATGTAGGGTTCTTTTCTCTAGAGTTCTGTAGTGCCTTGTAACTTGGCTTACTTAGCCTTCTCTCTTTTTAGTTCTTTATTGCTTTTTTAAAAATATATTTTGTCCAGCTTTTTATTTGTCTTTTGTGGGGGCTAGGGTGTTAATCTAAATTATCTTGGTTCCCAGTGCTGGATATGACAGTCCTGCTATATTTTATAAGCTTTAGATTTTTATTTTTATTTATTTATTTATTTTTTAAAAGATTTTATTTATTTATTTGACAGAGAGAGAGAGAGGGAACACAAGCAGGGGGAACAGCAGAGGGAGAGGGAGAAGCAGGCTTCCCGCAGAGCAAGGAGCCCGATGCGGGGCTCGATTCCAGGACCCCGGGATCATGACCTGAGCCGAAGGCAGATGCTTAACCGACTGAGCCACCCAGGCGCCCCTAAGCTTTAGATTTTTAATAACTGTCCTAATACACTAATGTCTTAATGTCCTAATGATACTAGGAGGCCAAGATTCCAATTGTGTTATAAAAAACTGCATGACACCATTATCCTAAATTGCAATGGCCAAAAAGTACTCAGAAATATTATTAAAGATATATTATGAAGAAGTCTTAGACTAAAAATCTGATTGCGATATTTATGAATAAAGTTTTATTTATTTTATGAATATCCTATTATTGGGTAATACAAGTAATACGTTTTTTTCTTATTTAACTATAATTAATACACTGTTACTTTTTTTTTTCCAAAAAGAGCTATTATTAAACCAGTGGTGTTCATTGCTATTGATAATGTCTTAGAATAGAAGAGGTGCTGTATCTTAGATATCTGGCCTTTTCTGAATATTCAGTTGAAGCTTCTAGGCATGTTGCTGATTATTGTCATCAGAGACCTATTATTTTCAGTGGTATCAGTGTAATGGAGCCTTAAAATTAAACTATTCCTAATACTGAAGTCTCCTGAGAAATTCTTTTCTTTTTCCTGAAAAATTCTTGAACTAATCTTTCCAGTCAGTAGTAACTTCTCAATACATTTTTTATTTTAAAACACTAAAAAATAAAAATCTCTAAAAATTATGAATAAGCTTGGCATAAGGGACAATATTTACTTTGGATTTAAGAAATATTTATTGAGTAATTCTTATTAAAATGTTAGATATTGAGGTGACTTGGTGGCTCAGTTGGTTAAGCATCTGCCGTCGGCTCAGGTCATGATTTCGGGATCCTGGGGTCGAGCCCCACGTTGGGCTCCCTGCTCAGTGGAGAGTCTGCTTCTCCCTCTCCCTCTGCCCCTATGCCCCCACCCCCGCTTGTGCTCTGTCTCAAATAAATAAATAAAATCTTTAAAAAAAATGTTAGGTATTAGGAATTTGCAGTAAATAAATCTTGTGCCCGCTTTTTTTTTTTTTCTGCATGTGGTTTAGAGTCTGTTGTAATTTCAGAGACCCTAATAAAACCCTATCAGTTTTTATCAAGCCCAATTGATTCAATAAAATTTTGGATTTCTCATAAAGCTATAATATGTTCCTCTTTGGACTTAAAATAAGAGCCTAATCTTTTTATGAGAATTAATTGGTTTCCCCACTGAAGAATGGGACAGCTTGACTTGTACAAACTTGCCTGTTTTAGGTTTTGAAACTCAAGATATTGTAGTAGCTTTGTTCTTTGCTTTTGATTATCTTAAGTTAAAACTATTCTTACCTTTTTATGCAGCTACCAGGAAACAGGCACTTATCAGTTCTTGTCTTGGGGAGCTGGGGAGGATAGGAGGAAAGAGTCAGATATATTTAAAGAGATAGAATGAAATAGTGGAAAGAGCATGGACATGGAGTCAGAAAAAGGTTGGAGTACTTGTCCTGATACTTACTGAATAAACTTGAATAAATTATTTAATCTCTTGGGCCATGGTTTATTTGTTTATAAATTAAAATTATAATATTACCTTAGTGGGTTTTGAGCATACTAATCAATATAATGTACATGAATATCCTGCACATAGTAGCTGTTATAAATGTAGTAAGAGCTACTACCTCCTTCTCTCTCCCCTTAAACCTAACAGCAGTGTCAAATCACAAGATTCAAACCAAACATGGAGAAGAGTTGCTTTTTCTTCTTCTCACCCTAAAGCCTCTTCCCTGGGGTTTATGTTAAGGTAACTGATAAAAGATTTTGTTGTATTTTCTGCCAAGTAGGAACATTATAGTCATCTAATTGTAAATTAAATGATAAACCTGATTCACTCTGGGATATGAAACTTGTGGACAGGAGGTCAAATTTCTCTTGCTAAAAAAAGAATAATAATAGCTCCTGGCTGTTTAAGCTGAAAGGATATGTTTCCTGTGACATTTAATCTGATAATAAAAGGCTGTGGATAACTCTTATGGGAGTCAGGCAAATGATGTGGACTAGGAAAAGCTCTTTTTGGTGGTAACAGTTCAAGGTTGAGCAAGCTTAGACATAGCAAGAGCTAATTGATCACAATTCAACTGAACAAATGGGTAGTCTGTGAACACAAGATGAATTTGATATAATTGGTGATTTTTCATTTAAATATATAATGCAGATGAGAAAGAGATTGACACTATATTGTATTTTGCTTTGGGAAAACTGAGTTTGAACAAGTTGGTCTTAATTTGAGTCCTGAGTGTCATGCTGGTTTATCTAATTTCAAGAAAAATTACTGACCCAAATTCATTGGAGGAAATCATTTTCCACACCATGAAATCTTTTCAGACTATTGTTCAAATGAACTCCAACATGGTAAATCTTTTTCAAAAGAACTGAACAGAGTGCTGAAGAGCAAATTACTATGTTTCTAGCCTCTAGAAGTTGAAAGTATATTTATTTAATTATGGGTTTAACTTTAAAAATAATTTGATCACACTTATAAATTATAGTCCAATTAAAGAGTTCAATTTAGTTCTTATGAGTTGAATGATGAAGGTTAAAAACCATTAGATATTTTTGACAAGTGTTTGGAATGAATATTGGCATGAAATCCATTTTTTTTTTTAAGATTAATTTATTTATTTGAGAGAGAGAGGGAGGGGGAGAGGGAGAAAGAGTGCAGGCAGGGGGAGGGACAGAAGGAGAGGGAGAAACAGAGAATCTCAAGCAGACTTCATGCTGAGCGCAGAGCCTGACGTGGGGATCTAACTCATGACTCTGAGGTCATGACCTGAGCCAAAATCTATTCAGATGCCAAACCGACCGAGCCACCTGGCCACCCCTGGACATGAAATTCTTATTGTCCTTTTCTGTCTTTGGTCTGATTCTACTGATAACCTTTTCCATGACTTTAAACATGCCATTCGCATAGAATCTTAGTATTATATATTTTCATATTCAAAATCACTGTGGTTTTAAAATCTGAGAGGTAATGAGCTTGAATTTAGGGTCCATTATTTACTATTTGTGTTATCTTAAGTTTATCTTTCAGGGTCAACCATTGTTATTTCATGTGTTTTTATGGGGCAGATTAATATGTTTAAATATTTTACATATATATATATAAACATAAACATTGACATGAAAATGAGGTAATTCTATTCATGTAGTTTTTGTATTTTGCTTTTTTTGCATAACAGTACTTATAAACATGTATTTCACTAAATATTTTTCTATACTATCATTTTTAATGACTGAATATTGTTTTACCACTGTATGGATATATACCATAATTTACTTGGCTGCTTCTTCATGTTTGGACATCTAGGTAATTTCTTCCTTTCCTTTTCCCCCCTTGGCTTTATTGCGATATGATTTACATAGAACATTTGTAGGCATACATGTGTTGATTTGACATATGTGTATATTTGAAATGAGTACCACAATAAGGTTAATCAATATCACCTTACATAGACACAGTATTTTATTTTTTGGTTATGAGAACTTTTAAAATTTATTCTCTCAATAATTTTCAAATATACAAAACAGTATTATTTTTTAAAGATTTTATTTATTTGGGAGAGAGAGAGAGCATAAGCGGAGGGGAGGGGCAAAGAGAGAGGGAGAAGAAGGCTGCCCACTGAGCAGGGAGCCCGATGCGGGACTCGATCCCAGGACCCTGGGATCATGACCTTAGCTGAAGGCAGATGCTTAACTGACTGAGCCACGCAGGCACCTCAAAAGAGTATTGTTAATCATAGTTACCATGCTGTATATTACATCCCCAGAACTTATTCATCTTATAATCGGAAGTTTGTAGTCTTTGACCATTTTCACCCATTTCACACACCCCTCTCCCTGCCCCTCAACCAACCATCTGTTTGTATGAGTTCAGTTTTTTTGATTCTACATATAAGTGAGATCAGATAGTATTTCTTTTTCTCTGTCTGACTTACTTCATTTAGCATAGTGCCTTCAAGTTTATCCATGTTGTTGCAAATGGCAGGAATTCCTTCTTTTTTTAATGGGTGAATGGTATTCCATTCTATATATGTACCATGACTTCTTTTTTCATTCATTCATCAATGGACAGTTAGGTTGATTCCTGTCTTGGCTACTATAAATAATGCTGCAATGAAAATGGGGGTATAGATGTCTTTTTGAGATAGTGATTTTGTTTCCTTTGGACATATAGCTGGAAGTGGAATTCCTGGATCATATGGTAGTTCTATTTTTAAATTTTTGAGGAAGCTCCACACTATTTTCCATAGAGGCTATATCAAATTACATTCCTACTAACAGTGTACAAGAGTTCTCTTTTCTGTACATCCTCACCACACTTATCTCTTTTTTGATAAAAGCCATTCTAACAGGTATGAGATGACATCTCATTGTGGTTTAATTGGCATTTCCCTAATTATTAATGATGTTGAGCACCTTTTCATGTATGTCTTCTTTGGAAAAATGTCTATTCAGTTTCCTTGCCCACTTTAATTGGATTATTATTATCATTTGCTAACTGGGTTGTATGAGTTCCTTTTATATTTAGATATTAACCCTTTATCAGATATGTGGTTTGCAAATATTCTCTCCCATTCCATAGGTTGCCTTTTAGTTTTATTGTTTTCTTTGGCAGTGTAGAAAATTTTTAGGTTTTTTTTATTTTTACTTTTTAATTTTTTAAAGAGATTTTATTTATTTATTTGACAGAGAGAGAGAGAAAGAGAGAGAGAGAGAGAACAGCAGGGGGAGTAACAGAAGGAGAGGGAGAAGCAGGCTCTCCGCTGAGCAGGGAGCCCCGTGCAGGGCTCTATCCCAGGACCCTGGGATCATGACCTCAACTGAAGGCAGACCCTTAACCAACTGAGCCACCCAGGTGCCCCAGAAACCTTTTAGTTTTGATTACTATAGTTTTGTAATACAGTTTGAAATCTCCAGCTTTGCTTTTTTTTTTTTTTTTTTTGCATCAGGATATGTGTTAATTGGCTCAAGACATGAAAACACCTCTGGTAGGGTAGCTATAATTGGAATTACCACTTAGTTAAGATTATGATAATCTGTTGTCATTCTCCAAGATCCTAAGCATTCCTGAGAAATGGCCAGATGTGTGATTATATGTTGATTCGTGGCCAATGGTTTGTTTGGATGGTCAGAGATTTGGAAGGAACATGATTGGATGATTGGCAACAAGGTAATTTGGGGAAGAGGTATGTGGATAGGTCTCTCTGAATGGGCAAAAAATATGAAGATATTTGTTTTCCATGTGAGTGCTTACCAAAGTCTGACCTTAGTAGAGGAAAAGTTTAATAATCAAATGGGTAGTGACCTATTCTGTTGATACAAGTGAACCTCTTTCCTCACTCACCCCTATTATCACCCAATAGGCTCATGAACAAAGTGACCATGATGTCAGACATGACAGTTATGCATGGATGCAGAACTGTGGACTTCCACTCACCAAGGCCTATGTGGCTATGGCCACTGCTGAATGTCCAGTCTACCAGCAGCAGAGACCAACACTGAGTCCCTGATATGGCACCATTCCCCAGGGTGATCAGCCAGCTATTTGGTGGCATATTGAATATATTGGACCCCTTCCACCATGGAAAGGGCAGTGTTTCGTTCTTACTGGAATAGCCACCTCTAGATGTGGATTTGCCTTCCCTGAGTGCAATGCTTCTGCCAAATCTACCATCTTTGTGGTCTTACAGAATGCCTTCTCCATCATCATGGTATTTCATTCAACATTGCTTCTGATCTTAGAACTTCCTTCATGGCAAATGAAGTGTGGCAATGGGCCCATTTTCATGGAATTCCTTTTGTCTTGCCATGTTTTCTATCATCCTAAAACAGCTGGCTTGATAACACCATGGAATGGCCTTTTGAAAACTCAGTTATAGTGCCCTCTAAATGGGAATAGCTTGCAGGGTTGTGCAAAGTTATCCAGAAGGCTGTGTATGTTCTGAATCAGGATGCAAAGACATGGTGTTCTATCTCTTGTAATCAGGATTCATGGGGTCCAGGAATCAAGGAGTGGAAATGGGAGTGGCACCATTCACTATTACCCCTAGCAAACCATTAACAAAATTTTTGCTTTCTGTTCCCTTGAACTTATGCTCCACTGTCCTCAAGGTTTTAGTTCTAGAGGGAGAAATACTTTCATAGGAGACACCATAATGAGTCTATTGAATGGGAAATTAAGAGGAAATACAGAATAGGTAGTGGAAGAAGGCAGTTTCACTACATATATTAAGTATTTCATACTTGTACTAGTTCTGTTTCTCTGTAGAGCCCTGACTAATGTAGTGGGTTTTTGTGGATGTCTTAGATTACATTATAAACTCTTTTATGGCAAGGCCTACATCATATAACTTTTTGTATCTCTAGCTCTTAGCTCAGTTCCTTACAATAAATATGGGCTGAGAGGATTTGTTGATACTTACTCTATGTCAGATTTTTAAAATTATTAAATGGAGGACATCCTGGAATTTAACTTTATACTATCTCTGTGTATTTGTTGAATATGTAGTGTCAATAAACTTTGTAAGCTTCCTTAAGCACATTAGAAGTAAATATTTACATTCTAGACAACCAATTTGCTGGTGAGAAATCATATCTATTCAATAAAGCCAGGAATTTCATTAGGCAATTTTCTATTAGTTTAGTTCTAGTCACATTATTACTTGAAAGTGACAGAGCAGACATTTCATTAGAAACAGTCTGCCAATATTAAATATGTTACTAATTTGGAATGCCTTCTCTAAGGCCATATTAACGAGTTTTGTTGAAAAATCGAAATGCATATGATGCTCATAGAAATGCTGCTATAGGATATTTAACTTCTTTTTATCCATTTGGAGGTCATTGCCATGCTTTAGGCATTTTACAGATTGAATTCTTTGTTTTGAAAATTAAAAAATTGAGGTGCATTGACATTCATAGCTATAATGAATGAAATGAGGCAAATGAATTGTGACTTGTCTTATTGCACTGAAGTATTGCACTAAAGTGAAATCTCACTTACAATGCTGCTTTTCCTCCCCTTGGTTTCTCAGAAAATGAAAAAAGAAAGAGAAAGAAAAAGAAAAAGAAAAAGAAAAAGAAAAGAAAGAAAGAAAGAAAGAAAGAAAGAAAGAAAGAAAGAAAGAAAGAAAGAAAGAAAGAAAGAAAAAGAAAGAAAGGGAAAGGAACGGAAAACAGAATAGGGTGGTTAGGAAAAAAAGGTGGTAAAAAAGAAGCCAGAAGCACCTGGCACCTGGGAAGCACTTGGGTGTTCCATGATGATATTTTCTGCCTCCCCCAGCAGAGTTGGCAGTGGCAGATGCCTCTCTTTCTGTAGAGGCCATCTGCAGTAAGAAATTTTGAGATGATTTCCCAGTTACAGTGTGGCCAACAGAGAGTTTATAACAAAAGGGTAGTTCTGCCATGCATGGTTTGGAACATGACAATGGCAGTTGTTCTTATGATGATTATAAACTATTTTGGCTGGATCTGAATGGTCCAGCCAACTGGGGAAGGATTTTCAGACTTGGACTCTGTCCTCTGTCCTGCTGTGCGGAAAAGCAGTTCACTTTCTTGTTCTCTTTCTGTTCTGTCCTGGCAGCCTCTAAAATTGAAATTATTAAGCCTCACAGTTTAGTTAACACATCCACTTGAGCTTGGGGAAGAAACCAGGAAGCAGGAAACTGACTTCCTAAAGCAGATTTGAAGAGGTGGGGGGAGCACCCTTAACAGATGGCAGTTTGACTTGCGGAAAAGTCAATTGCTTCTTTTCATTTCTAGCAGCTACTGAGAAAAGCTGGATGAACAGTTCACAGAACAGCCTGAATAAAATGCAACTGCGTATAGAAAGAGGGAGCAAGGACCTTCTGAGCCAAGTCAGATCAAAGGATGTTTGAGGATGGTTTAGCATTGGAACTCTTCAGACGTGTGACGTGAGTTATTCTGTCCACCTCCAGCCTCACATGCTTATCCAACATTCTTGGAGCTTTCATATGCAAAGCAAAAATGAGAACTGGCTTTCCCATGACATGCCCTGTTATTTCTTATTTTTCATTAAGCTGGGACCCGAGAGCACAGAGAGAGGAAAAAAGTAATGATGAAGTTAAGCTGATCTTTTGTGGAGCGGAAGCTCTTGCTAAAACTCTGACACTTAAGCATGGGTAGTGACGGTTATAAAACAATTATTTCAGACAGTCGCCTTGCTTCTTCCTGCTGAGCTCACTTGCTGTTGATCTTACTCTGGGTTAGAATTTTCTGAATGAATGAATGATAAAGGCAGAACAAATGGAGGAGTACGTGAATCGAATGTCCTTGCTGGAGCCTTAAGGTTGTGAGCTTGCCATGCCATATTAAACAGGTAAGGAGGAAGAAGAAAGCTTTCTACTTGATGACCTTTTGAAACTCACTGGTGTGCAGTATGTTTTCATCACATTGAAAGCATCTGACAATAGAAACGTGATATGCAGTTTCTTTCTTTCCTTCTTTCTCTCTTTTTAATTGAACGGCTGAAGTATATCATTCTGCCGTGTCCTGACCTTGAGTAGAATACACTTGGAGTACTTTAAAGCCAGAACAGATAGAAGGGCTTCAGCTAAACTGGGGAAAACTGAGGTTTATAGTCTCCTGATTAAACTTATTCACAGTAAGATAGGAAGAGACGACTATACAAATAGATAAAAAATGTATTTGTCCTAATAAAATACAGATGGCTGAATACAGCAGAAACTGTAATATTATAGTCAAATTCCTTCTTAAAAATATTAACTGAGATTGGGACAAATACAGAATTAGCTGCGTGAGGTTTATTAGAGACTGGTGTCTCATTCTGAGCCATTGAAAAACTCATTCATAATTCATTTTTACTGCATAGCAGGCTGATTCAAAGTTTCTAATGGGCCTTATCCCTAGTTTTGATGATAAAGGTGCATGGGTGAAACAAATTCTTAGACCTCATATATCTTGTTCTCCTTGAGGCACCAAAGGTCAAGTACATGGCCTATGGCATGAAGCAGCCTGCTGAGAGCTTCACTGTGATATTTAAGGTTAGAGAATTTAAGAATTTGTGTGTGTGTGTGTGTGTGTGTGTGTGTATGCGTGTAAGAAAACAAACATGTATGTCTTGAGGTAAACTTGGTTTTTAGAATCTTAGATAACTTCTGATTAAATTTCACACCTGTAAGAAGCCAAGCACACAAAATTTTATTTAACCAAGAGCTTTTCCAGATCATAATAAGGACCCCTATGTCATAACTCGCTTGTTTTTAATATTTTGTAAAAAAAATTTATACAGTTACTGAAGTACCATTTACATTTTAAAAAGCCCAGTTCCTTTTACACAGTTCCTCTTAACTGATAAAAACATTCTGAATTCTGTAATGTAGCATATCCCTTTCTTGAGCCAATGTGTTCTATCTTTCATGAAAAACATAGCTGGAACTTGAACACCAAAGATAAGAGAAGTGCTTACTCGTCTTCAGTACTGTCTAAAAGTTCTAGTACTGTCTAAAATTTGACTTTTGCTTATAAAGATTAATGCACCTGACCTATCCATATACCAACATCTTTGTCCTTTGTGTCAAATGGAATACTGATAACTGTTTTACTGGGGAAATTGCCCCAGTTTTGCATATCTGGATTGATTATCAGATTTACCTCTCTAGGAGTCTTCATTTTCTCATCTATAGAGTGAGGCTATTAATAGTAAAACCTGACGGAGTATTATGAGAATTAAATAATCCGTGTCAAGCACTTAGCCCACTGCCTGAGAAGTAGTACATGTTCCTAGTAATGGTTGTTTTGCTGACGTTGCTGTATTTTTTTTTTTTTATTTTAGCTTTAACATCCTCATGAAAACAAATGTTAGTTTTAAAAGTGGTGCTATTTTATTTTCATACTGAAGAAAGCTGTATGTGCAGTGTTTTGCTCTTCAGAGCACTCATTCACTCAAAGATATTGTTTTGTGTGACCACTGTTCTAGAAAATGCTGTGGGAAGCATGAAGGAGAGTATATACATAAAAATGCATAATGGGGCACCTGGATGGCTCCGTTGGTTAAGCATCTGACTTTTGATTTTGGCTCAGGTCATGATCTCTGGGTCGTGGGATCGAGCCCTGCCTCGGACTCCATGCTCAGTGCAGAGTCTACTTGGGTTTCTCTCTCTCCTTCTCCCTTTACCCCTTCCCCTGCTCGTACTCTTCAAATAAATAAATAAAATCTTCAAAAAAATGCGTAAGGAAGTTTCCATGGAGGAAGTAATGTTTTAGCTAGTTCTGGTAGGCCAGTAGCAGCCAGAAAAAGTTAGATACAAAGGTAGGAAAGATAGTTTGGGGCAGATGGAACATGTGGACAGACCAGGACTTAAGGACTAGAATTATGGAGTAGAGTTGGTAAATAATTTCCAAGGAGAGAGAGGAGGGAGAAATGAGTGGTAGAAGATAATGTTATACATGTATTTATGGACTGGATGATCATAAAGAATTTCAGTGCAAGGGCAAGTCATGCAGAGCTCCTGAGGACAACCAAGCATGACCATGTTTGTGATTTAGAGTGGGTGCTAGATTGGGAACGGTGACTGGAAATGTGGATGCAGTTACTGCAGAGACTTATGTAAGAAATGATGAGACACTTACTTCACACCATAGAGGTGGGGATATATAGGAGAGGCATGAAGCAGAGAGAGCTCCCAGGAATTTGTGGCTTTCCAATGGTGTGATAGAGTGGAGAGAAAGAGGCTTCTGTGTCTGGAAAGATGGTGATACAACTGAGTTGACAAAAAGAGATGTGAAACAAGTTGTTGCAGAAAGTGGTTTGTTTGGGATATGCTGCATTTGAGGGGCGTGAAGGATATTCATACAAAGATTTCTATTAATCATTCTCAGGGACAACAGGATCTCTAAAGATGTACATACAAATAAGACTATCTGCTAGTGCACAGGTTTATATAAAAACCTACGTACATACCTTAATCATCAGAAGTATTTAACTGAAATGGTTTCTAAACTCTGCCTCATAGATTTGTGTGTTAAAAATTTTACATCTATTAATGGTCTTGCTAAATCACTAAAATCTCTAGAAACTCAGTGACCCCAAAAGGAACGGTCTTTTGCTCAAACAACTAATTTGGACAGAATTGTGATCAAACCAAATAAAATAAAGAGATATTAAAATAAAGAGACAGGTTTGTTCTATATAACTTATTGGATATAATCTAATCATATTAGGTCAATTGCTTTATATCGAGAATGTATAGAATTCCAGTAAAATAATGCCTTTCTTCCCTTAAGGATAATTCCTGGATTTGGGGCTCCTGGGTGGCTCAGTTGGTTAAGCTTCTGCCTTTGGCTCAGGTCATGATCTCAGGGTCCTGGGATTAAGCCCAGCGTTGGGCTCCCTGCTCAGTGGGGAGTCTGCCTCTCCCTCTCCTCTGTATGCCGCTCAAATAAATAAATAAAATCTTAAAAAAAAGAATAATGCCTGTATTTAAATGGAAAGTATAAATACTTTTTAACATGGAAGCAAAATTTCTGGCTAAACTTCAGGCCAATTTCTGATTCTGGATTTGTTTAGCTAGGGACTAATCATTTCTTTCTTTCTTTCTTTCCTTTCTCCTTCCTTCCTTCCTTCCTTCCTTCCTTCCTTCCCTCCTTCCCTCCTTCCTCCCTTCCTCCTTCCTTCCTTCCTTCTTTTCTTTCTTTTTCTTTCTCTTTCTTTCTTTCTTCTTCCTTCCTTCTCTCCTTCCTTCCTTCCCTCCTTCCTTCCTTCTCTCCTTCCTTCCTTCTTTCTTTTTCTCTTTCTTTCTTTCTTTCTTGATTTTATTTTTTTAAGTAATCTCTATACCCAATGAGGGGCTTAAACTTACAACCCCAAGATCAAGAGTTGCATGCTCTATGCACTGAGCCAGCCAGGTGCCCCTCATCTTATTTTTTTCTAAAAAATTTACAAAAGCCATCTTGCAGTTAAGATTGATTTATGCTGTATGTTTTTGTAAAGTGTTTTTTGACTTCAAGTCAAATAGACACTAATATATTTTGTGACACATGATATTCCATTAATTTACACATTGTATTACCTGTTACCATGCCTTATTCCTTCAGTAGCCTTGGATCCTTAAGATTCTATACTTACCCAAAGGACCTGAACATGTTTGACCTACAGAATCTTAGAGATTTTTATAGACCACGAGGTTCCTACCATACCATGGGAGATGGGCAGTGTCTCATCCCACACCTCTTTCAGAGAAGAAACTTGAGTTATTTTTGTAAATTCAAATGTTTATAAATCTCCACCCTTCCTCCTCCTGTCAACTCTTCGCTCTTTCTTCTATCACTGTAACAACCATAGGAACAAAAGAACTAGAAGAGGATTTTGACATTTGTTTTATTCAGGAGCCTTGCTTTTTCTGCTTTTTTTTTTTTTAAGATTTATTTATTTATTGAGAGAGAGAAGGAGAGCATGAGCAGGGAGAGGGTAAGAGGGAGAGGGAGATAAGCTCAGCTCCCCACTCAGTGGTCTGACTTGGGGCTTGATCCCAGGACACTGAGATCATGACCTGAGCTGAAATTAAGAGTCCAACGCTTAACCGACTGAGCCATCCTGGTGCCCCACTTTTCCTGTTTAAGGCCCCCCTGGTTTATAACCTCAAAAATAGGCTATGACAAGGCTGCTTCGTATTCGTAGGCCATTCACTATAAACCCTGGATTACAGAGATTTTTATAATCTAGTTATAGTAAAATATATTTTTCATGATCCCTCTACCTATTTATCATCTATCATCTATCTATTATCTATCATCTATCTATCTATCTATCTATCTATCTATCTATCTATCTATTTATCTATCTATCATCTATTATTTATCTATCATCATCTCCCTCTCTCCCTCCCTCACAGGGGTCTATAATTTTACTAATGTAAAAAATAGTAAGATTTGGAGATAGAAGTCTAACATGATGAACTGGTAAGAAACAGAAAAGTAATTATTGAGATATTGGGTTATTTAAATTATATTCCTTCTTTAGGAGATAATGCCAGATTCCTGATTTGGACACAGAAAAAGTCAGCTTTTGTCCTCATTCATTATCTCTTGGAATATAAGGCTTCCTTAATGTTTAATATTAAGTCTGTGGAGCATCAGTTCTCTATTTTTCACCTGTTTTCCTTAATGTTTTTTTTATTTTATTTTTTTAAAGATTTTATTTATTTATTTGAGAGAGAGAATGAGATAGAGAGAGCATGAGAGGGGGGAGGGTTAGAGGGAGAAGCAGACTCCCTGCTGAGCAGGGAGCCTGATGCGGGACTCGATCCCGGGACTCCAGGATCATGACCTGAGCCGAAGGCAGTCGCTTAACCAACTGAGCCACCCAGGCGCCCTCTTAATGTTTAATATTAAGTCCGTGGAGCATCAGTTCTCTGTAATTTTCACCTGTTTTCTTTAGTAATTTTTGTGTTTTAGTGATTGCTCAGTAAATGGTCAGAGGTGTACAGCAAGAAGCATCTGCATGTGGTAAGGATAGGACATGTGAGATGTCTCTCATGTTCAAGAGTTGATCTAGGCTGGCCTTGGCAAGGATGACTGAGGCAACTGAGTTCCACATGTACCTGTCATCACCAGGCAGGCTGGACTGGGTATATTCTTTGGCAAAGGCAGAAGTACAAGACAAGGAACACACTATTCATCCAAGCACATTTCAAGTGTCATATATACACAGCAAATAATTACCGACAGAGTGAAACATAACTAATAGACAGAGGCCTATGAAATTTTCTCAGAAGACAGATTGTTTTTGATCATTTGACTAGATGATTCTATTCTTTACATTTTATGATGAATAAATTACATTGGTTATTTCATGTACATGGAAATAATTGCCTTTAAAACATATGTATAGCTTAGTACATTTTACTACTGCCAATTTGTTTTATAATTTATTTATATAATTGGTTAACTTGGAAAATTGAAATCAGTAAAATTTTTATTCTAATTACTTATAGGAGTTTTGAACATTATCTATTAGGAAGTAGCAGAAATTACATATATCTGTATGTACTAATAAAAATAATATTTTGTTAAGGTTATTAGAACTCATAGAAATAACACATTTGATATTGGCACTTGTTTAAATCGACTAACTAGACTAAATCTGGCCTTGGACTGTTATAACACTTTTCTGTCATAAAACTGCTTGCTCATTTCTTCTCCCAGAAATCAATAATTCTTAGTAATAATGTTTCTTCTAAGTCTTTTTCTTTTCTTTTTTTAATGTAAATAATAGGTAGAAATTTTTCTTGGAATTACTTTAGATTTTGATTTCCTTAAAGACACTGCTACATAAGCCTAATGCTTTCCTTGTCAAAGTGCAATCTTCTGACAGCTCGACAGGGATATTATAATGATAAGTGACCATGCTGTGTGCAAACGGTTTTTAGTGCTTAAATGGGAAACAGGTGTTTGGATTATCTCCTGCTCAAAGTCTGATTCTGCTTCAGAGATAAGCACCAGCGGACCCACATGTCACCACTCCTCTAAGTGAAGCACTGTATGTGCTCAGTGTCTCTAGGACATTATCACTCTTTCTCTCATTTCCTATAATCACAATTCTGTCATAATAATTGATATTGAATATCATCAAAGATTCTGGCAGGAGACTGAGATAACCTTTCATTGAACATCTGGTACATGTAGATAGTGTTTGTTAATATAGATTTTATTTTTATTTTATTTTTTTATTTTTACTTTTTATTTTTTTTTTGATCTTTTTTTTTTTTATTCTTATGTTAATCCCCATACATTACATCATTAGTTCTAGATGAAGTGTTCCATGATTCATTGTTTGTGCATAACACCCAGTGCTCCATGCAGAACGTGC
>NC_138370.1:57589219-57613395 GCF_054177405.1 Leptonychotes weddellii | reverse complement strand
GCCCCCCAGAGCTATTTTTTTATTTTTTAAAGATTTTTTATTTATTTATTCATGAGAGAGAGAGAGAGAGGCAGACGGAGAAGCAGGCTCCCAAGGAGCAGGGAGCCCGATGCGGGACTCGATCCCAGGACGCGGGGATCATGACCTGAGCCGAAGGCAGATGCTCAACCATCTGAGCCACCCAGGCGCCCTAATATAGATTTTATTAACACATCAAACATTAGCCAAGGTATTATTTATGCCAATATCAGAGAACTAATATAAGACCTGTTTTACTAATATGATTCATAGTATCTTTTGGTTTAAATATAAATGGAATTTACATAAATTGGCTTTTTGCTTGTTAATCTAAATATAAGGATAATGTTTCCAGAGACTATGGGGATATTGCTAAACATATATTAAGCATTCTTTGGGGATCAGGATTACAAAATTACACTTAGGAATATGCTATTAAAGCAGAGAGGATAGATCTGAATGATAGAGGTTAAGTTTAAATTCAGATTTATTAGTGTATCTTTCTTTAGTTAAAATATGAAAATGAGAAGCAGTGTGAAGACTTTTTTTTTTTTTTTCTGGTTGAGGGAAATCTAAGAGAAGTGGGGATTTTGTGTTCCTTAGACCCTGTCCTGTGAAATCCAACTAACCCCGTTTGAAGGCAGTTAAGGCAAATTGGCTGATTAGTGTAAGAGATTAGAAGTAAAAATTATTAATATGCTTTTTACTGAGAGATACTCAAAGGAAAACTTCTTGACAGTCCCCTGAGACTTAGGAGAATGATATGAGGGGAGAGATTAGAGCTGCTGGAACTTTTGTTCAAAGGAAGTTGGATTCTTCCACTTGACCCTGTTAAATTTTGAAGCATAGCACTGCCCGGTTAATTTGCCTTTTTTTTTTTTTAATATATAATCCACTTAGTTTTTATTTCCTAACCAATTAAAAATGTAATCATGACCTTTTCAGCTTTTTTTTGGACCTACTTATAATTTCTTAAATTTTTAAAATGAAGCTCATTACCCCCTTTCCATGAATTATCAAAGTGATAATCTTCAAGATATACTATCAGGGAAGGAAAAAGAAAAATAGTGTTAACCCGTGACTATTTTTACCCCCAGAGATTATCAGTGGCTGTTAACAAGAAGGTATATTTCGTGCCTTTTTTTTTTTTTTTTTAGCATAGTTGCAATTGTTCTGTAGCTAGATATTTTTATACTTTGTCCTTATAATATTGTTTCAAAAATAGTCTCATGGTATTTTCAACACACTAAACATTATATATCTACATATCTATATCTACCTCTGTATCTATAGGTCTATGTTTATGTGTGTGTCTCTGTCCATATAATATTCTAAGTGTGGATGTGACTTTATACTGGGCCACTCAAGTTTGCTTTAAAACTTTGAGATTTGGTCACTGTTTTATTTTCTTAAATAGCTTATTGGGTGCTCTTACTTTATGCAATTTTACGTTATTTAAAAAAAATTGTTAAAGCCAGGGGTGCCTGGGTGCCTCAGTCGGTTAAGTGTCTACCTTCAGCTCAGGGTCCTGGGATTGAGCCATGCATGGGACTCCCTGCTCAGCGAGGAGTTTGCTTCTCCCTCTCTCTCTGCCCTCCTCACCCCCCTCATGCTCTCTCTCTCAAATAAATAAATAAAATCTTAAAAAAAAATGTTAAAGCCAAAATTTCAACTACCCATGCCTTCCATCCTGAGACTCCACTTCTGAAAGCTCTCATTTTAGCCAAGCATATACTATACACGTGGCTTTGCTTTAAGTATATTTATCACATATTGCCTTCAAGATTCCCCTTTAAAATTTCTCTGTATATGTAATTAGACGTTTGGCTATGTCATACCAATATTTTTTTATTCTCTTTAAGAATAGTCTGTAGACTGCCATTGAGACAAATGATTAGTTATAATATATTTTCTTCTGTTGTTGAGGAAAGATTTGTAATTATGACTGGTCACTGAAAAAATTTTGAGGGTCAAAATTGATCTGTACGAAATGCACAGGACTAGTTACTAACAAGCCAACAAACTGAAAGAGCTATCTATTGACTTTAAGCAAAAGAACCAGTCAGCCAGAAAAATTCTTTTCTTTCTTTAGTTAATGAAATGATTCATATTGCAAAAGAAGCCAGTAATTCCTATGATGTGATATGCGACATGGAGAAATCTCAAGTTGTTTGTCTAAACACAGACCAGAGGCAAGGCCTTGCCTGCAGGTTTGACCTGATGATTGATGTGGTCCTGCAGGACACCAGCAATAAAGCCTTTGCTCACAGCAGCCAGTGGGAACTGATCATTTCAGGTTCCGCAATATCGTTTAAATTGGTGTGCTTCATATGGGTAGTATCACCACAGGAAGGCTACTTACAGACCCACTAGGGACCCTGGAACTTTTCTTCCAGGGACTAAGATCTCTCATTGGATATTTTGCTGGAGGGGATTTTAAATACGAAACACCTCAACAGCAGGCTCAGCTAATCCAATGTCTAGTGCAGAATCTAGAACATGTAGTAGGTCAAATAAGTACTTATTGCACTAACACTGGTCTATCAACACTTATTTCAGAATTTCAAAAAAAGATGGCTTTTAGAAAATGATTTCTTTTTTTTTTTTTTAAAGATTTTATTTATTTATTTGAGACAGAGAGAATGAGAGAGAGAGAGCACATGAGAGGGGGGAGGATCAGAGGGAGAAGCAGACCCCCCGCCGAGCAGGGAGCCCGATGCGGGACCCAATCCCGGGACTCCAGGATCATGACCTGAGCCGAAGGCAGTCGCTTAACCAACTGAGCCACCCAGGCGCCCGAAAATGATTTCTTTATTGTTAAAGATTTATGTCCCTTTCCACTTCATATGTATTATTAAAAAAAATTAAGAGAGAGAGGGGTGGATTACCATGCTAGTCTTTGTTCATGTCAGGGAGATAGGTTTTAAGCATTTAAGCTCATGTAAGATAATTTGTTTCTACCTGTTTCCATTTTGTTGTGCAATGAGATGGAGGTGGTACACTGGGAGGTTTACATCTTCCTTTCAGCACTGCACGGATTACACAGAGCTGGGCTATTCAGATGTAGTGCATGGACTTATGCTGCTCCACAAATTGCTGGTTACCAGTCTGCAGGAAGGTGAGTGGAGATATTGAGAGTCAGTGAATAGAAACAGTTTATAATATTTGACATTGTCAAAACACCCTAGCTTCCTAGCAGATTCATCTCCTTGAACATGATATAGACCAACAATATCAGTTCACCAATAGAAAAAATGAATTGAAAATCAAAACAAACAAAAGTGATCTTTTACCTTGAGCTGGTTTGAGAAGCACTGATAACAGTGTATAGATTTTAGATATGCAAGCTTAATGAGATGGGGTACTGTACTTCATATATTCTCTGTGCCTGATAGTTGGGATGATTATTTCTGGAGGTCTGAACAGCAGACTTGTTAATGACAATGTCCAAGTTCTGCCCATATATTGTAGGTCTTCGAAGGCTTTTTTTCCTTTTCTATGGGTCCATTGTCTAATAATGTTTATGGGACTTCAAGAAGAAAGCCAAATTCATTAAAATACTTAATTTAATATGAAGCAACTGAAGAATCTTATAGCTAGTTCACTGAGGAGAAGTTTATACATGCCCAACCCCCACTTTTTCCACTAACGTCTGTGTTTGAGTGTGTATGTGTGTGTTTGTGTGTGTTCTGGTGGCAGTGGGCATAGATGGATATGTTAACAGCATGGACATGGCTCACTACAGAAACTACCCGATTCTATAAATTTCTTCAAAGTGATATTGGACGTCAGATTACAATTTGGGTAATTCACAATAACAAAACCATGGAGGCAAAATATAATATTATGGTACATATACATATAGTAGATGTTCGTAATCTGAGAGTGGGATGGCAGCAGGGGGTTGTTCTCTTACAAGCTCTGTTGTGTTCTAGAAGAAAAGGTGAACCATCTACCTTGGGAGTTGGTCATAGCCCAGTCCTCTTACAGTATATGCCTCACTGGATCTTCATTTTGGCCCAGAGTGAAAGCTTTTGGTTTTCAAACTTTAGAAGTTTGGTCTCAGTAAGTGTGCAGGGGTCATAACAAGAATGTTACATACTATTTTTCATATCACAGGCAGCTATCAGCATCCATATCCATTCCTCTGGATAAATAGGCAAAAATGACTGGACCAGAATTTTTGCATCTCTGAGCAGTTTTCTTGTTTAATTCATACTCTGTTAAGCACTATACGTGCCTCTTATGTACACCCAAGGGAATATTTACCAAAAGCTAAAAACTCCGTACTTCAGTGATGACTTAAATAAACATAATCTTTTAAGAATATCTAAATGTAATAACTTCATGCAAACAGTCCATAAGGGACTCAAATTCCTGACCTATGATAAATAATTTATGAACGTCCTATTATTTAAAGGAATCTCAAACACTCCACCCCACTTCTATAACCCTGCGTGGAATATCATTTTCTGTGAACCTATAAATAAATATAACAAGCTAACCAGATTTGCCTCTACTAATTTTTTCCAATGTAATCAGGATTCTGTTTCAGAAGTGTCACCGGCTGGGTCCCCTAGGAAGCAGATTCAGAGACAGAGATTAATGTATAGAAAATGTATTAGGAAGTACTCTTGGAATCAAATCTGTGGCAGGGAAAGAAGCAGGATTGGGCAGAGGGAGAGTTTGATAGGTGATGCAGCTGTGCCAGGAGATTCAGTCGACTCCATATGTTGCTTTGAAGCTGGGATGAGCTGTCAGAGTCATTCCAGGTTGAAACTAGGGGCTGGGCCTTTAAGGTATCCTATTGATCATTTTTTGGATATGAGCAACTCTGGGAAGAGGATGTGATCTTGGGGAAGGAGACTTTTCAGGTAAGGCAATTCCTGAAAAGGGCTGATGGCTGAAGGGTGTATCCTGGCAGCACTTCCAGCATCTGGAGGAATAATTCCTTTTAGTACTACTGAGGGATCTGGACTGTGTATCTTAGTGTTATGGGCCAAACTCTGTATTCCTCCAATGCATACGCTGAGTTCTAATTCCTAGTACTTCAGAATGTAACTGTATTTGGAGATAAGGTCTTTAAAGAAGTGATGAAGTTAAAATGAGTTCTTTAGAGTGGACTCTGGTCCAATTTGACTGGTGTCCTTACAAGAAGAGGAAATTTGGACACTTGGAGAGACAGCAGACACTGTCACAAGACACGGAGAGACGACCAAATGAGGAGAGACTGAGAAGGCTATCAGCAAGCCAAGGAGAGAGGCCTCAGAAGGAACCAAACCTGTTAATACCCTGATCTTGGACTTCCAGCCTCCAGGACTGTGAGAAAATAAAGTATTGTTATTAAGCCACTCAGTCTGTGATATTTTGCTGCCTTACCAGACAAATATACTCAGTATGCACTGGATGCAGCCATATAAGAACACTTTTATATTAAGCTTGGTTTTTGTCATCAGGCATTCTGGGATTTATTCAAACTCTTTTTGTGGTTCGATGTAAGTATTAGGAGAGACAGAACCAGTAACACTCTCTCCTGTCTTTCTGGTTGTTACATAGATCCTATGTTGGTTTTGCGCAGCTAGCTTACCCAGGTGTGTCATCATTTAGTCATCTATTCAACTCCTGAAGCATGAGACCAGAATTCAGTTCTAAATGAAACAGCAGAATTTATTACTTCAGAAAGGGGAACTATGTTTGTTAGGCACGGTCTCTCCAAATGAAGACTGCTGATCTTATATAGGATTGTTGGGAAGCATGGCAGCATTCGAGTATTGGTGAACATTCAGTGGCAGAAATGAGTTAATTCAGCTGGAGAAGCTTGGTCATTGTACTGGGGGGGTTGTTGGTCTGAATTTCATAGGCATAGTCCTTGAAGGGAGGCTGTTGTTGATTGGTTGGCTGTAAAAAGTAGCAGGATGCCACTGATTGGCTGGCTTTCAGAAGCAGGTTCACTGAGGTGGATTATCATTGATTGAGAAAACAATTTAATTCAGTTCTGCCTGTTACCTTTTAGTATGACTATAAAACAATGAATCTCTTCCTAGGAGTGTGGAAACAGTGACTTGCAAATAGTAGGTGTCAATAAATATTTGCTGAATTAATTGAAAACTGAGAGATACCGAATAGGGCATTAAATACACAAGTCTGAATTTCAGAGGAGACTCTGAGTCTTCAGGAGTCACCAACATAAAGTTGGGGTGTGAAGCCTGATTCTGGGCAAGATCACCTCAGGAATATGTGAAGGGAAAAGAGGGGGAGTCTGAGAAGTAATTCCTGGGGCATTCAGGGTTTTCAAGGTTTGCTTCTCTTTTTTGTAGTTTACCACCTCAAGTAGTCTGAGAAAATTCAAAGATATTAATAAAATATCAGCATGTGATTTATTTACTTGTGTTGGGGTTCATTTTCTTGTGAGCTTCTTCCATCCCATGTTGCTGAGCACAAAGAAATGCGAAAAATGATGGCAAGGTTCAGTGATCTCTTCTGAGCCATGAGAGAACTGAGTGAATAAGGAAGATCAATAAGTTTTTTTCCCCCACCTTCCTCTCTCCAAGTTAGAGCAGGAATATAAATTTGGTTGGAGGAAAATGTTCTTTCCAGAGAGCAAAGATTACAGAAAAATAGTGTTAGCGTGTAATCCCTTACCTCCATTGGATGAGTGGCAGCTTTCAACTCTTCCTGTTCCAAAGGAGTGCTCCAAATTATCTGTCAGGAAGCTTAAGGGCAATTTGAGTGCAAGGGCCTTGTGCCCACTTCCTGGTCTAGGGATGTCCCTCAGGCAGGTGCTCACGGTGTTGGCTTTCTGCACTGGTCTTTATAGAACTGTAGCATGGTGTGGTTGGAAATATATGCGTAGGATGAGCCTGAGTCCACACCAGCAAGTAGAACAGGATAGACAAAGTTTTCTGGGGGTCCAGAGTAAGCCTAGGTAACAGAGGAGACAGGGCTTCTTGTCATCTTGGAGGACTGATGAAGTGGAAAAATAAAACCAGCCTCACTGAGTCACATGGAGACCATTAACTAGACTGAAGCCAAGGAAGTAGCACTGCCTTCAGTACAATTGACTGTTGGAGTAGAAAGCCAGTGGTTGGCTGCCAGGACTAGCACGCAGAAAGGATGAGTATACTAGGGACCTCAGGCAGCCAAGTGGTGACCACAAAGCAGACACACAACATCTCCATCACCAGTGTGCAGGAGATCAAAGAGAAGATCCTTTTATTCTGTTGCTGGAACTGTCAGGAAGTACATGAGGGTGAGCAGCCCTCTAGAAGTTTAGAGTTAGACCAGGGATGGGGGGTGAGGAGTGGTGGTGGTGGAAGGAAGAAACACAAGAACAAGAGTTTTGACTTGCTCATTTCTTCGTTTTACAGTAATTGATTTAGACTAAAAATGGATTCCTAAACTGAATTTATTTGAATGGGATGGACTAAGTTACTAGGCTTTGGGATTTAAAGCAAAGATATGAAAGAAATGATCTTGACAGAGATGCAAAATTGGTCAGAGTGAAGAACATTGTGGAACCATGTTTAGAATTATTAGGTCTTGCTCTTTTTTTGATATTAGAACAGTGCTCAATAACTAATAAATTGTAGGAGCTCAATAACTATCTGTATCTCTCTGTAAATAACTATTTAATTCATCCAGAAGCATACAGAAAATTAGCCTGAAAATTAGAAACAATTTTCAATTTGTTTTTTATTTTTATAGTAGGCTTTGAAACTGATTCCAGAAACAATAGGTTTGAAAAAGCAAACTTTGATCTGCAAGCTATGAATTTTGTTAATAGAAGAAGGTCTCTTAAGAACCAAAGAGAAGTCCTAAAGGAAGCAGGGTTCTGAATTTAGGCCATTGCATTAAATTTAACAGAGAATAGGGGCAAGATGAAAGTCACTTGTCTGAGGAGCAGGACTAAAAGGGTCATAGGACGTGATGCTGGAGGAGCTCAATGATGTCTATTATGAGGCATCTGAATTTAGGGATCTGCTTGGAGAAGCTGCTGAATATTATAGGTCACCAGCACCAGGGAAGCAGACAAATGTGTGTCTGTTTTCACTTGGGTGAGCACTGCATGCTGCTGCTACTTAGCAGTCCCCTTAACTGATCTATCCGTCGCTCCCTGTTGCCTTGCCTCTTAATGAAAGCTTGTATGTTGCCTACAGATTATCTAGAAGAGGTGATGCATTCCATGCCCACAGATTTTGATGAGCTCCATCCAGACTCCCCATATTGACTTTCCTTTTCCCAATGCTCAGGCCACACTGCAAAACAGCAAGTAAAGACTGTGACATGCAGCCTAATGGTATAGTCTTGTGGAAGGAAGGCTTTGAGCACCAGGTGGGATTAGAGTAGGGAAACCCTTCTCCATTACATGTTAAATTAATTCCTGTTGTGTCTTCCTATGCTCTTTGTTGTCTGCTATCACTTCCCATCTCCACTATCAAAATCTCACCAATCTTTCAATTAATCACAAAGCACTTCTGTGAAAACTCATTCTCTGCTTCTCTTCCACCCCCATGGTTTCCTGACTTTTGTACTAGTTTAAGCAAAGAAGGGAATTTGTTGGCCCCACCATCCAATGCAGAAGATGCACAGGGATAGATACGGATCTCGGGAATGATTGCAACCCAGGGTTCAACTATTTCCATAATCTTATTCTGCATTTTTTATTAACATTTCACTTTTCAAGTAGTATTAATTCTTCCAAGCCCATTTTCTCCATGAGTAAGAAATCCAGGCTACTAGAGGAAAAGTGGCTTATATTTTTCTAGGTCCACCACCAGAGAAAAATGGACTCTCTTTCTTTGATTCCAGTTCAATGTAATGCTATAGGAAGGAATATGATTGCACTGGCTTGGGTTCTTTGCTCAGCCATGTGTTTGTGGAGTCAGAGTGGTGACTGGCAGTCCCATGCACAAGAGGGAAACTGTACTTAAGGAATCATGATGTTTTTTCCTGAAAAAGATAGGCCTATGATGCAAATCAAGCCTAGATAAATTAACTGCACGGAGTAAATTGAATGGCACTATTAGTGACTAGAAAATTGTATCGCATTTTATATAACTTTATTATAATACTTCCATACCTGTTTGTAGCTATATTACAAATATGAGGAGAATATCTTAGATTAAGAATTGAATGAAGTATTAGAACTTCTGCAATTTAGTGATTTATCTTTATATCTCAAGACTCAGACTGAAATGGTAAGATTTATTTTCTATTTAACAAGTTAATATAGACATTACATATACAAACATTCAAATTATCTATGCATCATATAATGAATAAAAAAGATAATTGATTTTTTTAGAAATTAATTGCATAATGTGTTCATAATGAAATGAATGCAGTCAGTGTCTTTTGGATATTACTGATACTATTTTTTAAAAAATTCGAGTATAGGACTTTTGTTGACACACAACATAATTTTAGGGGAACCCCTCCCTCATCAATTAGTACGTACACCTAGATTTTAACTACTTGAAGTGAGTTTACAAAAACTATTCCATACTTTTGTAAATAATAACAACAAAATCAGTTTAGGTTCATGTGGCAATTAGAGTAAATTATAGAATGGCTCTTTGTCATAATCTTTCAGATTATGCCAATGTTTCTATAAAATGAGGAGACAGATGTTCAGTGATAGAGAAAAGCCACTCTTGTGATTTGTAATTGCCCTTCACAATTTTCAAGCATATCTTTCACTATCATGTCTTGAGGAAGGACCAGTACTAAGTATCTTGTACTCAAAGTTGTGGTGGGATTTGTGATCAATTGTAAATCCAGAGAAAATGTTGATGATCATTACCGCATATAAAATTGTCATAATTTTAGTTGAATGCTTTACTTGTTAAAGTGGTTGCACTGATGGTAACTCTTACAGCTAGATTTAATTTTACAATGGCCGTTAAGTGACCAAATGACTCATTTGCAAAGGGCCAATTTGTAATGCGATTAGGGGAAAAATAAGATCCTAGTATTTTTTTTTTTTAAGATCCTAGTATTTTAAAATTTGCATCTTAAATCTGAAGATTAAAATGTAGTTTGTGTGTGTGTGTGTGTGTTTTGATCCAGAATAATTATTCCAGGGTGGTCTAGGAGAATTCCATCTGTGATTTAGAGAAATGAAACCAAACTTTATATTTTATATTTATTTGTTTATTTCTATTAGCTAGACAACCATTTATGACACCTAATCATTGTATAAGATGCAGTCAAGGCAAAAAAAGTCCCAGCATAAATATCAAGAAAAGACTCAGGAAGTCTTCCCACAAGTGGTTTTTTACACCTTCTAACTCATGCATGTCATTTTGGTGACAGCTGTGCATTCTGAATTGAGAAAACAATAACAAAGCTTAATGAGATTTGTAAATTATTATAATAAAAAAACCCTTCAAGCAGCCAAACTCATTTTTGCAGTCATTTGAAACTCTATTGCAGAAGGGACCTGATTTAGAATAAATAACATTTTTCTTTCCCTCAAAGAGACAGAAAATTTGAGAGATTTTTCTGTATATGAATTGTTAAAAAATCTCATAGTTAAGTGTAGTAGGCTGAATAGTGTCCCTAATCCTGCCCCCACACCAAGGATTTTCCACAGCCTGATCCTGTGAATATGTTACCTTACATGGTAAAAGGGACTTGGCAGATAAAATTAAGAATCTTGACATGGGGCAATTATCCTGGATTATTTGGATGGCCCCAATTTGGTCATAAGTGTCCTTGTAAGAGGGAAGAAGATCAGAGTCAGTGGTAGGAGATGTGGCAAGAGAAGCAAGAGATTGGAATGATGCCAGGAAGGGGCCACAAGCCAAGGAATGTAGGCAGCTTCTAGATGCTGGACAATGAAAGGGAATAGATGCTCCTCTGGAGTCTTCAGAAGGAACCAGGTCTGTGGATACCTTGACTTTAGCTCCATAATACTTGTTTTAGATTTCTGACCTCCAGAACTGTGAGAGGATAAATTTTGTTATTGTAAGTCACTGAGTTTGTGGTAATTTTAGTTTCGTATTACTACTATAATAAGAAACTAATATGCTGAGTCAATAGTGTGGCATTAACACAGATATTTTTTGCACCATTTAGTGTGCAAGAGTAAACAACTGAGAGGTAAGACCAATTGATTTATACTAATTGCTTTTTATGTTATCAATCACCTTAAGAATAGGGCTTCCCTTCTGAAAGCCGAATTGGTGCCAAGTTGATTGTATAACTTAATTACAAATAATTTTTGAGTATCTTCTATGTGCTTGGTAAAAAAACAGACATGATCATGTTTTTACACAGAATAGTAGAGACAATGATGGGTCTTAAGTGGATAATTTCACATGAATTTGTTATATTTTAAATAGCATAAGATTACATAAGTGTTCAAAACAGGGCAAATTAGTCTGTGACATTAGGGAATGCTTCCTTGAAGAAATGTTGTTTATTTGAGACATATAAGATAAGTAGAAGAGAATAGAGCCATTTGGTCATTTAAAATTGCTTTATTTATTTATTTTTAAAGATTTTATTTATTTGAGAGTGAGAGAGAGCATGAGAGGGGAGAGGGTCAGCGGGAGAAGCAGACTCCCTGCTGAGCAGGGAGCCCGATGCGGGACTCGATCCCGGGATTCCAGGATCATGACCTGAGCTGTAGGCAGTGGCTTAACCAATTGAGCCACCCAGCCTCTGTAAAATTGCTTTTTTTTAAAAAAGTAAGTTTATTTTAAGAAATTTGAGAAAGGATTGGTGGCTTTAAAAAAATTATCTGGTGGCAATGTGGAGAAAGAATTGGAAAGAGAAGGAAGAAATATAGGAAGAGTAGTCATGAATTCTTTAATTAGTTTAGGAACATGATAATAGCATTTTCTGACTAGGATAGTGTCAGTGGGGATGGAAAGATTCAATAGAAATTTAGGACACAGAACTGACAGAGAGTGGAAGGGAGGGTAGAGTGAGAACATGCAACACATATATCCCTAAATTAAGCCAAAAAAGAAAATTGTTAACACCTTGCTTGTTCTATAACATTTCATACCTCACATATAAATACAAATGTAAAGTTTTAAACAGAATATAGATGAAACAAAATTGAAGTTAGAGGCAGGGCTGCTTCATGAGAGGTCTTGTATATCATGGCAAAGAGCTTGGACTGGATCCTATGACAGGGGATGAAATGCCATAGGATGGTTTTTAAGCAGGATGAATTTGTGCTTTAGAACTCTCAAGGCAATGGAAAAAGACTAGAGGCCTTACTATACAGAGGAAGGAAGGTGATATGAAAGACACTGTGACGGCATGAGGTGAGGTAGTGTAGGTTTGCGCCTTTGAGAAATTCTTTGGAGCCCCTGTGGAACTCAGCTCAAAGGCCCAGGATACGGGGGTGCCTGGGTGGCTCAGTTCAGTTAAGCGTCTGCCTTCGGCTCAGGTCATGATCCCAGGGTCCTGGGATTGAGTCCCACATCGGGCTCCCTGCTCAGCGAGGAGCCTGCTTCTTCCTCTGCACCCACCCCCATGCTCTCTGTCTCAAATAAATAAATAAAATCTTTGGGGAAAAAAAAAAAAGCCCAGTGTATGGGGTGAGGTCCAGAAGATCCGAAGCATTCAGGAGGTATCTGATAGGAGGGCTGGTGAGAGGATGAGATGAAAGTGAGAGAAGAATCTACAATGATGTCCAAATGTCCACTTGTTCATCTCGGGTAATGAGAAGTGTAGCTGGCATCACCAGCTAAGGTAGATGATATAGGAGGACTAGTTGGTGTAGAAGGGACATCATGAGAATTATGAGATAGCTCTTTATTTCATAATACCAACACCCTTTTATTTAAATAGTCTCATAAAGGAAAAATAATGTCATTAGTAATGGCTTTTAAAAAAGATTTATTTATTTATTTATTTGAGAGACAGAGAATGTGTGTGAGTGGGGGGAGGGGCAGAGGAAGAGGGAGAGAATCTCAAGCAGATTCCCCACTGAGCTTGGAGCCACATGCAGGGCTCTGAGATCATGACCTGAGCTGAAATCAAGAGTCAGAGGCTTAACCAACTGAGCCACCCAGGCGTCCCTATTAATGCCTATTTGTGGCATCTGTTGGAGTAAAGATTGTAATATTGTCTCTTTAGAAATGAAGCATGATGTCAGTGTTGATCCCTGGCTTCCTTAATGTGATAATTTACCATGAATTAATAGATATATTTTCAATAACATTTCTATAATTTCTTTATGTTATAAAGAACTTGACTCCTATTTCAGACCTTACTTTAAGAGTTATACAGTGAGGGGCACCGGTAGAACATGTACTTTTATCTTGGGGTGGTGAGTTCAAGCCCCATGCTGGGCACAGAGCTACTTAAAAGAATTAAAAAAGAGAGTTATACAGTGATACCTGCGACCAGTAGTGTGTTAAAACTGGCTTGTACCAGTTCAAAAAGAGAGGATTGTTAAATTTTCAGGAATTTTATGAGCTCATTGTTAATAACACAGCTATTATTAAATTTTTAATATTAAAAACCAATAACCAAATAAGTTTATTAAAAACAAAATAATAAATACTCAAAACTTATCACTTTCTAATTATTTTATTACATTATATATTATCTCAGTTCTTGAGATACATCTATTGTATCTAAGTGGTGTAAATATTTTAAAATGATGTCATCTGATCATCTCTTCCCAAATCCATTATAAGTGATACCACTTTGATAGCTTGAAATCAGTCATAGCAAGAGTATTTACATTATGGAAATCAGCTACAAATCAGAACTTGATGCATTATTTTGTTCATTGTGTAGAATTAGGAAAATGATGGAGAAAGGGTTTATAATAAACATTAAATTCAAAAGCATGTCTGTAGTCATTATGATGCAAATAGCAAAAAGAAATTGAGAAATATTCTTTCAGTGTTTGAAAACTATTATTTATCTGATTAGCAAGAATTTGCTGGCATCATCATTAAGTGAGTGAAGCTCCAACATATGTCTTTGTTTTACTTTCATCCTAGTTATTCATGTAAATGAAAATGTCAACCAACATAATGTCAGAACTATACTCATTCATCACTTGCAACCAAAGTTTGGCTACTAATATAAGAGTTTGGTAAAAATCAATGAAAATATTCTCAGAATCAATTGCTTATATGGGATTTACGTATTAGTATTTTATATTATTATTTGTAAATTGTGAGATACACATTTATATCACTAAAATTTATAATAAACTTATGTCCCATGTACATCTGCAGACTTTTTTTTTTCTTTTTTGGGGGGAGAGCTTGTTAAACATTTACCAACAAACCACTGCCTGAAAATATATTCACAGAAGATATCGAAAGTGTGATTATGTCATTTTAAATTGGAATGTAGGCCTTACTATAAAACTCAGAAAGTCTTATTTCTTTTCTTTATTGAATTGAACCCTTATGATAATGGCTTGAAGTCCTCCAGGAAATGCATGATCTGTATTTATCCATCCTGGCACCATCTCAAAAGAAAGAATTGTTTTCTGTTGTATAACCTTAATTTTGGACTCTGCCTAGATCTAGGAAAAACAGAGGGAGAAAGTCTGGACAAATATAATTACCAAGACCCACATCCTCTGTGGCTGTGGTGCCTAAGAATCATGGGCTAATGCAAAAAAGGGCATAGACCAATGGCATCTAGCAAGTCCAGTGAGCAGTTGGCATGGGATTTTCATCAAGTTATACTGAAAAGGAGACTTAGACATGTTGGAGGTTCCAGAAATTCTATATTTAATTAGGAAAATGTGCTACTTTCTTCTTTATTGTTTATAAACAATAGAAATTTATTCCTTATAGTACTAGAGCCTGGGAAATCCAAGATAAGGGTGCCAACAGATTTGGTGTCTGCTTGCTTCCTAGTTTATAGATGGCTGTCTTTGTGCTGTTTTCTTATTTGATGGAAGGGATGAGGGACTTCCCTTGAGGTCTCTTTTGTAAGATCACTAATCGCATTCATGAGGACTCCATCCTCATGACCCAATCACCTCCCAAAGACCCTACCTCCAAATATTATCACGCTGGTGGTAAGGTTTCCGCATATGAATTTTGAGGACACATAAACATTCAGTCGATAGCCCCATTTTAAAACTATTCTTTTATTATACTAATAACCCACAAGTACATCTTATTAAAATATATTAAACATTATAGACAAGGCTAATTTATTTTCAGTGCTAATAGCTTCTTCTGTCACTTCCTCATGAGAGTTAACCACTATTAAAATTTGCTGTGAAACATTCCAACACTGTCTTTGTTTTTAGATTAATTTTTCTAGCGTCTCAAGTTAAATGGTCACTAATTGTTTTCAACTTTGATTTAGTATAGAAGTATATAAAACTGTAAATTCTCTTATTAGCAAACTTTTTACCATTTCCCCAAATTATTAACATACAAATATAATCATGGCTAATATCTATATAATGTATAATGGTTTTTTTTCTAAACACCTTTTTTTTTTTTTAAAGATCTTATTTATTTGAGAGAGAGAGAGAGAAAGAGAGCATGAGCAGGGGAGAGTGGACAATACCTTCAACTGCTTGGTTGTAATAGAGAAGGAATCTGCAGTAGAATTTAAAAACCTCTCTTTTATCTCATCTTACCCCCACCAAAGAAGCTTAAAACCAAAACTAAACCAAAATCAACCAAGCAAACAACATATGCAACATCCAGAATCCAGTCTTTCTCATTGTGACCTTGCTGTGATTGGTCACGGTGATGAGCCGGACTTCATCTAGTTCTCCTTAACTGCTGCAACAAGTCACTTCTTCCTGATTTTTAGTGCCTAAGTCACTGCAATAGGTTACTGCAGGGACGCAGAAACAAAATCAAAAACAAAACCACTAAACCTAAGAACATTGAACAACCTCCCCATCAGGCATTCCTGATTCTGAACCCTCACCTAAATGATAATTAGATCTTTTTCTTGAAAATAAATCCAATGCATGAGGACATCATCGCATAATAGAAACTATCAAAATAAATACATCTGGGGAGGCTTGCCACACACCACAGAATAACTTTCAGTCTTTGATGGATTTGTGAAAACAAATGTACCACAAGTATTTCAAAATTCATTCCTTAATTGAGATTTGTCATTTTGGCTTAGAAATGTATATCTTTGTTTAGCAAAAAATAATAAAATATTTGCTTATGGATCTATGAGTGTAATAGAAATGATTGTGTCTTTTAGGCCTTTAAAAACCCCATATTATGAGTGTCAAAGCCTCTCTTTAACTGAGATTGCAAGCTTCTACCTGCGGAATTTGATGACTTGACGTGCCTTTTCTAGAAATGAGAGGTACCTTCTTGGTTCAGTTTGGTTAGAGTTCCTACAGTCTGTCAGATACCTTTGTGGAAAAGGGAGCTATATTTGGAAAGGAGTCAGATTGTAATTGTTTTTCCTGCCAAAAAAACCCACAGAGTTCTGCTGAAGCCTTGACAGCTGTGCCTTGTCATGGAGAAAAATCTTCAACAAGCAAACAAAGAAGCATTTATTCCTATCATACATTATGCTCTGGTGGTGTGCATGATCTGTCTATCATTTTAAAAACTGTACATAATTTTAAAGAACTCTACCAAGAAGCAAGAGTATCAGATTTTTTTCTTCCTATTTTGGCATTTTGATGATGTTTTGCTTAGGAGAAAGAAGATAATTATAGATAGATCAATTTCAAGTACGTCAGGGGGCAAGTTACAAAAGAGTGCTTTTTCAATTTTTGTAGGAGCCTATTCCTGTAGGTGACACAGCTGGAATTTCAACATTTTTATCATTTCTGTAGTCCATTAAAAGAAAAACTCTAGTCTATTATGCTATTAACATTCAGACTAACATCCAGGATTCCTGTACAATTGTTCATGAGTCTTTGCTTCAAAAGCAGGAATTTGTATTTTGACGAAATGGTTTCCTGGAAAGATGGACTACAGTTTAAACTCTTTCCCTTGATATGGTATTAGGGAGAATAAACATGAACATTTTGGAAAATTATAAATTATTGTACTCCTGAATTAAAAAGTTGATTTATGCAATTTTTTTTGAAATGTGTGCCAAAATAAGAATGTATGTTAATAATTCTAGGTAAGAAAAGACACTTTTTCTTAGACCCACATGATGGAACACTTATGACAGTTTCTCAAGTGGATATAGTTTATGTGCAGCAGGTATGCATTCTCCTCCAGAAGCCCAGTGGTGCCAGTCATATTACATTATGTACTTTTTCTAAAACTAGAGTCAGTCCAGCTTCAAATGGCAAGAAATACAAGCTCAGTTATTATTGGCTCTTTCTTTCTCCCCACCCTAATCATGTGACATGTTACTAGAGTTTGCGCTTAGAGTAGTACTATTGGGGAAGCCTCTCTATGCTTTAGACCATAGTTGTCACTACAGATTGTCCAAGCTATTCCATGGAAGGGAGAGGCTCTGACGTGTTGGAGAATGAGTGGGTACATTTGTCAGAGCTGAGTGTCCTGGGGTCTCAGTCCAGCCTTCACTGTGGTTCTTCAGTGGGTCACACAGCTGTTTCTTTTCCCTCTGAGTATCCATGACTACCTGAGGACCCTGAGTTAGGTGCTTTTTTCTTGCTGGGTCAGCCGGTTGACTCTGCTTCATGTGTCCCTCATCCTCCTTGGAGCAGCATGTTAATGCGGTGTGTTCTCCTTGTGACTATGGCAGAGATGCAGAAAAGGATGCCGAAATTGGATAAGTGCATATCGCGCTCCCACTTGTTTCATGTTTGCTGATATCTCATTGACCCAAACAAGTGCCATCGGTAAGCCCAAAGTGAAGGGCAAAGAATATATTATGCATTCTTCTCCCCCAACAAGGAGGCCATGACAATGGGGTTGGGTGCAGAGAGGGGTGAAGTACTGTGGTCAGTAAATCAATCTACCACATATAGTTATTGCTACAAAATTAGAAAAAGTTATTTGTGATAGAAATTGACAGAGTCAAATTTTTTAGATACCCTGGATGGACACTTTCAGTTCTGTGTTCAATGACAAGACAATGAGTGTATTGCATCACACCCAGAGCTCTGAATGGTTTTTTAACCTAGAAGTAATACTAAAGTACTTCATAACCCACACTGTAATGGATTTGGCTCTGGAAAGTGTTTCCTCATGTTCCATGAAGCATTTTGAAGTTATTTAAAAATATGCCTAGTAACATGCCATGGGTTACTTTCTCTAATGAGTAAGTAATTATTTTTCTTTATGGTGCAGTCTTTTTTAGCATATCCCAGCCTCAAAATTATGAATTTTTTCCTACTCTGGAGTGATGACTTTTAGGCTATTCAAGGGAATTCATCACTGATATGTGTATCCTGGCATTAACAGGGTAGTGAAGAACTGTTTTATTCCTCATTTTCCAAACTGGATGCACACCTTTTCTTTTAATGGTCAGCATACTTTAGCAGGAAAAGCAGGATCTCATATCACTGCCTAGTTTTTATTTTTTTTATTGGGCAGCCTCAAAATACTTATGCTCAGGGGCACAATATAATTACATTCACATTTTTCACAATTTCCTTCAATGTTGAATCAAGATTAGGAGGCGATGCCAACTGTTCTCTATGATTAATGGAGTGTGGTAATTGGCATTAAGGAAAAAAATTTTAATTTGAGTAGCTACACTCTTTATTGCTGCATTCAGAGCTGCTCCTGTGTTAATACCAATCAATATATTTTTTCCTTTTTCTAGTATACATTTTGGTGCACAAATAAATCGTTAATTAAAGCAAAAAATACCTTTTCTACCATATCATGAGTTTTTCAGCAACAGAAAAAAAAAAACTAGCAATTTTTTCTTGTAAATTCCTAATGTACATGTGAAGAGACGATTCAAACTCTGCCCATTGGTGGCTTTATCCAACTCTAAAGTGGAATCTCTTCTGACATGCACAGGGAATAATACTTGCTTTTTCAAATTATACACTCTTGTCATCATGTCATCTTGCCATTCAGTACTGTCACTCTAGGAAGGAATTTTGCCAATAACTTGCTTTGTTTTCCTTCTGACTTTAATCTTTGCCATTAACTTTGTAGCTGCTTTTATAGTCTCTCAGCAATTGTGTGATTCCTGCCTGTTTTTGTCTAAGATGTTCAACTTTGAATGTTGCCTTCATAATTAGAGTCACTCTTCTGTCGTGAGCAACCAAATAACCAGCTCTGTAAGGGAAAGTATTGCTCTGTACTAGTCTTGGTTGGAAAGATCCATCTTTTCCCCATTGCTGGTGAGACATCATCACATAGATTCATTTGCTCTTATCCAGTGAGATTCCCTTTGTATATTTTCACTGGAATGTTGTTTACTATTTCCATTTATGTCATTATTCTATACTCTAGTATTTATGTGGTTACTTTCATAGCTCTTTCTATGCTTCAGTGAAGTCCTTTGAGGTACTGACATATTTTTTTGCAGGCAAAATATATATTGCCACCCAATAATAACAGAAAATGCCTATTTGAAAACACATTTAATAAGATGCAAATAATATGACAATGTATTAATCAAGACAAACACAATTATGGAGACTCAGTCTTGCCTGAGAAAAATAAACTGACCACACAGTAAGAGATGTACAACTGAAACAGAGTTTAAGAACATATTTGGATATGTAATGATTCTTCCATTTTAAATCTGTTAAATGATTGTCAGTAAAATTTGTTGATAAAATATCATAACAAAAAAAATTCAATAACACTTCTACGTAGAGCCAACAAATAGTCTGTGTACCACTTGCTTGTAGAATTCTACTGATCACCATTAATCTGTGGTGCATACTTTGAGAAACACTGCTTACTATTTAACTGATATTCACTAATATATATTGTTAGTGAACTACTTGGGGTTTTTGTTTGTTTGTTTTGTTTTTTGTTGTTTGTTTATTTTGTAAAACACTCCTCTGATTGTGTGTACTTAAAGTGGAGGTAAAGGAAATGAAGGTAATGCTACACAGTTTAAATTTTTTATTAATTTAATTCAATTTATTTTCTTAACAAACATACAGCACTTTACTTTTATGTGAGGCACTACTTTTTTTTTCTTATTTTGTTTTGAGAAGGGGAGGAGGGGAGAGAGAGAATCTCAAGCAGACTCCATGCTAAGCATGGAGTTGGATGTGGCGCCCATCTCACAACCCCAGAGATCATGACCTGAGCCGAAATCAAGAGTCCGGTGCTTATCTGACTGAGCCACCCAGGCACCCCTATGTGAAGCACTATTTTAAGTGCTTTAAAAATATTATCTCATTCAATCCTTACAGTACCACTATCAAGTATATACTTCTATTATTTCTGTTTTTGCAGACGAGGAAACAGAAGCATGGTGAGGCCAAGAAACTTGCTTTTAAATAGAGGAGGTAGGCTTCAACCCAAGCAGTCTGGCTTTAGATTGTCTATTATAAACACATTTCTTTGTTACAGTGTTATTTTTTCGTAAGTCTTTGAATTTTCAGTGTCTTGGTATATTAAATTATTTTCATGAAGACTAAATGAGAAGAAAACCCATTGCCTGAAAGCAACCATTTAGAATAAATTGTTGATGTAATAGGTGAGCAGGAAGCAATGAAAGCAGATTTAAAAACAATAACCTTAAATTGATATTATTTGACTGCTCTGGAGTCGAACGGTATGACACTTGGCAATTTGACTTTATTTGGTGAAGTCAAGTGTTTATGTAAACTTGTTGGTAGGGAAATTTTAAAAGAAATTCAGTTTAAATATGTGAATAGGTGTTTCTTATAGTTAATGAGAAAAGTAGGTAACCACAATTCAAAAGACAACTTTGTAAATGAGAGTTTATAACAGTAGGTAAGTTTTCTTTTCAATGTAAAGGACAGGACTAGAAGGGTTGTAAGTGACCTTTTAAGTATTTATGGTTTAATATGTATGCTTAGCTCTATTTTTATTGGTTTTTGGATAATTTTGCTTAATGAACTAAACTCTCTTTATTCAACATTACTTTTCTTGTCTGAGTTTCAACACACACACACTCATGAGATTTCACATGATTCTTTTAAGCAATCTACTAGCTATTGTATCATAATCTGATATAGTGTTTTCATTGAACTTAAGTAATTAATTCAAACCATGTACTTATATTCAAACTATGCCTTTAACATGTGTTTAACAAAATGGGAGCTCTAAAGATATGAGACTGTGTTAGGTGTGCGAAATGTGTGTGTGTGTGTGACAAATTAAGATCCTGTTAATACTTCTGTTGGAAGTTTCATATTTTTGGTTTTATATACATTATTTTAACTAAGACCACGAGTGACCCAGAAGGAAGAAAAAAACATCTTTGATATTATACAGATTTGTGTTTTGCAGGAAATCAAGCTCAACCAACAGTTTACAGACCAAAGCATATGATCTTTAAAGTAGTATTTCATATTATAAAGAGTAAGTAGGCTAAGAATGATTGGAAATTTTATTTAACATCCATGATGGCAAGGGCCTCCTGTTATCGCAATATCCCCAGAGCCTAGGGCAATGCCTGGCGTACCACTGAGATCCGTACCACTGAGATTCGTAAAATGAATGAATGAATAAATAATGACTGCAAAAATGCAGGCTAAAAGGGCTTCTCATATTAAAAGGTGTGTTTATCACCAAAATTCTCTTAGAAATTTGCTTAACCAAAAAATATTAAGGAACCCTGGGCTCTATTCTGTCACTCTGAAGAATAGTTCCCCCCAACCCCCCAAGAAAATGTACCTCTCTCTCATGGTTGAGTACTGCAGCAAACTCAAGGGGCTAAGTAGCTTTCCAGATCACTTAATTCCCTTCACAGAGTTAAGTTTTGCTAAATTAGCTCTTAGCCAAGTGCAGAGAGAAGAGTTATCAGAAAGACAGAATTCCACAGTAAAGTGCAGTAAAAGAATAAATGGAAATAGAAATGTGTAAGCTGTAGGTTTCTCAGGGGGTTTGAAACTTGCCTACCAGCTTGTTACAGGGAACTCAGACGAAGCACTAAAACCTCTGGTCAGAAAAGGACACCTTGTTTTAAGACACTAAAAAATGAAAGTAAACAAATTCTAAGAAGAATTCAGCAAAAACCTTCATCCATAGGTCTTCATTGCTGAGAAATGCCTACAGAATATTGGTCCTTTGGAGACAGTTGGTGGAAGCTGGTAATCTATGATATGGAGTAATTGCCTTTTGGGTTTATCAAATTTGTTTATTTAGTCAAAGTGGAAAGAATCTATAGTAATGCTTAGAAGATAATTAAGATTTCTGCCCCTGAATCAATAACGAAAGATAAGGGAATGCCGATTAGTTGGTTCAGAAGATAAATTTGAGAGGTGACTTGATGTCAATCTTCAAGCGTACAGAGAATTACCAGGCAGGATAATTTTTCTCTTTCTTTCTAGCATAGCATGGTAGGAAGTGGATTTGGTCAATCTTTCATCATATATTTTTTAAGTGCTTATATTTTGCATATTACTGAGCAAGATCCTATAGGCAACACACAGAAATAAAGATCTCCCCAGTGCACAGTATCAAATGCAATTTTAAAAACTCGACTGTTTATCCTGTATAAGTATACGAGTATGTACAATTTCTTTATGGCTTATTTTTGGAGAGATAGTAGCAGCTATTCTAGTTCACATTTTGACAAGAGCCAGAAAACCTCCTTATCTTTAGTTAGACACATGGCAACCCAGAACAAAGCACATTTCTATTCTCTTTTGCAGGTAGATTTGGTAATGTCTCTAGGTTCTGATAATGATATATGAGCACAAGTAGAATGTGGAACTTGTAAGAAGTGCCCTTAGAGAGGGGAAGGATGTTCTGTTCTCTCCTGTGGGCTGAATTGTGGAGCTGGATTAAGTATCACCAAGTGGAAGCTTTAAGATGAGGTGTTGAGGTGCCTTTACTATCCTAGATGGTACATTTGTGTGAAATAGAAAAAAGGTGGCCTCATTTAAGCAGTTTGCTTCCATCTGTGTAAAATTGTTAATAAAAATCTATAATATCTAGGATTCGAATGCTACTCTTTAGAATTGCGCAGTGCAGAACCTGAATGACCATACTTGGTAAACTCGTTTGATAATCACAGAGCCACTGTAACTGATCCTGAACTCCAAACACATTTTACAAGTTTCTTTTTCTTCAATTTTTTCATTTTTTGCCACTCAAAGCTAAACCTAATGCTAATTAAAACATCTTCCTCAAGAACGTAAGCTCCCCTGAAGCAGAGATATTATGTCTTTTTTCATGATATTTTCCAGTGCCTACAACAGTGTCTGTCATATAGAAGGTGCTAAAATATTTGTTGGAGGACTTACTCAAAAAGACGAAAAAGAAAGAAAGGAAAAAAGGGAGAGGGAAAGGAAGCAATACATCTTTCTTTGCTAAGAGTTTGTGGCTGTTTGAAGTTTTATCATATGTAACACTGTTTTCATTAGAATTATATGGAAAATACAATGGTAATTGTACCATTAATATTAACCATACTCTGTGATTAAGAGAATACTTCATTTTAAAAAGTAATTTCTTTTTTTACATGATTAATGTGTTCAAAATAACTTAGAAACATCTTTTATAAGACACAGCCTGGCTACCTATGTATATTGAGAAGTGAACTATATGAAATTTAATGGTGACCATTTTGAAGTTGTTGAAAAAAGAATTCAAGTTCTTTCTGTCTATCATTTCCCATTTACTAAACTTCTTGTGAGTGTAACACTGTGTCAGGCACTGTGTAAAACAAAGGAGAGTCTCCATGTGATAGCTAACCACAGTGATCTTTCTGCAGGTTTTGAACTAGTGGAGGAATACATAAGATTTAAATAGAGAACGAAATGCTTGTTTCATTGCTGTGAAAGCTGGATTGGAGAATTCAGCCTTCTGAGCTTACCTACCATGGGGCACCAGGAGTAAAGGAGAGTATGCACATGGATTTGGGGCACCATTCACCCAAGTATTTTCCAAAATCATCAGAAAGCATCTCTATAAGCCCCTTTCTTTCCCTCTGTTGCGAGGCAGGTTTCTCAGCTGCTTATTTTATTTATTTATTTATTTTATTTTTAATTTTAATTTTTATTTTTTTTATTCTTATATTGATCCCCATACATTACATCATTAGTTTTAGATGAAGTGTTCCATGATTCATTGTTTGTGCATAACACCCAGTGCTCCATGCAGAATGTGCCCTCCTCAATACCC
>NC_138370.1:57542767-57588719 GCF_054177405.1 Leptonychotes weddellii | reverse complement strand
ATACCCTCCCCAGTGTCTATCACCCAGTCACCCCATCCCTCCCACCCCACCCCCCACTCCAGCAACCCTCAGTTTGTTTCCTGCAATTAAGAATTCCTCATATCAGTGAGATCATATGATACATGTCTTTCTCTGTTTGAGTTCAGCTGCTTATCTTAATCTGCTGATCATACCCTCTCTTGTTTTTCCAACACAGTTTGGGACTTATTCTTGAATATATTTGTCATTTTCCTGAAAATTTGAGATAGGCATGAGGTAAATGTATGCGTCAAGTTTTCTTTACATTACTCTTGTATATCAGATCACCAGGATTTGTGTATTTTCTCCTTTTTACCCCACACTTACCTTAATTGACTAACCACAAAGAAAAAATCATTTGTTTCTGCAGTTCCATATATTTTGAAATGTATTTTGCTCTTCCTTTTTCACAAAATGTTTCTGACTGTAAAACTTGTGCTACCTGGAGATAAGAAGAGACATGGGCAAAGGAAGGTGCTTGAAAGAAATGTTTGATATGTATGAGAGATTGTGTTTATCCAAGTGCCTAAGCAATCAAGTAGCGTCCCTGTGTGTGAAGTTAAAAGTTGGCACAGCTATTTTGAGATTCATACAGAGACTTTCATTTAATCCCTAGCCGGCCTTGGTAAGATTTACACAAACACATTTTTAATGTCGATGTGGATTTTCCCAGTGGTGTCATCTCAGATTAGTAAATTGGAAAGAGTGCCCTATTGGATTGAAAACTATAGGTTATAAGGCAGAATGTATCCCCTCTCTTTATATGGATTTGTCCTATTGTGGCATTCTCCCCAAAATGCTTATCTGTAATATAGCCACTTGAAAAAACAAACAAACAAACAACTCATGCGTGTTGATATATTTTCCAACAGGTTATTTTTCTACATGGAAATATTTTAAGCATAAGAAAATCTGGTTTATTAACAAACTTCATCTAGCTCTCAACTATGCTTAGGCAGATTATCCAGGTTTTAAAAAATTATCCAATGTCAGAGTTTCCCAAAACTGTCATAGGTTCAGTGATTCACTAGAAGGACTCACAGGACTTAGCATATAGCCATACTCATGGTAAGATTTATTTCTTTAATTTTATTTTTTAAAGATTTTATTTATTTATTTGTCAGACAGAGAGAGAGAGAGCACAATTAGGGGGAGTGGCAGGCAGAAGGAGAAGCAGACTCCCCTCTGAGCAAGGGGCCCGATGCTGGGCTCAATCCCAGGACCCAAGGATCATGACCTGAGCCAAAGAAAGAGGCTTAACCGACTGAGCCACTCAGGCATCCCATCATGGTAAGATTTATTACAGCAAGAGGCTACAAAGCAAAATCAGCAGAGGAAAGGTAGTGGGACAAAGTCCAGAGGAAACCAGACACAAGCTTCCAAGGACCCGCTCTCAGTAGAGTCATACAGAATATGCTTAAATCTGAGCAATGAGTGGTGACGACATGTGTGAAATGTTGTCTTCTGAGGAAGACAGTGCTCCGCAGTGCTCTTCAGGATCCTGGGTACCTCCTCAGTGCCCAGGATTTTTAGGGGGGGGCTGGTCACATAGGCACCCTCTGCCTGGCATGTACCCAAATTCTAGAGTCCCAGAAGAAAAGCAAGTGTTCAGACACGGTATACACCCTGGTCTGCTACAGGATGGTGGGAACACTTGAAATCCAAGTTCCCGGATGCCAGCCAAGGGCTGACCTTGCAAATAGACCTTTCTAAGTATATTTAGCTAGCTATCTCAGCTTAGGTTTGCTAGTTAAGTCTTTGCTGCATACAAGGTCTCTTCCTCTCTACTGTGTGGATTATTAATATTTTGTCCCATTTTAGTAATTCTTCAAACAACAGAAAGAGAAAAGTAGAGGAAATTAGTTCATTAGAATTTCCATGAGTAAATCTTTTAAAGGTTTAATAAACAATGATACTGGAGATATATATACACACACACACACACACACACACACATATATACTTACTGTAGATTACATATAGTCTTGCTACGTTTTTTTCCACTCAACTCCTTCACATTTCATAAGAAGATTACAGGTTAGCTTCATATTCAAAATGAGTTAGAGAAAGACAAATATCATATGATTTCACTCATATGTGGAATTTAAGAAACAAAACAGATGAACATATTGGGGTGGAGAGAGAGACTCTTAAGGATAGAGAACAAACTGAGGGTTGATGGAGGGAGGTGGATGGAGGGATGGGCGAGATGGGTGATAGGCATTAAGGAGGGCACGTATTATGATGAGCCCCAGGTGTTGTATGTACGCGATGAACCTCTGAATTCTACTCCTGAAAACAATATTGCATTGTATGTTATGTTAACTAATTAGAACTCAAAATCCGAAAAAAAGAGTTAACTTCATATTTTAAATATTTTATTTTATTAAATAATGTTTATTAATTCCTTTCATTATTGATTCAGTTTTTTATAATTAAACTTTTTTATATTGATATAACTGTAGATTCAAATATAAGAAATAATGTAGAGAGATCTCATGTATGCCTCATCCAGTTTTCTGCAATGGTAACAGTGTTGCGTAACTATAGTATGATAGCACAACTAGAAAATTGACATTGGTACAATCCTCAGAACTGATTCAGATTTCATCAGTTTTATATGTATTCATTTGTGGGTGTGTGAGTGTGTGTGTGTCTTTTGGTTCTATGCAATTTTATCACATGTAGATTCATATAACTAGTACCATAGTTAAAATAGAGAAGAGTTCCATCTCTATAACAATTTGTGTTGTCCTTTGATTGCCGTATCTCCCTCCTCACCCACCTCTACTCCTCCAGTCCACTCCCTAATTCGTGATAACCAGTAATCTTTTTTCTCTAACTTTGTCATTTGAAGGCTGTTGTATTAATGGAATCAAATAGTGTGTAACCTTTGGGGTTGGGTTTTTTCACTCAGATAATTCTCCTGAGGTCTATCCCAGTGGCATGTGTCAATAGTCCAGGCCTTTTTATTCCTGAGTAGTATTCAGCAATATGGTATGGATGTACCATGATTTGTTTAATTATTCACCCATTGACAGACATTTAGGTAGTTTCCAGTTTCAGCTATCATAAATAAAATACTATGAGAATAAGTTTTTGCATGAGAATAAATTTTCATTTTTCTGCAATAAATGCCCAAGATCGCAGTTGCTGGCTTTTATGCTCACTGCATGTTTATTTTCTTAAGAAACTGCCAAAATATTATCCAGAATGGCTCTACCATTTGACAGTCCCACCAGAAAAGTGTGAGAGACCATTTTTCCACATCTTTACAAGTATATATTGTTGTCATTGTTTTTTATTTCAGCCTTCTGATGGGTGTTTTAATGGTTTGATTTTAATTTTAACTTCCCTAAACTCTGATAATGTTCAATACTTTCCTTTTTTTTTTTTTAAGATTTTATTTATCTATTTGACAGAGAGAGAGAGAGAGAGAGAGAGAACAAACAGGGGGAAAAACAGGCAGAGGGAGCGGGAGAAGCAGACCTCCCGCTGAACAGGGAGCCCAACTCAGGCTCCATCCCAGGACCCTTGGATCATGACTGGAGCTGAAGGCAGAAAGGTTAACTGACTGAGCCACCCAGGAGCCCCTGTTCAATATTTTTCATGTGTGTGTGTTTTTTTTTTTTTTTTTTTTGCTATCAATAAATCCTCTTAGGGGAAATGTCTATTATTTATTTTCTAAGTAGATTAATTACATTCTTTAATTGTTGAGTTTTGAGAACTCCTTACATATTCTACAGACTAGGGATAAATATTTGCAAATATATTTCCTAGTTTGTAGCTTGTCTTTTGTATTTTCATCCACAGAACAGAAGTTTTTAATTCTGACGTCCAATTCATCAGTGTGTCCTTTCATGGACTGTGCTTCTGTGCCAAGTCTAAGAACTCGTTGCTTAGTCCTAGGTTCTAAAGATTTTCTCCTAGTTCTTTTTTTTTCTAAAAGTTTTGTAGCTTTCATGTTATATATTTAAATTAATTGCCCAGAGTGGCAATTTTGAGCAAATAAACACTACCCTCAGAATTTTTTTGAGAATGGTGACACACTAGATGTGTTTTGTCACTGTATAATTGTAAGTTTGTGTGAAACACAAACACATGCTGCGTATTCTGGTCTAGGGTACAGAATGCTGTTAGTGGTGAGAAGTAGTAGACGTGAAAAAACATAAACTTTGTGGGGCGCCTGGGTGGCTCAGTCAGTTAAGCGACTGCCTTCGGCTCAGGTCATGATCCTGGAGTCCCGGGATCGAGTCCCACATCAGGCTCTCTGCTCAGCAGGGGGTCTGCTTTTCCCTCTGACCCTCCTCCCTCTCATGCTCTCTGTCTCTCATTCTCTCTCTCAAATAAATAAATAAAATCTTTAAAAAAAACCAAACAAACATAAACTTTGCATATTTGTTTAACTATCACACCTCGAGTTAAATTTTATCCCATTTTTTCAGGTCAGGCTATTTCCTTTATTTGATTTGAATAATTGAAACAATTTCAAACAAAACCCAGGAACAAATATAGTGAAAAATGGGTGTTCCTTATTATTATTATTTTTTTGAAATCTGAAACTAAAAATTAATATTTTAGAAGCATTCTGTCTTGTAAAATTATATCTAAAAGCATTTGGAGAATGTTTATTCAGAGATATCTTAGGGAAAAAATTGTCATTTCCATTTTAAATGAAAATATGAAATAATGCTTGACCACCATAGTGGCTCTTCTCCAGCCTGCAGTTTCTTGCCACCCTTGTTCAGCTTAAACAAGATCAACTACATCTACAAACTCAATTCCACACAAATGTCTGATTCTGCATGTTTTTATTTTTACTGAATTTTGCTTGGACAACAACAACAAAAAACACCATAAAATTTGGCTGTTAGCTGCAACAACTTTCTTTCTGTGCTTGCCACATCTTAGAATAGGTTCAGTTCCAGACAGCTAACCAAAGGTTGGCTTTTTTTCTCTCTCTCAGAAGAAAAAAAAAAAATCCCTCCTTTTTAAATTGCAAGAAGTTGGGATTGCGGGGAAGATTCTTCATGCCTGTGGGTCTCGAGTCTAGGGAATAGTTCCGTTCAAATATATCAAACTATTAAAAATGTCCTTATTGCCTCTAGATGGCACACTACCATTATTTTTTCTTAGTTCTGGACCGTCTCTGCTTTTTAGTCACCAGGGAGCGCAGGTGCCTGTTCCCAGCTCCAAGAACCATTCAATTTTCAAATACTTAAAAAAAAATTGTTTTCTATTGTATTCTGAAGTTGCCTTGGACTTCTGCTACTTTCTTTTGACTCACATTTATGTTAACGTGCCTCGGTGTTCAGACACTCTATGACAATTATTTATAAACATACTGCTGTTTCTACCTTAATAAATTTTATATATACATACACACACTCTAAAATCATTCACTGGCATTTATGTGCCAAATCTGCCTAATAACATTATGCATATAAATAAAATGTAAGCATATAAATCTAAAACAAGTTTATGTCATGCCATTTCTCACCTGAGTAGTGTTATATAAGCAAAATATTAACTTTGTTCTACATAAACTGCATTTTTTATGCCATATGTAATTTTTCTTTAACCTATCATTTATGTAAAGGGGGTATGATTTTGAATGTCAAAAACAATTACAGAAAGGCATTAAGTAGTATGTTCATTAATCTCCTCATGCATGAATTCTCCATCAAAAAGTAAAGAGGAAGCTCTCTTTCAATTGGACAACAGGCATTTCATATTTGCTTTTCAGTTCTTTTAAATCAGTGTTGTTTCACAATAACATTTGAAGAAAGATTAATTTTGAATTATATTTTAAGTGTTACACGATTTTAAGATAGAACTTAAATTCAATTTATGAATCAGTCAGTTCGCCATCTTAAAATTTTAGCTGATGGAAAATTTCAGGTTGGGTTATTTTTAGTGATTATGGCAAATAGAGTTAGAATATGGTAATAAAGTCAGAACCGGTAATATTTACAATGTGTCACAGGAAAATTTCTGGAAGTATTACTCTCTCTGGACTTAGGGTATTCTATGAATCCAGAAGTAATATAATCATTAAATATGGTAAACAGTAAGAAAGAGCCACCTCTTGAGGTTATATTAAGCACAGAAATGGGATGGAGGTGCTTGTTGCTTTTAGTCTCTGGGCCACAGAGAAACTTGGGAATAAAATGTGGTAGGAATTTCCCACCCTCAAAATACTCTTTATCATTGTTTCTAACCCAGAGATTCTATGAGATTCCCAATGATTTTCTGTATTTCTCTTCAAACTCACAAGTACTGATTAGATGTGATATTTCCTGGAGGAACTAATTTAATTATGTATCATGTCTCCTAATCTTAATTTTTATAAAATTTATGTGCTTGAGAAAATATTTGCTAACCACATATCTGCCAAAGAACTTGTAGCTAAAATACATAAAGAACTCTGAAAACCCAACAATAAAAATATACACAGTTCAGTCAGAAAATGGGCAACAGACATTTCACTGGAGAAGATATACAGATGGCAAATCATAACATGAAAAAATGTTGACACCCTTAAACATTAGGGGAATGAAAATTAAAACTACAATGAAATACCACTATACCTCTATCAGAAGGGTTAAAGTACAAAAGAGTGACAGTCCCAAATGCTGAGGAGGATGCAGAAAAACTGGATCACTCACAGTTTAGTGGTGGAAATATAATATAGTACAACCACTCTGGAAAATACATTAGCAGTTTCTCATAAAAATAAACATGCAATTTCCATATGACCGAACATTTGCACTCTTGGACATTTATTCCAGAGAAATGAAAATCTATGTTCAGACAAAAATCTGGACATGGATATTTTAGCAGTTTTATGTGTAAAGGTCAAATGTCTGTCTATGGGGGAATGGTTAAACAAAGTGTGGTTCATCCACAACATGGAGTACTACTTGGCAATTAAAAAGAATAAATTATTGATACACATAACCACCTGGATGAATCATCAGAGAATTAGCTGAGTAAAATGATAGAAGGTTAGATACTGTATGATTTCACTTATATAATGTTCTTGAAATAAGAAAATTACAGAGGTGGAAAACAGACTGTGGCCATAGGGGGAGAGGAGTGGGGAAGTGGGTGTGGATTTAAAGGGCACCCAAGTGAACCTTGAGGTAATGGAACTGTTATGCATCTTGATTGTGTTGGTTGCTCCATGAGTCCACACATGTGCTAATATTGCATGGAAAAATGTGTGCGCATGTGCACACACACACACACACACACACATGCATGCATGCAGGCAAAACTGGTAAAATTTGAAAAAGCTGTTGGATTTAAGGTCAATTTCCTAGGTGTGATATTTTACTATAGTTATGCAAGATACTAAAACTGAAGGATGCTGGATTAAAAAGGATGTATAGGACCTCTGAATATTTTGTTGTTGTTGTTTGCAACTACCTAAGAAAATAGAATTATTTCAAAATAAAAAGTTAAAAAATGATGGGCTTATTTCCTCTAGAGATTATGCTCTGCTAATCTCCTAGGGATTAAACTAGTTTCCACTTTGAGGTTATAATTATTATTTTGATAATTATATGTTTGATTATAAAAAGAAACGCGTTACTAGATACAAAAGTGTTAAATGCAAAAATGTTTTGTTTAAGTAATTTTCTTCAGGAATTTGTACTCTTAAGCCTTTTAATGTGTCAGATAGTCTATGACTATTGTCACTTAATAGTTTCTTAGGATTCTGTTTCCTTATCATCGATGAGGTGTAGCCTTTAATTTTTTCCCTAAGAAACCCCAAAATAGTATGAATCAAAAATGAAGAAATGTAGTGCATGACAACTTGCATAGATAATTTTATGATCCTGGAGAAACTCTTAATGCATTCTTTGTGAAATGGTTGACTGTATATCAAAATAAATTTCTCTTATAATACCATTGGTATTACTAGAAATCTCCCAAATAAGTTTCTAATAAAATATAAATGGATTATATAAAAAAAACCCAAAACCTAATTCTCTAAGCCTGACTGAATCACAGTGTCATGGCAACAGCCAAATTGTGGCTTTAAAAGTGGTAATTTATTTTAAGAAAGCATTAAACTTCAATATTTTGGCCCTTATGTGATTCTAGAATGAATGTCCTTTGAGACTGGTCTTCCTGAATTAAGGTTATATTTCTGGGCCAAATTCACCAGTTTGGAAGCAGTTAAAAATCTCTGGCCTATTTACAGATTTCTCCAGCTTTTCTCAGCTTTCATTTTATTCTCTCATATCTTTCTACCTTGAGAGGCTTTGGGCTGAACCCCCCAAACTTTCTGACCAACAATTGCTCTGTTAAGAGATCAAATCTTTGCTGTCTTGCTCAGATATGAGGTACTGTATATGTAATGGAGAACTAAGCAGTCAGCATTAGATGAGAGTGGCATTTATTAAGCATCCATCTGTAGTGTGTATGGAGGAGAAAGGAGGAGGGTTGGCCTGAGGTGTCTGGGTAGGGAGAATAAAATAGCTAAGTACTGTACCAAATGAACAGAAAATTTTTTCAATGTTGTGTGTCATACCATGGATTAGGCCAGACACTGAAATTTCTCCATGTTAATTTAGAATAAATCTATAATTTAAACACTATGGCAAGATTATTGGGTTTAGAATCAGGAGAACTGGGTTAGAGTACTGACTTTCTACTGTTAAAGCCTTATGATCTTGAATGAGTTAGTCCTGTTTTTTAATATTCTCATGTGTAAAGTGAGTCTTGTAAATACTGTCCTAAAATGGCTTTCATGAAGATTAGATAAGTTAGTTTACATGTGAAATAAATTTTCAAAGTGTTAAGGTATATTAAATGTAAGATGTTATTCCTCATTAATTTAGCTAATGTATGTAAATTTACATGTGCAAATATGTATGTGGATGTATTCTGTATGTGTATGTGTGTGTAAATTTGCTTCATTAACGCAGAGAACAGGCTTCCTCCCCTCCTCTTAAACCGATATATATCCATAACCCAGCACATAGAAGGTCCTTAAAAATATATATTAAATGAACAGATGCCTGAGCTTTAAGAAAAAAAGAATGCCCAAATCTAAAGAATTTATTTATTCTACTTTAATTGGTATCAGGATAGGAATAAGCACAGAAACTTTTAGAGTAGGAACTGAATTACAGCATCACCTAAGTGAAATTAAATAATTTTAGAAATGATGGTGAATGTTTTTTTAACAGTTTTGTTTTACTGGTACTGGCATAGCTAGGAGTATCAATCATGACATTCTTCTGCTCATAAACCTTAAGTAACTCCTACTGCTTAGAAAATAAAAATCCAATTCTTTAGTCTGGCACTAACCTTTTCAAATTTATTTTTCTATATTGTCATTCTTGTCTCTTTTGGGTATTTCCTACATAATGCTCAACTACCCTTCTTTCCCTCCTCTTTTGTCTCTTTACCCACGTCCAGGCTTTATCTTCATCTTCAGATGCCCTTCCATTTATTTCTATGGAATCAGGTTCCATTCATCTGTCAAGTTCTGCCTCTCCCGCCACTGTCTCCATGAACTATATGCAGATATCCTCAGAGGTAACTTCTTCCTGCCTCAATACCCACTTTATGTCTACCTTCTTGCAACCCTTGTCACTTCCCAATCTAGATGGTAAACTTTTTGGTAGCAGATTCTATGTCTAATTTGCTTTGGTATTGTCAGGATTACCTGCACTGTAAATACACCTAATTATTTGTTTAGTGAACAAATGTAATCTGTATGTATTTCGATGTTTGTAAATGAGTTGCATTTGTCAGTAATTGTTATTTACAATAAGGAATATATAGGTGCCTGTGGTTTTGACATACTCATTATTATGATTAATTAATTTTGGCAAAAGTACAACGTATCTCTATTGGGAAATGATAGTCTTTTCAACAAATGGTACTGAAACAATTGGATATCATATGCAGAGAAATTAAAACAATAAAGAAACAAAGGTAAAAAGGGAATTTAGATTCTTACCTTACCAACAACAAAACTAACTCATAATAGATCCTTAAATGTAACCCCTAGAAGTGTAAAATACAAGAGAAAGTCTTTATAATCTTGAGTTATACAAAGGGATTTTAGATTTAATGGCATCAAAAGCATGAGTCCTAAAGAAAAAAAATGATAAATTGGACTTCATATTAATTAAAAGTTAAAGTTTTGCTCCTAAAAAGACACTGGTAAAAAAAGTAGAAAAGACAAGCCAGAAAACTTAAGAAAATATAAGTGAATCACAAATCTTGATAAAGGACTTGTATCCAGAATATATGAAAAACTGTTACAACTCAGTAAGAAGACAAAGAACCCAAGTAAAATGTGGACCCAAGTTTTGAGTAGTGATTTCAACATATGGATACCAATAAGCATATGAAAATATGTTTAACATTGTTAGTCATTACAGAATTATAAACTAAAGCCACAGTGATATGCCCATACACCCTCTAGAATGGTTAAAATTAGAAAGAGAATACTAAGTGTTGTCAAGAATATAGAAAAACTAGAACCCTGAATATGTTGTTCGTGGGAATATAATATAACAGAGCTAGTCTGGAAAGCTGTTTTATCGTGTCTTAAAAACATTAGGCATATGTTTGCCATTTATACTTTTAGGTATTTACTTACCAGAAATGAAAACAAATATCAGTAAAAAGATTTCTGTGAGAATGTTGAAAGTAGAATTGTTCATTATAGCTCCAAAATGAAAACAAACCGTATGTCTATATCCAATCAATGAATAAACAAAACAAGGCATATTCTTGCAATGGAATATTATTTGGCAATTAAAAGGAACAAATTATTGATGCATGTAACATTAATGAACCTTAAAAAATCCTAAGTAAAGGAATACATATGAAATGTTTCAATATATATTATAAAATTTCTCAATAAGATAAAACTGTAGAGACAGAAAGCAGATTAGTGGTTGCCTGGTCTTGGGAGTGGTGATTGCCTACAAATGGACATGCTAGAACATTTTTTGGGGGTAATAAAAATGTTTTAAATTCAGTGTTGTTTGTAAACTGCTATATTTATTTACTGAAACTCATTGACTGGTACACTAATAATGGGAGAATTTTGTGGTTTATAGATTATACTACAGAAAAGCTGATAGTGGTGTTGGGGTGTTCGGGGGAGGAAGAAAAAGGGGGAAGAGGGAGATTTTATTAGGTTTTGAATCAGGGAAAGTCTCTAAGGAAATAATATTTAAGCTTAGGCCTAAAAGATGAATAGGAATTAGGACAAGTAAAGAGTATTCTAGGCAAGAAATCTGAACAAGAATGAGAATGGACCTTTCAGGTGACCAATGAAAGGCCACTGTGTCCAGAGTTTATTGATAGAGGGGATGAGTGATGAGAATTAAACAGGAAAAGGTCATATGAAGCATGCATGAGGCACAAATAATTACTTGCTGAATGAATGAATACATGAATGATGCAAGGATTGGAAACTTCAGTGATAAGAAGTCAGTCTCTCAAAACCATTGCAATTTGAACTATTACCTTGATAATAGGAACATTTGTTCTTTTATTGATTCCAAATCTGCTTTCCTGTAATATCCATTGATCCTGTTTCTGTAAGTCTGGGGCAATACAGATGTCTCGCTCTTTGAATGTTTACCTAAAACTAACAGGTCATTTTATAGTCTTCTCCAGGATATATTCTATGTTTTCTAACCTGTGTGTCTTACCTGACCTGTTCTACCTATCCTTTACTGTTGGATTAATGGTAACTTGATGTGTTTCTTTCCCAGATCAAATATGGTCCTGAGAGCTGAGAGCAGTTTGCACAAAGACTGGAGCTAGCTGTGAGTAGAGTAGCTCAGTTTTCTTTCTCCTATTTTTGCCTGATACTAATAGAGCCCAGGATCAGCATAGCTTTTTAATGACTATATTGTGACATGAACTAAAATGGTGTTTATTGTCAAATGAAAACTTTTTTTTTTTAACATATGCTGCTGCAGCTCAATTGCTTTTTCTCTCTCAAGTTATTACCATAAAATTAAATGTCAAAACCTTACATTTATCTCCATTATTTTTCATAAAGATTTGTTTGATGTATTTAGACTGAAATTGTTCTAAATTCTTATTCACTCACAAAATAATTCATTGAGCATCTATATATGGTAAATGTGGTAAACAAGGTGAAATGCTTGCTATCAAAGAGCTCATATTCTAGTGGCTTTATATTACTCTAAAAAATGATACGACTTCTTTTCCCTAGCTTTATCCAGGCTTTTAAAAGTAAAGAGTTGAGGGTGAAGGGGGCCTCATGTCTGGAAACTTTTCACAAAATTGACTTTAATAGATTAATAAGTACTATGTCATTTAACTAGCATAATAATTATTCCTGAACTTTCAAATTCAGACTGAATTCCAGATACTTTCTGCCTTCCATCTTTCCCTGAGCCATCATTTCAGTTCCTCTGAGGACAGAATGAATTTAACATATCATTACAAGGTCGAAGATCCTAATTAGCTCATCTTCTTCTGCTAGGACATCTCATCCCATTCCCAGCAATCAGGGTCCATCTGTGATAATGTTCAATTCATTGGCTTGTAATAATAACAGAAGTAGTTGTAGCATGGGTAAAAGTAACTGCTAACATTTACTGATCAATTACTAGCTTTCATACTCATATCAAGTGCTTAAATGATTTATTTCATTTAATCATCATAATATTATCCTTGTTTTATGTACGAGGAAAAGGAATCATAGATCATTAAGTAACTTGCCTAAAAACACACAGCTAATAAGGGCTGCATTTATTCCCAGGCATCCTTAGCCATCAAATGATACTGCCCTTTATGAAAGTCAGAGCCATTGCATCTCATGCCTACTGTGATGCCTCAATGCCGGCCTGTGGGCTACTTTAAGAAGACAAAATTGTCACTGAGTGAGTCATGAATTTTAACAGATGGTCTGCACGTAGAAGAATGAGTACTCTAATTCAAGTCTACACTCACTATGGTACCTTGCCCTTGTGCAAGTTTTGATCAGTATGGTAACGTGTCTCCTTTTTTGCGCAGTAGGCTAAATAACCTGTAGTCTGAGGTCACTTTCTGTAAGTGACATGTTAGTTAAGGGCCTCCCTGCCATTCAAGAGCTGAGCAAAATTAACTAGATGCCCGCCTTCCTGCCCCCCCCCAAGTTTCATGGCTTCTTCAAGATTTCTGCAAATTTACAGCAGGCTTATATTCTTAGGATCTGTTTGTCCTGCCTCTCTTCTATCCATGAGAAATTCAGATCCTTTTTGATTTCCCACAAAAATAACATTAGTTCAAAGCATTTTGAGTTGAAGAGATTTACTGAATATTGTTTTGAAACAGTGTATAGAGAAAACGACTTTAAATGGAACGGTAGACACGACTGGGTATGGGTCTCCATAAAACTAGTGAAGCTGAAGCTTCATGGGCCCCTGCTTGCACGTTTCTTCCAAAGATCTGTTCCTAATGTAAAATTTGAACATTGGAGTTCTTTTTTTCTTAATGAGGACCACCAAAATTTGTAAGCTTATGCCTATAAACCTTAGATCTGCTTCTGGGCATCAGTATTAATTTCTTTCAGCTGTCCTCCCACCATGGTGTTTTCTTTGCCCTTACTCCCCAGATTTTCTAATCTCTCTCCATCTCTAAGTCCTTTCTTTTCCTCTTACTTTCTCTCTGAACAAAAACTTTCTATTTATCTTATTTGGATGAATTTGGTTCTCTCCTCTGATGTTTTGGCGCTCCAAGTGGACTTTGCCCCAAGTAGGCTAATTTTTTTCTCAAGGATGGATCCCACAAGAAAAGGAATTCTTATGCCAACCCTAAGGATAAAAAAATTTCTCCACTTCATTACATAGATTTTTACCTCCATTCCCTTTCACCACTGATTACAAACTCTTCAACTTATTTCTATGAAAATATCTGTCTTTGATCTGTCTGTTTCTCATGAAAGGGGCATAAACATCTATTGCTGTATTCTAATTTTAAGCCAACTTTTTGCTTTCCTAAGTGAAACCTACAACCTTGCATCAATTCTCTTTTTTATAATTCCAAATTCATTTTTGTACTCATGCATGGGTGTTCAGGGTTAAAAGTACTATTTCTGTTTCCTCTCAAATTCTGTTCCTATATGAATCACTTCTTAGAGTCTATGCTCCCAATCTATTTTCCTCTAGTCCATGTTACAGGAATAGACTAGACTGAGGTCTCTTAATTTTTTTTTTTTTTTTTGATCATGTAGACCACTTTTAGGATGTGATGAAAGCTGTGGACTATGTCTTTAAATATACACATTTATAACTTTTTTTCTATAGCATCAGGGGTTTTACCTACTTTTTGAAGTCCACCCATGAAATCTCAGGCCCATAGAAATCTCTCTGGTACGATTATTATGACTCAGAATATGTAGCAATATGTGTCGAATCACTTTGAAAATTTATTTTTTTATTCTCTGTAGTTTCAGTTTTCTTGTTATGTTCTTTGAGATATTTTTGAGATGTTCTGCCTTAATGCAGCGTGTTGGATTATGATATTCATTTTGTGGAAAGGACACTATGTAGTTGGATGAAGTCTCCTATAGTTTTTATTTTTTATTTTTTTATTACAGAACAAAGTGACTCTTTTAAAACACATTAAGGGTTGAAAAAGTCATTAGCATGTGAATGTGGATATCTCAGGAATTGATGTACTACAATTGGAGCTGTTATATTAATGAAAGTAAGATTATCGTAGAAATGAATCATATAGCCATAAACTTGTAACACACAGTGGGATCCATTAGTATGTCAGTGGAAGTGATGTGGTGTTATCAAAGAAAATGGGTTTTGTCTTAATGGAGAGCAAGTGTGAGCAAAAACATAGAGCTGAATTTTAGAAGACTCTAGGAGGACTTAAAAGGTAAAACTACCCCTATATCTTGAAAGTCTTTAAAATAGATTCTATTGTTGAAGATGATTACATTGAGACAAGGATATTATTTATTATATCAGCTAATAAAGGTAGAAATTGATTACCATAAGATTACTAATTTCTGCCTATCTTTTTTTTTTTTTAAAGATTTTATTGATTTATTTGACAGAGAGAGACACAGCGAGAGAGGAAACACAAGCAGGGGGAGTGGGAGAGGGAGAAGCAGGCTTCCTGCTGAGCAGGGAGTGCGATGTGGGACTCGATCCCAGGACCCTGGGATCATGACCTGAGCCGAAGGCAGACGCTTAACGACTGAGCCACCCAGGCGCCCCTTCTGCCTATCTTTTAATATGTGCAGAATTTCTGCTGATACATAGACATTCTTCTATGCCTGTATCTATCTGGACAACCTAAGAATCTGATATAAATTCCTTTCTCTGAAAGCCATTCAAGTCCTCTCTTCTTAGGAAAGTGGCTTTTGGAATAGAAATTGGGGATAAAATAAAGAAATTAAAATTTCACCCTTTATTTCCTGTGATTGCAATTAGAATGGAATTGTAACTTGCCTTCTATATTAAAAAAAAAATGAATGCATACCAATTAGCTCTTCTCAAAGTTGGAAATCTTCTCAACTAGGTTCAGTGTTAAGTGCTGTGATGTAAATGAGGGGCTATTGACCCCATGAGAGAAACCTGAAGTAATTCCAGCAGATTTTTTTATCTACAGATCTCAGAAGTCTCACCCAGCTAAGTATTATTTGGAGTTTATGGTTTTACCTTATTATCATCTTGGAATTGACTCTGTTCTTGAACTGAAGGAAATCTCACATCTCAATCTAAAAATGATATCTTCATGTGATTTCATATTTTCCTCTTTGTATTCTGGAAAACAAAAAAGGTTATCCAAAGAAAATACATTTTCAGTGTTTAATCAATCATGTATGTGAAACATTGAAAATAAGTGAATTAATTAAAGTAACAATATATAATCTGTTCAAAGTTTGGGAACTCATAAACTAAGGATTTATGAGTTTTTAATTTTAATGTTTTAAAATTTTAATGTTTTATAAATACAATTGTGATTTCTAGTAATAAAAGCAGAATGCTTCATAAGGTGGTCAGTTGATATTATTAAGTTGGTAAATAATGAATAACCAAAGAAAGCCTTCTCTGATTCCACAGAACAATCACTTGAATAGATACTTGAAATATGGTGTGATAAATACTAAGTGATAGAACCTATAGCAGGTGATATAGGTACTAATACTCTGGACAAATAGTTTAGAAGATTCTGAGATATTGCTATTAGCTTGTCCTCCACTGTATCTTGATATAAATCCCAGCGCCTTGAACATGGTAGATGTTTAACAAATATTTATTAAGTGAGTAAGTGAAGATATCATGCCTGCCCTCTAGTAGCTAACAGTCCAGCTGAGGAGATAGATATGTAAAATTGTCTTAATTATATGCTGGTAATAATAATGATAATGACCATTTAGTGGGTATTTCCTTTGTGGTAGAAACTATGGTAGGTGTTTTACTTCTATTATTTCTAAGCTTTTAAACAATCATGAAAGATAATAATTATAAACTGGTAGCTGACATTTATATAATACATACTATATGCTAGTTTTTCTTTTTTCTTTGGTTTAGAGAGGGTGAGTTAGCAAGAAGAGTAAGGTGTGAGACTTTTTTTCAGGCAAAGGGTACATTGTGAACAAGGACAGAAATATGAGTGAATGGTTTGTTCAGGGATCGAGGTAGTTATTCGCTTTATTTCAATGATGAAACAATTTGTAAAAGATGTTGGAATTCAGTTTTACCCTGGACCTACTGGCCCTCTGACCTTCATGTGACATGAGTCATTACTTTCCATGAAAGGTGAATTTTTTAATGTTAGATTAAATCTTACTCTTTCACTAGTATATGTTGCTATATACCACAATTTTGGCTTCATTATGGCTGGAGGGGAGAAGGTCATGAATCCTTCTGTGTCATGCCAGAGAGAGTATGAGTGTGTCATCAGTGAGATCCTCAGAGGAGGGAGGAATTATACTGTACTGACTTAAAATTCTCACACAATGTTCTTTTACACTCCTGAAGGCTCGGTCTCCTGTAAATTGGTGAAGGGCCGCTGAAATCTCTCTCGGCTTCTCCTCCCTGTTCCCCACCACTGCTTTTATGTCAGAATAATGCAAAGAAAACAAGCATGTGATCTCAGCGGCTCTAAAAAAGCCACTTTGGGTCTCTCTGTTTTTAAGATATGGCAAAAGTGATTTAAGCAAATTATGAATCACAGTGCAAGGATATGACAAATTATAGATGAAAGTGAGAAACCCCTCTAGGAGAGGTTTATAATAAAATTGTCAACACTCTCTTTAAGAGGCCCAGCTGGAGGCAGCAACAGTCTCTAAGTTCCAGAGCCTCAGATTGTCTTTTTTCTCCTTTACTGAAGCACTGACTTCAACCACAGGTGGTAAGTGGTAGTCAATTAAGCTCCCACTTTCAAAATTAATAGCATTATGCAGTCTGACAGTTTCATAGTCTTAGTCTATGTGTGTTAACTGTTAGGCTGTTGTTACTTTCTCTTTCTCACCGGGGAATACCTTAAATGCAGCAGTCAGAGCTGACCAGTGAGCCCATCTGTCTCACCTCCCCTCTCCTAATGAGCCACCGGCCCTGGCTCTGGATTCCCCAGCACCATCCTGAGCAAGCAGTGATCTTCATCCTAGAACCAACCCCCACGAGCAGGGCCTGCTTCCTGCTGCTGCCTCTGGCTTCCAGGTATGGACACAGCTGTCCGTGTGAAATCTAGTGTATGTGCCGAAGGGGACCTAGAGCTCTCTTAGGTTCACGTGTTTCTTGCTTGAGATTCCCGAGACAGAAAGCGTAAATGTGTCGCATAATGAGCTGCATCATCTCCCACTATCTGAAGCCATTTTGATTAATAAGATTGATTTATATATAACTCAACGTCTACATTATAATTAGTCCTCATATTTATCTCATAGTGCTCTTACCCTGTTTTTTTCACGTTGTTGTTGTTGTTAACATGCATGCATCATTTTGAGCCGTGTTTTCACCAGAGGAAGTTTAGATGACTGGAATGATTTTCTAACTTGTAGATTTCCCAAGGTACCTCTGCTTCCATTCCCACTTCTTTTCCATCATGTACATTTGTGGCAGATTAATCTTTATGTCATATTTTCTGTTTGGGAACTTTAAAATGTTTCTGTATTTCTACTACATTAAATCTGATATAATTCAGGAAGTAGATAGCAGTGCGTCCGGAGGTAAAAGTCCTATATTTGGCTTCAATGACCTACTTACTCAGTTTTTTTCTCCTCTCCTTATCTATCACTATACTTCCTTCATTTAAAAAATATGCTTGACCACTGCCAGACCCAGTTCTGTCTTTCCTGATAAATAATTTACAATCTTTTTTTGACAAATTGCCCTTATTGTTCATAGACAATTATTTCATATTCCAAGGTGATTTCAAAAAATAAGCTTTTGTCTGTCATTTGAAAAATTTTCACACGCTACGCATTATATTCCATAATATACTTGTGTTCACCTAAAAATACCATTTTAAGTCACTTGCTGTTCAATCAAGTTCTAGAATATGCATCATATTTATTTTGTGAAACTTGAGGACTCACACGTATTCCTTAGTGTTCTTTCATGCAGGACACAATCTTCAGTTGGAGAAGCTGATCTTTATGTTGTCCACTTCTGCATTGTGATTTTCCATTTTCTTGCTCATATTCAAATCAAGCCAATCTCATCTCCCACTTCTTTTCTGAAAACTTCCCCCTGTTCTTCAGGCTTTATAAGTTTCCCCCCACCCCTTTTAGTTCTTAAAGTACTAAATGCTGCCCCAGGAATTTATTGGGCATCTGATTTGAAAAAAGAGAGAACCCAGCTGTTTATTGTCTTGCAATATTCCTCCTGTTCTAATCATGGTTTCCCAGTTTGACAGCAAATTCCTAAAAGGCAGAGGATGTATCTTACATTGAATGAATATTGCTAGTGACACTTAACACTTGTCTGAGTATGAAGTAGGTGCTCAATAAATCCTTTTTGAATAAATGAGTGGTTGATTATGGAGCGATTCTTACTGAAAAGGTGAAAAATCATTGATATTTTGTTTTGATAGTTGGGTTTTAAAATAATTTTAAGATTATTTTAAAAATAATTTACTGTGGGGTGCCTGGATGGCTCAATTGGTTGAGCGTCTGCCTTCGGCTCAGGTCATGGTCCCAGGGTCCTGGGATCCAGTCCCACATCGGGCTCTCTACTTGGCAGGGAGTCTGCATCTTCCTCCCCCCCACCTTGTGCACACGCTCTCTCTCTCTCAAATAAATAAGTAAAATCTTAAAAAAATAATTTACTGTGGTTATTACAGGCAGAAAACTTCAGAACTCTGAACTTTTTGTGAGAAAAATGACAAAATGCGCCTTCATTTGTATTTTTCTAGTTATTTAACTCCTTTTTCATGTGTTAAAAGTTCTTACTGATGGCAGTCACTTAAATAATCATTAGATTGAGGGGCAAAGTTTATTAGAAGGATAATATAATTAATTTTCACTCTGACTCCCAATGATTACTATTTTTTCCTGGATTCTTATTATGCTTGTGGTCTTAAACGTACCATTTAGCAGTTGGCTGCATGTTGTTTTTTCCTTTAATAAATTTTGCGTGGAATTAGTCCACCTCAAAAGGGCAGAACCTGTTCTTGCTAACGCTTATATACCTCACTGTGCTGGGGATCTAAAAACTTGACTGATTAGTGTTCCAACCTGAGTTTAGACACAACTGAGAAATGAACAATATACCTACAGAGGAAAGTGCCAGAAGGCTGATCTCTTATTTTGTACTGAATTTGCATTTCATAATAATCCTATGACCTTGTGTGTGTATATAAACGTTTACCTTTTCAAATGCTTTCAAATTATAATCTTATTTCATCCTGTTTGGTATTTTATCCTACTGCTTCCTAACCTTTCATGATAACGCACCTCTGGTTGATTTTATAAACTACACATGACATTTGTAATTCGGTTTCTGTTATCCTTCATGTCATAGTAGTTTAAAATAATCTTTTTATAGAAGACTTTTGCTTTTGAAAATCAAACACCATTTTCCTCAATTTTATAGTTTAGAAGGTTTTCTATAGGCTTTTAAATATTTTTAGCACTCTATACATTTCCTCATCACAACCGATGATGAGTTGTAACCCACAAGGTTTATACATCACCATCATTGGAAATCACTCAACTTGTACTATTAATACAAAGTTGCCATCAGAAGAAACATATCTGTCTATCTATCATCTATCTATCTATCTATCTATTTATCATCTATCTATCTACCTATCTATTATCTATCATCATCTATCTCATCTGTCTCTCTGTCCCTCTCTCTCTCTCTCTCTCTCTGTCTCTATCTCTTATGTCCTATGACCCCCATGGCCAAGAGATAAAATAGATATCATCCTTGCTTATCATGCCACATCAATCTCATTTTTCTCAATCCTCATTCAAAAATCTTAGCTTCTTTCAAGTACACACCACTCACTACCACAACTTCTACCAACCTCCTAATCATTCTCATTCACTGAAAAACTTAGTTCCCAGCTCTTTACTGTCTTCCTCTCTACTCGTATTACAGTTATTATTCATGATCAAAATTCAACATTCATATGGGTGACTCATCCAAAACACTGGACTTCTAAGTCATAAATCTCATTTCTAAAAATCTTTTCTCCGTCTACCTGGATCATCGCTGCCATGGTCATATGTATCCTAGACCTTGCCACACTAGTAATTATATCAGCTCCTGTTCTTCCAATTCATTTACTCTAGTACTTCCTAATTCCAAAAATCATTCAATCCAATCAAAACTTCATATCCATTTTTATTTCCATCCTGTGTCTCTTACCTTCGCTTCCTTCCTAGACATTGGGGAGTCCACAGATTAGTTGAGTGACTTCTGTAACAACCTCAACTTCTTTGCCTCTTTCTTCATCTATTTCCTCCACTATTGAAATCCCAAACTTGATTTATACCAAATTATTTTCTTTCTCTGTGGCTGCTCTGGAGAGACTATTTTAAAAAATGAGAATTACACAACACTATATGGTCTTTATAATCAAGAGTATTTCATTTTTTATTTGTAAATGATGTGCTATTATTTTATATGAATAAAATTTATAATAAACATAGGTTTGAGATATAGTTGTATACTTTTTCTCCTGGAGAGTTTAACATATGCTGTCAAACATTTACTAGCACACCACTGCTAATATACATATTATATGTAGTATATCTAAAACAAAACAAAACAAAAGAAAAAACTCTTGATACTCTCTCTTCACAGCCCTCCCTATCATTGTCCCCTCAGGGGTCTTAAATGATGTAATTATTCAATGTTGGAAAACCCTAAAACCTCGTAGTCATGCTTGGTTACCCTTTCTTCTTGTCTTCTACATTCAAATAACCAAGTCTTGTCATCTCTACTTAAAATATAAATTACTCTCTACTTCCACTGCCATCATCTTAATCCAGGACACCATTATTCACACTGCTTCTAAAACAAAAAGGCAATGGATTCTGCTTCTCTTCTACTTCCAAGTCTCACACAAAGTTAGCTCCCTGGCTGAATGTAAATCACATTCAGGCCCCAGAAACAAGGAAGTCTGGGAAAGATATTTCCTAGGCTTTGAGCCTCTGACATTCAAGAAAAAAACCTAGAGAGTGGTAGGGATAAATCCTGGTTGCCAAAAGAAACAAGCAAAAGGGAAGCACAAACTAAAAAAAAAATTCCCCTCCCCACCTTCAGGTGAATGGTAATAAAAGCAAACCAAAACAGATTCCTCAAGAATACCATTTTCGTCTCTAGAGAATTCCCGATTAAAAAGAATCCCTGAGTGTCTGATTCAGACACGATCCCTCAGATTCATTTTGTTGTTGTTGCTGTTGCTGTTGTTTTTCTGACATATAGCAAAAATGGTAAGACCACTTTATGAGGAAAAGTGAAAAGGTTAAAGGACCAAAAGGAATTTCCATTGATTCTGGACAATGTCTACCCTTTGAAGATTTAAGAAAGACCAAAAATATTATTTCCTATATTACACTACTTGAAAATCTAGCTGAGGGGAGAAGATTAAAGCACATAGCACAGATTGAGAGCAAATATGCCGTATGATAGTAATATGCTTGATTTTGTAGCTTGTCTTACAAGAAAGAAAATATGGGTATGTTTGGAATAATGAAAAAAGAATTACCATCTGAGCTTTAAAGATCAATCAGTAGTACTTGGGATAGTGAGAGGAAGGAAGAGCGTTCGAAGAGGGGAAAGCAATAGAAGCAGATGCTGGAATGAGCCTGCAGAATAGTCGAATGTTTACTAACAACCTTTTAAAATCATTTCTGTGACTCTAAATCTGCCCGGGCCAATTCATTCTCCATAACAATTACAGCCTTGATACACAAAGACAATCATTTTTATTATATACCCTTAGGGATTTACCCATGGTTATGCAAATTTCATCTTAGCTGAGTCTGTCCCTCTCTTTCTTTATTGGAAAAGCATATCAAAAAATAAGCAAAAAATTATGATGAATAATAGCAATGACTTCCAACTTGAAATTGAAAAAGCATATTAGAAAACAAATCAATTATTGGGAAATAATTCTCAATTATTGAGAAAACCGAGTTAGCTCTAATATAATTTTAAAAAAAAGCTTCACAAGAGGCGCCTGGGTGGTTCAGTTGGTTGAGCGCCAACTCTTGATTTCAGCTCAGGTCATGATCTTAGGGTCCTGGGATCGAGCCCCGCATTGTGCACCGTGCTCAGTGGGGAGTCTGCTAGGGGTTTCCCTCTCTCCCTCTCCCTCTGCACCCTCCCACCCCCTGCCCTGCTCGTGCTCTCTCTCTCTCTCTCTCTCAAAGAAATAAATAAAAAAATCTTCAAAAAAGTTTCACCAGCTTTGTTACTTTATTAATAATGAATAACTTTCAACGTGCCTTCACGTTTTGGGGAAACCTCTGTGAGTTTTAATACTGGGATTGTGGATGGCTGTTCTATCCAGACACAAGAGACACAGGTTCAAAATCCAAATCTGGCTTTGTTACCTTTTCAGAAATCATTCCATGGTTTCCTCTTTTATCTATGCTTCTTAACATGTCATAAACATCTTGCCCCCTGTCTCTTTGCCTTCATCTTTCACCTCTCTCCAATACATACCTTTGCTCCAGTAATACTGTAGTACTCGTAGTTGGCTGCATGTGTTATGCTGTTTTGCATCACACTGTTTTTGTTAATGTTCTTCGCCAATCTAAAAAGTCCTTCCCAAACCTGCTTAATTTAGTTAATTTTTCCTCATCCTTTGAAATTTGGCTCAGGCATCAACTGCTGCCCAGTGCTTTCCTTAATCTTTTGTGGGGAGATCTAATGTCCCTGTGCTTTCACAGAAACCTGATTATACTTTTATCATTGAGCTTTCCATAGTTTATTGACATTATCTGTTTGCATTTCTGTCTTCCTCCTTAAAATACAAACTGTGCAAGAATAGGAACCACGTAGTACTGAATAGTGATCATTGTATTCCTTGTATTTAGCAAAATGCCTGACATATAATAGGAACTTGAATTGAACTGAACTGTTGTAAAGTTGGGGAAATTATTTGAAAGGCCAGATAGCTGGATTGGGGGTGGGGTGGGAATGCCAAGTTCTGGAATTTAGGTTTACATGCAACAGAAAGATGCTTTCATTTTGTGACTTTGTCCTAAGCATTTAAAAAGTGCTCTGCTCATATTTAATTTCTTCAACTATCTTAGGGAGCAGGGATTACTGACATTTTATAGATACTATAAATAACTGATGCTCAAAGATGATAAATACCTTTCTCAGTATCACAAAACTGGCAAAAAAATGGTGCTTTAAGCTAAAATCCATCCATCTTTAAAATTCTTTTACATCATGTTGAACAATATAAGGGAAGTAAGGGATGCAAATGATTATAATGATTATTTGATGCAATCACTCACTCACTGATTCCTCGCTAGAACATTCAGGTTGTTCTTTAAAGCTTATACACAATATAAGTGAGCCCTGTTTTTCTCAATCCCATGGCACTTCTTTGGCCTACTAGAGTCATGCATCCATTGAGAGGGCCAATATAGCACACAGCCTATTACATTAGGTGGGATGCCATTCAAAGCGCGGCCAGCAAATACTTCTGCCAAAGGAAATTTCAGTATAAAAGTGCTGCTGAAGGCTATGGAGCTACCCATTTGTAAGAGCTATCTGAAGTCATTTTTCTTTTCATTCTGTATCACCAGAGGTGGCTAATCCTTTAGTTCCTGTATTGTTTTTCTAGGCATTCTTCTTCGAACAGTAAGCTTGCACAGTGGTTGCCTGGAATGTTCTCAGCTGACCTCTTGTGCTGTTCTGCTATGATCATGTCTCCATGATGTCAAGAGATAAAGTGTGAAACCTGTGAAAATGACCTTCTGACGTCTGAGCTAAGTCAAACAGGGTTTGCTTTAAACAGACTTCCCTACAAACCTGTAAGAAACTTGTATAAACCACAACTGTTTTCTTAAATTTGGGTAAGCGAAACTGAGTTTAGGTCCTGCTTTGATATATTCCTGTATTTCTCCTTTCATAGCAATTATTGCCCTTTTAATTTTTTTATTAATCTCTTTATTACCTCCTAGATTCTCAACTGTGTAAGTACAAAAATCTCATTTGTATTTCAGCACTTGATTGCCTGCATCTCACATACTTTGTGGTGCAGAGTAAACAATTAAAAGATAATGAATGTATGAATGACTAAATTATGAAAATTCAATTTTTGATTATATTAATCAATTATTTGTTTATTGAGTTTTCCACTGTGTTACAAAACAAAGCATAATCACCTATGTCCTTTGGAACAGAGCTTCTCAAACCTTCATGTATATCTGAATCACCTCAGGATCTTGTTAAAATGCAGGGTCAGCTTTAGCAGATCTGAGGAAGGGCCTGGAACACTGCATTTCTAACAAGCTCCCGAGTGTTGCCACGGTGCTGGCCCTCAGACGACATTTTGAGTAGCAGCTGTTAGACAGAACACTTCAACCGTCAACTGGTATCCACATGTTACCACTTCTCCAATTTTATTTATTTGCTAGCTGGTACCTGACCTTCCGTCAGAAATTCATTAGCCATTTTTAGATAGATCAATCTCTGTGACTCCTCAGCCTGGAGGATACATGGGGACTTTCTCTGAGAAGCAACTCAATCGCAAGTGATTGCCTTGTAGTATCTGCCCTTGTGACTTTTGACTTAGGACTCAGATCTGAAATCCCCATTTATTTCTTTTTGTGTCACTCTCTTAATACAAATAGTGTGTCTCTCTTGTCAGCAGATACTCAGGTCTGGCTTTTTACCTTATTGTCAGCTGCTTTGCAGGACCTTCCAAAATAAAATTTGTGTACATGCCATGGCCCATGTTTTATGTCAGATCATTCTTACAATATCCTACTACATGTCACAAAAGTCTACTCAGATATTCTAGAGTAATATAAAAACCAACAAACAGGATCAATACATGCAAATTTTATTTTATTTATGGAAATTCTTCTGCACAATGGGCATAAATAATTGGTGTCATGGGTTACTGTGAAGAACAAATGAGATAATACATGTAAAGTGTCTAGCTTAGCTATGTAGTAAGAGCTCAATAAAAGGAGCTATTAGAGTATTTTAATCATGGTTATTGTTTAATTTTATTGTTGCCCTGATTTATGTACAGTGCTACACAATATAGGCATTTTATGATTCCAATTGGACAAAAGAGCATATTTTTAAAAGATTTATTTATTTATTTGAGAGAGAGAGAGAGAGCGAGCAAGTGAGCAAGGGGAGGGGCAGAGGGAATGAATCTCAAGCAGACCCCCCCAGAGCGCAGAGCCCGATGCGGGGCTCGGTCCCAGGACCCTGAGATCATGACCTGAGCCGACACAAAGGATGCTCAGCTGACTGAGCCACCCAGGTGCCCTCAAAAGAGCATTCTTTATATAAACTAGTTAAAAACTGAGAAGTTCTATTCCTAGCCTCGACCTGAATCCAGGCTATTTACTGACGACCTTCTATTTTATTTTGAATAGAAGAGAAACAAACTCTCGCATCATTAAATTTCAGCCAAGCTTTGTTTCTTTTTTAACCTTAAAAAGCATTTAAGAGGTGACATTCTTTTTCTTCCCCCTAAGTATTTTCTGAGCTTTGTCAACTCTCTTTTTACAACTGCCTGTTGTTGAGACACCTTTTTTTCTTATGGTTTTCTATTTTTGATATATGCTTTAATTTTGTAACTTCTACTCCTTTCTTAACTTATGTTGTCTCATTTTTAATATTAGGTTGCAGTTTTCTTCTGCTTTGCAGCCATATTTTACTGTGGTTCTTTCATTGTCTGTTGGCACATTAATCAGGACTTTTTCCTTTTGTTCTGAGGATATAATTTCATGGGTTTGGATAGCAGTCCTTTTCTTTTTTTCATGTTTAACGAGATGGGTTTTCCTATATTCTCAGGAGTAGACTCCTGTGCAGGGATTGGAGCGGGCCAAGGTAGCTTTTTCGGTTTTACTGCTTAAGGACTTTCTCTTGTTAACACAAAGCATCCAAAATATGGCTTCTCTGTGTAAACATGTCATCAGACCTGAAATCCACCTTCTTGGCACTCTTAGGGTCCAGTAACTGAACCTTCAATGTTCCTTACCTGTGCACTTTGAATTTTATTCTCTGCAGATTTTTTTTTTTTTTCCCCCTCAGTGTGGGTTTCTGTCTTTTTCGCAGAGAGATTATTCTGGGCATTTCTGAGGTGCTTAAGGGTTTTGGCAGCCATAGCCACCTATCAGTCTTTCTGGAGACCCTGATGGATTCCACAACAGTCTTTTCTGGTTGTCCTGAGGTGTGTTTGCTAATTATTCCAGTCAGAGTAGAGTACTAGCTTTTTTTGTGGTTATTTTTGGAAATAAATAAAATAAAGTTTGTGGGCCTCTTAAGATCATCAGAATTGTCTATATTTTTCCTCCACTATTTCTGCAAAGCTGCTAAGTCCATGCAGATTTGGCTCTTCTCGCTTATACTCTGGGTCATTGTGGAAGATGTTTGTGCTGTCCTAAATGTTTTGTCAGTTTTTAAGAGAGAATTGAAGAAGTGATCAATGGAATAAAATCATCTGGGAAGCTTTTTAAAGATACTGATGCATACCACTTGCTTCCAAGATTCAATCAGTCTGAAGCGGAACCTAGGCATCAGCACTTTTAAAAAAGCTCCCTAGCCGATTCTGGAATGCACCATGGCAGGGAGCTACTGCTCTAGGTAAATTCCATCTTTAGTTTTCAATCCCATTGGTGGGTAGTTTGCCTAGCCAGCCCACAAGACAGAATGGGACAACTAGAAGTGATTCTTTTAAAAAGACGTAGAATTTCCTTTTCTCATAGAAAAGCAAAAATAAAATCCTTTCTTCCAAAACATCATTCTGTATTTCCTCTATTTTTTTTTCTGTTGCCATTGAAAAATATTTTGAGAACTTAAGGATTTTTATCTTTGTGTAATGTGGATATAGAAGAATTTCTGTTCTAGTCAAAGTTGGTCCAAACTCAACTATTTTTATTAAATGTTTTCTCATGCTTTTAATTGTATTCAAAGAATTGTTAGGTTTTTTGCTTAATTCAATACTGTCCTCAAAAAAGCACAACAAACAGCATTTTACTATTTTAAGTTTATTTTTATTAATCTTTTTAGTAATCTTTTTTTAAAGATTTTATTTATTTATTTGAGAGAGAGAGAGAGAGCACAGGAGAGAAAGCACAAGTGGAGGGGAGGGGCAGAGGGAGAGGGAGAAGCAGGCTCTCCGCTGAGCAGGGATCCAGACCCAGGGCTTGATCCCAGGACCCTGGGATCATGATCTGAGCCGAAGGCAGATGCTTAATGACTGAGCCACTCAGGAGCCCCTAGTTTTATATATATAACTAAAAAGGTCCCCCTCTATTTCAGAATTAAATTTCCTTAAGGTAAGAGATAATATTTATCTTCATATGAACTTTAGCACTTAGAAAACATGTGGCATAAAGTAATGTAGAAATCTGTTGAAGAAGTGAAATTTCGTATGAAATGGATGATTAAAATGCCAAAATTCCCTCAACAGTTTTTTTGTGTGTGTACCAATTGTGTAAATCAATACCTACTTAGGGTATGTGCTGTTTAAGAGTTGAATTTAATAATTTTGTTAGATTCCAACTATATGCATTTTTAGAGACAACAGAGGGTATGTGATTATATGCAAGGGTTTATAAAATAACTTCAAGAAAAAAATAGAGTGTCGAAGAAGTAAATTGAAAAAAAATTAAGCGAACTATGTTTAACATTAAAGGATGGATTTTGGGTCAGCCCTTTAGTAGAGGCTGACTTAATGTCTATTTCTCTGTGCACTGATTATGTGGATGTAAATCTTTGATCTTTATTTTCTCATGAACGGTTATTCCTTTGTCTTAACTTATTATATATATGATGTATGTATATATATATATATATACACATATGTATATATATATTCACAAAATATGTATTTCTATAAGATGAATTGTTTGAACAAGAAGCATTACTGTGTTCTAGTCATACATTCAAGTTTTTTTTCTCCAAACTATTGCAGTGTAGAAACCATGTGTTCTTATATGTAGTCAAATGACTTCCCATGTCCTTAGAGTGAGGCAAAATGAAGTCAAGACTAACTAAACTGATCAATCCAGCCAGGGGAAAATAAATTTTGAATTCTAAGACAAGTTTTGTTTGCTTTGAAATATGATGCAACATCCTAGTTTGACAGAGGGCTTTATTAATCTATTTTATGCCTCGTATAGGGAGAAATTCGAACTTGCTAAAAATTGCTTTTACAATATGAGATAGATTAGCTTGGGGTGGTAGGGGGAGATATGGGTATTGTGTGGATTACACAGGTATGAGAACACATTATTTACATTAGCTTTCCATTATTTTTGCAAATCATGAGTTTAAATATCAGTTTATCAATGTGTGTTGGTTCTTAATGCACATTTAAAAAGTAAGTGGCAGAGTCTGTTTTATACTCTTCAGATTCCCTAAAGGAGGCACTCTGTATAAATTAAATTATGGTCCAATACAAATAGAAAAGGTGGCACAGGGTGGAGTGGCTCACTACTTTAAATGGTGGCCCTCTGTTATGTTAATAAAATGTAAAACCGTCACTCTTCTCCCTCCTTTATTCCAAAAGCCTTAGCCGTGAGCTTCCCCGGACAGTGCTTGTTTAAGTAAATGTCAGGAGTGATCTTGATTCAAAATTTAGCATAAAACACTGTATTAGAATTGATTACCCCAGAGGCTATAAATACAAAATATCTGACAAAGGCCCTGACAAACAAGAAATTTATCAGAAAACAAGCCAATTGTAGATCACAAGTACAAATCGGCAGCACTGCTTTGTTGAGCTGTCTTTCTCTGCTGAATAGAGATAAGATTGATTGGTGCAACCTTTGGCAAGCTCCCTTAGGCAACAATAAAAACACAAGAAGTTGTGGTGGGAAGGGAGATAGTATAAACTTATAGTTAGGGAATTTTGCAAAAAAATGGGGGGAAAAATCAGTGAGAAAACTACTGATAGGGAACTAGCAGATGGCATGCCAAAGAACTCTTGTCATTTATCACATTGACTGTGATTATCTTTTTGCCTTGCTTATCATAATTAGAAACAGAAAGTGATTTTTTTTCCTTCTGGAAGAAAGTTCTTATTTTTCTAATATAAAATGTTAAAATGACTAGGTTATAGATACTTCATTAACATCCCAAATATTTTACTCCTAGTTCTTTTATCTGAGAATCTTCAATGTAGTTACATTAGTAAACTAATCACATGCTATAAAGAGTAAAGAAACTTTTAAATCAATTCAAATAAAGCAGAATGGTACATTGTGGTTTTCTGATTGATGGGTAATAGCAGAAGCTTGAGAAACAGGAGACAACTAGAAAATACTTTTAAAATGTTATTTTTTTAGGACTTTAATCATTCAGAACATATACTTTATTTTTATTATTCAAAATACAAAAATGAACCAAACAGAATTTGTATGTGTCTAGAGATCTTTGCTTGATTGGATTTTCCCCTCTGGAGGAAGAATAATCTATGCATTCTAAGATTGCAATTCCATGAAGCAAGATGATCATCAAGGTACATGAATTAAATCAATATTTTAATTTTCAAATACATTATAAATGTCTAGGAAATATATGTTCAGGAGAATTATTTTTAAGACATATTTGTCAAGCAGTCTTGAAGATATATATCAGTGTTGTCATAAATTGTTGCATGGAAAATTGATGATTGAAAGTTGCCCGGTCATCTCTTTCCACTAAATATAGTAGAAAAATATATCAATTTTCCAAATATCTTTACTTATGTTACTTAATGAAAACAATGACCTTGTGCATGTTACTTAGCTGTGTAGCCTCCATGTTCTCATCTGAAAAATGGGAGCCATTAATAATGCCAGTCTTATGAAGATTAAATGCATGTAACATATTTAGCATAGTGCCTGGCATATAGTAACACAGTAATCTGTAGTTCTTACTATTTTAGTTTTATTTCTTTCAATCTTAAGATTTAGCAACACTACTTGGAAGAGAAACCTTGATTATTTAAAAAATAATGTAGAAAAAACACAGATTTGATCTAGTTATTTTTCTGTAAAAAGCTTTTAATTTTTCCCAGGCTCTTATTAAATAATGTCCCAGTGAGGAACTTGCCTTTCCAGGCACTGCACAGTGATCCCAGCCTACCTCTCCAGACCTTTCCTCCATGACACACTTCCCTCCTACTACACACTTGCACCCTGGGCAATTCTATCTTCTGGTCTGAATAACTCACTTTTGGTAAACACATACTCTCTTTTTCCAGCACCATTGTCTTGCTCTTGTTGTGTTCATTGCTGAGAATATCCATTTCCAGGTTTTTACAAGTTTAAATCCTTACTAATTTTTAAACTCCTGTTCAAATCCAATTTTTAAATTTTCCGTGATGCTTCTTCCACTTCTCTAGCCGCCATGGTGGGGGAAAAAAAAAAAAACCCTCCTTCCTTTGATCTAGAAAATTCCACCTGTTTCTCTTATTTATGTGCCCTGTCTTCTTTCTTCCATTTACCTGAAAAGCAGTGCATATCTTATCCATCCCTATTCTCCCTACCCAGCACAGGACCTTGCACAGAGGAGATGCTCTGTGCACACTTAATGATGGAATGGATATTGCATCATGATGTATTTAAAATCAGTAACTATGTGCTATCACTGATTATAACTACTTAGAATATGTTAAAGAAGGTCTTAAGAGTGAAGAAAATTTTTATTTTAATAGTTAGCATTGTAAATTTTGTAAGAATTCTAAATCTTTTCAGGGTAACCTAGCCTTAATTTGGAAATAGAGACTTGGGTATTATTTTTGTAGATAGACCTAGAAGTTGAATATTTATCTGCACTGATTGTAGAGAGCTAATCCTGGTCGTTCAGATTCCAAACTTCTTCTTTTCCTTTTTGCCAAAAGTATTTGCTTGCCTGGATTATGTAGATAATTGTTGAATTCTTCATTTTTCATGGTTTATTTCAATTACTGATCCTACTCAGTTTTCTGATCCTCTTTCTTTGGCAGAAAACAAATTCTCTCACCTGGGCTGCCTGGGTGTCTCAGTTGGTTAAATGTCTGACTCTTGGTTTCGGCTCAGGTCATGATCTCAAAGTCGTGAGATCGAGACATCCAGTCCCACATCAAGCCTGGCGTTGGGCTCCACGCTCAGGCAGGATTCTGCTTGAGATTCGCTTTCTCTCCCTCTCCTCTTGCTCCATCCCTGCTCTCTCTCTCAAATAAATAAATAAATCTTAAACAAACAAACAAACAAACAGCAACAAATTCTCTTACCCAAAAAACCCATTTTAGTGTCAGTTATCATATTGTAATGTGGCCTGAAAATAACCCTATTCCTGCACCGTGAACTGATGACCCTGTTGCAGATAGAGAGCAACCACATAGCAACTCTCCTAGTGATCAGTCTGGCCACCATGCTTACAAAGTTTCCAAGAGCCTGGTCACATGTGATTCAGGATAATAATGAAAATGATGATGAAAGTATCTCACACATGTTCTTTAACAAAAAACACTTTTATATTTGGTACGGTATGGGCAAAAGAATATATTGAATTTTTCCTCCCTATTGTAGCTTTTGATTAGACCATGAGCATTTTTCATCATCTGGGAATACAAAATACACACGGAAGTGTGGAGATGGGTCAACTCCTTGAGTATGTCTGCTTAGCAGTGTGCTAAATCATGTCAATCATGAATATATTCATTTACTTGTTGAGAACTTACTTTGTGCCACAGACTATTTTAAATGCAAAGATTTTTTTAAATAAAAAAATTCTAGTCAGTGAGATTCATTAATGTTTATTTATTTTATTTTTAATGTTAAATACTTTTTTCCACTTTTTTCTATCTGGGTTTGTTTTTTAAGGGGTACAATATTATGATTTGATATATGTATATATTAAAAATTATTACCACAATAAGGTTAGTTAATACATCCATCAACTCACATCGTTATGTTTTTTTCTCCCAAGAATCTTATATGGTCTTTTTCAATGTTTGTGCTGCTGTGCTGTTACAATGGAAATAATTCAGTAAGGAAACAGGAATTTAGTTATTAAAAAAATTACTAAAAGGGAATCAAAAGAAAAAATCCCAAGAAAATTGAATTGAATGAAAACTGTTAGAAGAGTATTCATGTTAATTGGCTTAAATTATATTAGATCACCCCATTTTGATGGATTAAGACAAAAAATTACTAGTAATTAACAGATAGTTATTGAACATCTACCTTGTACAAAGAAGTATAACACGTTGAAGGCCTATGGAGAAATAAGGTGAAAAAGAATTATACTTGGAAAAAAATTATAATTGGCTATGGACATAGGCAACTAATTTGGGATATATTTGGAATAATGAAAGGAAAGCAAGAGAATAAGCAGTCATTGGAGGGACAGAAAAGCCGAGGACAGGTTGTTCAGGGAGATGTCTTGCACATGGAAACAGGAGAGGGAGAGAGAGAGAGCACAAAGAAAGCATCACTAAGATGAAGATATTAAGGATTCTAGAAAGATAAAAAATAAATCAAATTAAAATAGCTTCTGAAAGCTGAGGGAGAGAATAGGCAGTTTAGGGGGTGCTGTATTTGTTTCTTGTGAGAAATCCATGGATTAAATCTTTTTGGAAAAATAAATAAATAAAAGAGGTACTGAAGCTGTCCGCTTAGTATTTGGAAGTCAGAACTCAAACTCTCTGTGTCCGAAAGGAAGTCCCAAGCAGCACACCTTAGTTCTTGGTTGTCGTTAAGAAAACTGGGTAAACCATGTCATTTGTTCACTCGGGACGTAAGCTGGTTACAATATTGCCTGAAATTCTAATTGAGGACACCTTTAGGACTTCAGAGAGAGAATGAGGGGCAAGAAAGGTTGTGTGAAGGGTATGTCTTTTAAAAGTGGTCTAGAAATCTTACCTGATTCTATCTAAATAACTTTGGCTGTATAAATTCTTAAAGGAATCTGTTCATTTTTGGGCTATTAATGCAAAAGCTTACATAAGAGTAAATTCCATTAAAACATTTTCTGAAAGCTAAATCGACATTGTTTACAGTGGATTTGCTCTGTGATGTGTTCAAACACAAGGCTTCTGCCAAGTGTTTTTGCTACCATATGTACACCTATTAATTAACTCCTTGTAAATGTCTTTGGTATTCACTTGGGTTTGCTGAAGTTTGCTGTTGAAGCATCACTTTTGCCACAGATCCTATTTCTTTCAGTTTTAAATATGGAGATGGAGTTTTTAGATGCCCCAATAAATAGCACCTCTCTCCCATCCAAGTTTGTAACCATTTGAGAAATAGAGATGGAAATTAGACCAATAGGGATCCATGTGTCAACATAAATACTGATGAAACTGATACTGAAGGGCATGGCTTATTGTGAGAGCCAAATGAGGCTTGCTTCCTAAATTAGAAAAAACATACCCATTCACAGATAATGCAGACCTATTCTCCTTCAATGAGCATAGAGGAGAATAAAACACACACCCTGAAATTAGACCTCAAGAGAGAGAGGAAAGCTGTGGGCTAAACTCATTCAGCCACTCCTTCCAAACTCATTAATCATTAAGTCAGTCACCAATGGAGAGAGTATGAGGCCAAGAGTGTTACTCTAATAGCATCTTTTCCTTTTGGAAATGGGAAGTATGGGGAATATGCATCTACCCTGACATTAAGGATCTATATTGTTGTGTTTAATATTTTTAAAAAAATTGTTATAACAGAACTGACTGGGAGACTTCCCTTTTTAAAACCATCCACCGTTTCTGTTTTGTGGAAAGCCATTGAGAATATCCACAAAGCAATACAAAGACATTGTCAAATATAACAGATTGCTTTGTTGTTGCCAGCATTTCAACTAAACCTTTCAGTTTGCCTCATTGACCAGTTTTGTCTACTAAATATGCATTTGTCATAAGTCTAGGAATGTTGACCTTTTCCAGATTATCTCATTCTTTTATTGTTGGGATAAAGTTTCTAGCTGATAACTTAGTGTTCTTTTTTTTTTTTTAAAGATGTATTTATTCCAGAGAGAGAGAGAGAGAGATGGAGCAAACACACCAGTTGGGGGGAGGGGCAGAGAGAGTCCAAAGCAGACTCCATGCTGAACACAGCCTGACTATGTGGGGCTCAATCCCATGACCCTGAGATCACTACCTGAGCTGAAACCAAGAGTCGGATGCACTTAACCTATTGTGCCACCCAGGCCCTTTGATAACTTATGTTCTAAAATCAACCCAAGTTTACTTGCTCAGCTGATATTATGAACAGATTTTTTCCTTATGAGGCATGAAAACATATGTGTTTTCTATATTATCAGATTGTTCAAAGGTATTTGCATAAGTAAGTACAAATGTTCCTTTAAAACTACATCTGTGAAGGCGTGATAATTATGATTATTATTGACATACATCCATTTTATGTTTCCCCTGGAATAAACTCTATTATCTGCAGGGGCACCTTCCAAGGGAGTCACATGTTCAGCACCTGCCTGTTGGACACACAGTGCTTGATTTGAGTACTTTAAGGAAGCCATGGCATAGGTATTGTTGCCTTAAGCTTGAGTTCAAACTCAGCTTTGTAACTTTATTTTTCATGCTTTCCTTGGAGAAGTTGCCTAATTTCTCTTTGCTTTAGTTTCTTTATCTGCAAAATGGAAATACTAATAGTATTACATTTTAAAATAATATCAATTAACATTATATATGCTTTTAATACAAATACACTTTTTTTTTTAAGATTTTATTTGACAGAGAGAGACACAGCGAGAAAGGGAACACAAGCAGGGGGAGCAGCAGAGGGAGAAGAAGCAGGCTTCCTGCTGAGCAAGGAGCCCGATGTGGGACTCGATCCCAGGAACCCGGGATCATGACCTGAGCCGAAGGCAGATGCTTAACCATCTGAGCCACCCAGATGCCCCTGCAAATACACTTACTAAGTACTAAAAATTTTACTATTATTATTGTAATCCTTATGAATGCCTGAGAGTGGTAATTTCTAAATCACTTTTACTTTTCTGTGGATATCTTGGTCTTCACCTGACAAAACAGATATAGATGAAGGCATGTCAGCTGGCTTGGGCCATTAGCTCTGCCTCCTTACTTTCAGTGGCTTCTTCTCATCCTGTATCCATGTAATTAAGGTGCTCCTGTCTCTTTGTAAAATAAAAAAAGAAAACTTTTCTTTGATTCTTCCTTCCTCTCTAAGTATGAATCTTTTTTTTACTTCTATTTTAGAACTGGGACATTCACTTCTCTTTTTCTTTTATAAATCATTCCTCAGTTTCTAATTTAACTTTATCTTCACAAATACTTATTGAGCATATGCTTGGTACTATGGGTGGTTATTGGGATACCATGGTAAGTAAGATACATCCAGACTTGACCTGCATGGAAATTCTGCCTCTACCCTTGTGCTGAAACTTCTCTCTATAAAGGGGGCAACTGCTCCTAACTGAAGAATTTGATGGCCAATTCTCCCTCTGTGTATTATGTAACAACAGCTCCAGGGCATTTGAGATAGATGGCATTCTTAGAACTGTGCTCTCACTTGATGTTCATGCCACAACTCTCTCTGGGTCTTTCCCTACCACTCAGGACCTTCAAATTAGTTTCCTTAAGTTCCTTTTTTTTTTTTAGATTTATTTATTTATTAGAGAGAGAGAGAAAGAGAGAGAGCATGCTGGGTGGGGGGAGGCACAGAGGGAGAGGGAGAGGGAGAGAGAAACTCAAGCAGACTCTGCACTGAGCACAGAGCTTAATGTGGGGCTCGATCCCGGACCCATGAGATCATGACCCCAGCCGACACCAAGAGTCGGCCACTCAACTGTCTGCTCCACCCAGGCTCCCCAAGTTCCTCTTTTTTGATTATACTTTATACTTTTTCAGTTATACCCCAGAGTTCTGTCTTCCATCCTCTTCTCTTGGCATCTCCAGAGTAGTATTTTCAGTTGTATGTAAGATTCTGATCTGTTAAATTCCAAACCTCAGAGTCGTCATATTCAAACATGTTCAGCATCTCCCTTTCTGATTCTCAGTTTTGCTCCTATCTGATATTTGCTGTTTCACTTAAAAGCATCACCACTGATCTTTCCATTTCCCAAACTAGTAACTGGGAATCCTCAGTGTCTCTTTCTCACAAACCAGGCACAATTGATCTTGTCCCACTGCCTTTGCCTTCTTCATATCTCCTTAAACTCCATTCTCTGCCCTATTTATCTACCTCCGACTAGACTTTCCATTCCTCTAAACCATTCAGCTATGCCAAGGCTACCTAATTGGCAAACCTAGCTAAATAAAAATGGAATCTAAACCTTTCAGAATCTGGCCTCAGTTTTGTTTTAGAGTGATAGTATCTACTGCTTTTCTCTCATTCCAGGTGACATGGACTGAATTGGGCTCCCTCCCACCCCAAATTCGTATGTTGAAGCCCTAACCTCCAATGTGATTGTATTTGGAGGTAGGGCCTCTAGGAGGTAGTTAAAGTTAAATAAGGTCATAAGGGCCCTGATCCCAAAGGATTGGTGGCCAAATAATAAGAAAAGAGAGAAATCTCTTTCTCTCTCTGCCATGTGAGGACACAATTGGAAGACATCCAATTATAAACCAGGAAGAGAGCCTCACCAAGAACCAAATTAGCTAGCTCCCAATCTGTGACTTTTAGCCTCTAGAACACTGAAAAAATAAAATTCTATAATTTAATCCACCCAGTATATGATATGCTGTTATGGCAGCTGCAACAGACCAATATGCCAGTTAAGCTCAAATTTTTATTTCTGGACTATTATTTTTGGACAACACCATGTCTTTGTACCCTCTTTTCCCTCTGTCCAGAATTTTCTTCTCTGCTTTCATGTAGAAAATTCTCCTCATCTTCTAAGAGCAAGTTCAGTTATTTTCTCTTTTGTTTTTCCTAAATGTCCTCATACTCACAGAAGTGGTACTAGTAACATTTACTTTCAGAAATGATACACTTCTATTAAAGCAATCACAACATTGTATTTTTATATTTCTCTGCCTTAGAGTAACCTTCTTAAACCAAGAAAAACTCTGTTTTATTCTTCTCCATATTTCCATGGCTAAGCACACTGTTTTGATAATGAGTAAATACTGTTGAATGAACTAAGCATTGATGAATGAATGAGAAATAGAAAGGCTGAATGAATTTTCCTAAACCCACTGGTACTAAATTAGGTGATGAGCTAGCGTTCCCTGGAGTATATATTCTTTCTGAGCGATCTGCTTACTAATATCTTCAGTAATTATTTATTATATAGCTATTACCTTGTATCATTAACTTTATTGTGGGGTGAGAAGGGGGCTGGTGAGTCAGAAAAAAGGAAAAAAATGTGCTCCATAAATAATTAGGTTTTTGTTTTGTTTAATTTTTGTTTCTTTAGCATGTTTAGATTATCAAGGGAACAAAAGTATAACCATCCACTCTAAGTATAAGACCTTCCAATGTGCCACATTTCTACAGGCTTCAGAGAATAACAGTAAGTTTATGTAACAAAAGTTGAAAATTTTCTTCTTTGGTAGCCAAGATCTTCAATTTATGCCATGGAAAGGACTAATAATAATCATAATCATAGTTATAGCTATAATAACAACAGAAATTTAGAGTTTTAAAAGAATGTTTGCAATGGCAGCAATAATCATCAAAATGATTTTGGCTAAAGGGCGCCTGGGTGGCTCAGTTGGTTAGGCGACTGCCTTCGGCTCAGGTCATGATCCTGGAGTCCCTGGATCAAGTCCCGCATCGAGCTCCCTGCTCGGCAGGGAGTCTGCTTCTCCCTCTGACCCTCCCGACCCTCCCCCCTCTCATGTGCTCTCTCTCTCAGTCTCTCCCTCTCAAATAAGTAAATAAAATCTTTAAACAAAAATGATTTTGGCTAAAGACAACATATAATCTTAATATTAACAGCCTTAGAATAATGCAGTCAATATAATTTCATGTTTTTAATGGGCTACAAGGACATAATAATAATGTATCTTTATATTGGTTCCGAATTTTAAACTGACGTAAATTGCACGCTCATTTTGTAATATAATGTTATAAATAGTAACTTCACTGTGTCTCCCTGTCTCAGTTCTAATGAAATTTGTGGCCCTAATAACAATAACTATAAAGTTAAAGTTTTATTGTTAATATTTGCATCAATTTGTCAGATTTTATAAATTTGTGAAATACAAATTCTAGAATTTAACATATAGAATTTGAGGAAGGCTTAGCAATTATTTAGTCCAAACAACCTATTATATAGATGAAGAAACTATCCTTAGTAATAAGAATTTATACACCTGAGAACGCATAGGGAGTTCATGGCCTGGAACAAACTCTTCCTCAGCCTTTCAATACTATTGTGTAGGAGGGCACCGCCGATACTCAGTTATAATCATTTTTCAAGGTGAATGAGAATCCAAGTGTGGTAGTGGGAAGAACGCAGGGTGTGAGTTCAGCAATCCTGGATTTGAGAGTGGCCGGCATGCCTTCCTTGCTGTCTCAGAGGCTTGAGCAAGTGCCTTATTGTATCCTCTGCATCATCACTTGTGAAGTAGTAACAGTAATCCCATCTAATTGTCATGTTCTGCAGTCAAGGAGAGTGTGGCTCATGCACCATTGCATTGACAGAGCCTGACACAGTGCTTGCCACATAGGACATGCTCAAAAATTCTTTATGGAGTGAGTGAATAAAGAATGAAGGACTGTGTGAATTAAGAGAAGAGTATGGAGGCAGAGTGTTTGGTGCAGTAGTTCTGTGAGCTGGAAGGATGTTGGTCTGAATCATTATGTAGCGAATCTCTTATATTGGTCATTTGTACTACTTCTGCTAATTAACCCGTCCAACTAATTTATTAGAGCTATATATTTGCCCAGTTGCTGTAGGAAGTATCTTCAGTCTTTCTTACCACTCCTCTTTAAACTCACTCTCTCAAGTTTGGTGTATTTTCCTACCTCTGGATTCACTCCTGGACTGTTTTCTTTTTTTTTTTTTAAAGATTTTATTTATTTATTTGAGAGAGAGAATGAGATAGAGAGAGCATGAGAGGGAGGAGGGTCAGAGGGAGAAGCAGACTCCCTGCCGAGCAGGGAGCCCGATGCGGGACTCGATCCCGGGACTCCAGGATCATGACCTGAGCCGAAGGCAGTCGCTTAACCAACTGAGCCACCCAGGCGCCCTCCTGGACTGTTTTCTTAGTGTTTCCTATCACTTTCTACTGATGGCTGCAGAAAGTCCTGCCACTCTATTACCCCATCTCTAATCTTCATCAAATTTAAAGCACCTCTGTTCCCCAGATTAGGTTTCCTTCAGACAGGGCAACCTGTAATGAGAAAGCATGGTGTGGCTAACTTCTCTACTTTTTCTCCACCTGCTTCCCACTCTGCTAATTTCACCCCACCCCTACCCTAGAGTCAGGAACTTAGGGGAGGAAGGAGAGTTAAGAGGGCAGAAAGGGTTTCATTCAACATGTACAGTTATAATCTAACATTGATACTTGCTGTGCATGGCAGTTGGAAAGCTTCCTTTTTCTTTTGTAGGATCCTTTTGTGGATTATTAGAAAATTCCACACTGTTAGAGTTCTCCCGACTCAATTTTCTCGGTGCTTATAATTCCCTACTTTCCTCCCTCCCCTGCTCCTTGGGGACTTTTGCCCATCTAAATAGTACTCTTGAGAGGGGTCTTTATGAAGACAAACCAAAATCAGCTCACTTCCATAGGGTCTGCATCTGTACCATAGTGTCTTAGTTCGCTAGGGCTGGCATTACAGAGCACGACAGACTGGGTGGTTGAATAACAGGTTTATTTTTCTCACAGTTCTGGAGGCTGGAAGAGAGGGATCAGGGCATTGGCAAGGTTGCTTTCTTCTGGGGCTTCTCTCCTTGGTTCGTTGATGACTACCTTCTTCTTGTGTCTTCATATGATTTTCCCTCTGTGTGTGTTTATGTCTAAATTTCCTTTTATTATAAAGACACCAGTCATATTTTATTACAAGCTACTGTAATTTTAAAGACCCGACTTTCTAGTCCAGTAACATGCTGAAGTACTGGGGGTTAAAACTTCAACATATGAATTGTGAAGTGACACAATTTATTCCAGATTACCTATAAATACACATATTCAGGACTGCTTCACCAGATTTTGCAAGCTCAGGCAGTTACCACCAAAGCTTTCTCTTGTAAAGTTTGACCACAATCAGCCCCTTCCACTTAAACTTCTCATGTGCACATTGCACACCAGTCCCTATGTCCTTCAAATTCCAGAGAACACATGTCAAGTTTTGCCAGTAGTTCCCTTGTTTTTTTTTTAAGTTTGTTTATTTATTTGACAGAGAGACACACAGCAAGGGAGAGAACACAAGCACAGCGAGTGGGAGAGGGAGAAGCAGGCCTCCCACCAAGCCGGGAGCCCAATGTGGGGCTCGATCCCAGGACCCTGGGATCATGACCTGAGCCGAAGGCAGACGCTTAACCGAGTGAGCCACCCAGGCGTCCCGTTCCCTTGTTTTGAAGGGTGTGCTGAGAGTATCTTCCCCTCACTAACTGGAAACTCCCTCTTCAGTGAAATTCTCCTTACAGGCATCTTCCATCTCTTCTTTTAAGTGTCTGAGAGGAAGGTGGTGAGTGGCTAATGATGGCAGGACATGCAGATATTAGTGGCCCAGTGCCTTGACTCTTGTCATATTGTTCTTGGTTTTGGGGCATCTATGGAAACTCTTACACTATTATAAACAATACTTTAGTGAGTACATTTATACTAACATCATTGTACATATTCATATTTATTTATTTACTAGATATATTTTCCAGAAGTCATTGTTTATGGTATCTTTTGATATTTGGAATATTTAATTATATTTTATTTTATTTTTTTAAAGATTTTTTAAAATTTATTTTTATTTATTTGACACAGAGAGAGAGAGAGCACAAGCAGGGGGAGCGGAACGGCAGGCAGAGGGAAAGGGAGAAGCAGGCTCTCTGCTGAGCAAGGAGCCCGATGCAGGGCTGGATCCCAGGACCCTGGGATCATGACCTGAGCTGAAGGCAGACGCTTAACCCACTGAACCACCCAGGAGCCCCGGAACATTTTATTTTTAATGCAGATAAAATTCTTAGTTGTTTTCACTACATTTTGTGCTTTGTTGTCTTATTTTAGAAAATCTTCCCTGATCAGAAACCATAAATATATTCGTGTGTATTTTCATCTAGGTGCATTAAAATTTCTGCTTTTAAGATTTTGAAGTACCTAGAATTTATTATTTCTGTATTTATAATATGAGGTGGGCATCGAATTTTTTCATATGGTCACATAACCACTGTCTCAACAGCATTATTGAATAGTCCATTCTTCCTTTGCTGACTTTCAATGCCATCTCTATCATATATGAAGTGTCCATACATGCGTAGGACTGTTTCTGAGCTCTATATTCTGTTCTATTGATTCTTTTTTTTGGTTCCTCACCTTAGCATCACCGCCAGCCGTCATAATTACCATGGTTTTATATTTAGTCTTGACATCTGCTAAAACAGATTTATCAAAACTTCTTCTCAATTAAATTGTCTTAGATGTTCTTGACCCTTATCTATTTGATATGAATTTTAGGATCAGCTTCTCAGATTCCACAAAAAGTTCTATGACCCTCCACCCCACTGCTTGCCATCAGCACCATCTGCTCACTGGGAAACCGTCAATCACTGGAGAAACAGGATATGTAGGGAAGCTGATGGAGCAGTGGCAATGTCCACTTCAATCTCTGCAAGGATCAAGGAGGCTGCTAAACAACATTCTATACTGTACGCTGATATGGATGATGAAGATTGGCCTGAACTACTCACTGGTCTTGGTAGTATAACCTAGATTATATACGAAGGTAACAGTGTACTAACTTTTCTTCTGTTCCCTTATTGTCTCTTATCAATTTGAGGGCAGTCTGGACACATGGTAAAATTGTATAAAAATAACCCTGATTTAATCCAGGAATTACTCTGTATGCTAGAATTTTATTGTAAAAAAGCAGCTGCTGAGTCTGGACAATGATACCTTTAAATATGAATAGGCCAAAAAATTGATGACTAACTAAAAAAAAAAAAGTTCTGGGGCACCTGGGTGGTTCAGTCGGTTAAGCATCTGCTTTAGGCTCAGGTTGTGATCTCGGGTTCCTGGGGTCAAGCTGCATGTTGGGCTCCCTGCTCAGCAGAGAGTCTACTTGTCCCTCCCCCTCTGCCCCTCCCCACACACCCCCCATGTGCGTGCACACTCTCTCTCAAATAAACAAAATCTTGAAAAAAAGTTCTATGAGATTTTGTTTGGTAATGCATGAAATTTATAGATAAATTAAGGATGATTGATATTTTTATGAAGTTTCATATGTGAGAATATATTTTTTCCATTTAAACAACCTTTTTTTTGTGACCTTCAGTAATATTTTAAAAATGTTTTATAAAGCTCCTGAAGGTGTCCTGTCAGTTTTTTTCCCCCTAGGTACCTTATAGGTTGCAAGCTGACAAAATAGCAATGTTTATATGAGAAAAAGCTAATACAGGGACACAGATTTCCTGATCCCTTTCTAGAATGCACAATACTCTTTACCATATTTTAAGCCTTCAGGAAGGTATCATTATATTTAAGTACTAAGAAGTAGGTAAGATGAGGCAGAGGATATTTTAATTCAGGTAGCATAGAATTGAAGTCATCAATGATATCAGAAAAATGACAAGTGCTTTGCTTCGGACTATGTGTGCACAGGCCTCTCAAAGACAAATGGCAAAACCTTGTTAAACGTTGTTCACTTTGTGATTTTGCTATGTGGCTTAACTTGGTAGTGATGTCTGCTCAAAAATTAAAAGAAAAGAAAAAAGAAAAGAAAAGAAAGGCAGTTTATGAACTGCCAGTATCACTATTAAGCTAATCTATAGTTCTGAGAGGTATTTCACTATGTAATGTGACAAAGATCTCACCTCAGAAAGAGAATAAACTTTCGTATTACGGATTCAGTGGCTCATTCAATAAACATTACTTCAGTGCTGTAATCCAGGCACTGTACCAGGTGCTGAGGGTGCAAAGATGAGTATGACACAGTCTCCATCCACAAAGACTGACAGGGAGATAAAACATGTAAGTATGCAGTAACGAGTTATGGAAGCAGTGGGAGCCGTATGTACAGGGCACAGTGGGCATTACCAGAAATGGATGATCACTTCTCCTCTGGATTACCTGAGCAGTTGTGAGTAAATTTAGTTCCCAGATAGATGGCTGTGGGTGAAATGGAACAGGGAGGGAAGAATTCTATAGGCAAAGGATGTAATCTAAACTGGGAAGCGTGAAGTGTTCTGGTATGTTCAAGGAACTGATAGTTTTTAAAATACGGAATATAAGATGAGAGAGCTTTAGGGAGAATAAAACTAAAAAGACCAATCAGACCACAGGTGCTTCGTACTCTATTGTATTCTGTTCTGGGGATGTGGCTACTGTAGGGAGTAGAGAAAAACTGAAGGAGAGAACAAGGGTCAGACAAAACTCACTCTGACTAAAATTGGGACACCAATGTCAGGAGGAGTGGAAATTGGGAGGTGTGGAGACCAGGCATTTGCAGTACTGCAAGCAAGAGGTAATGTACGACTAAAATAAAGCAATAACAGCGGAAATAGAGGAAAATGGATGGATTGGAGTATCATTAGGGTGGCGGAATCAGTGGGACTTACGGATAGTTTATATGTGGGGATTAGGGATTTAGGGGCTCAGGAGCAGCTATAAATATGAGAAAATTCCTCTCTGGTTTGGGAAATTGGGTGAGTTGTAGCTGTTATAGCTCTAGTCATACAATATTATTGCTCATCCACCTGGGTAGATTTGCTTTTATGTGATCAATATAAGTTCTATTACTTATCAAATAAAATGCAAATTGAATGTAGGTCTTGTCTTGAGATGTTTGTTGTAATATATTATGAGAAATTAAATTTTAGAATTTCCACTTGAAAAAGGTTTCTCAGAACACCTGTGAGTAACAGTGAAGTACTATAGCAATTAGTTTTTAACTGTTATGATCTAAAGCATAGATCAATATCAATAGCTTATTGTCGTATCTCAACAGACTGCCTCTTTTTAAACATTTGTATTTAACTTTGTCATCGAGATATAGACTACTCATCTTGGGTTCTGGGGATTTTCGGGTCTGGATGAACAACTGAACTGATTCAGAATTGCCTGGAGCAAGATGTAAACATTTTTATGTTTTATTTTCTATCAAAAATTTCAATAGGCACCAAAAGCAGAATTTTATGTTTACTTGTCAAGCTGAGAAAAATTAACACTTTAGAGTTTCAAGTCAACTGTTTTTTTTAAAGATTCAGTTATTTATTTGAGGGGGGCAGAGAGAGAGAGAGAGAGAGAGAGAGACTGTGAGCAGAGGGGAAGGGGCAGAAGGAGAGGGAGAGACAGAGTCTTAAATAGACTCCTTGCTGAGCACAGAGCCCGACTCAGGGCTCAGTCTCAGGGTCCTTAGATCATAACCTGAGCTGAAACCAAGAGTCGGATGCTTAACTGACTGAGCCACCCAGGTGCCTCTCAAGTCAACTGGATTCTTATGCAGAATTTCTTGCATGCACAGCCAATGAAAAATATAGAACTTAAAAAAAAATATAATTTTATAGAAAAATTATATATTATATAGAATTAATGAAGGTGATTCAAACAGCAATCTGCTATGAGAAAAAAAATCTCAAAAATGAAACCGTAAAAAACTTTTGACAATCATTTTAATATGTCATTAGGTATTTGGAAATAATTACATATGTGTTCAATTAGGGAAATAACCTTGAAAAATTAAAAGTTAGAGTGTGTCCTTATGTTGAAACATTGATTTAAGTATCTATTTTTGCTTCCAAATATATATGAGTATTATTTTCATTACCTAGAAAGAGGTTACTCTAAGTGGTACAATGACTAGTATTTCTTTTTTTCTTTTTTTTTTTTTACGATTTTATTTATTTATTTGAGAGAGAGAATGAGATAGAGAGAGCATGAGAGGGGGGAGGGTCAGAGGGAGAAGCAGACTCCCTGCTGAGCAGGGAGCCCGATGCGGGACTCGATCCCGGGACTCCAGGATCATGACCTGAGCCGAAGGCAGTCGCTTAACCAACTGAGCCACCCAGGCGCCCATGACTAGTATTTCTCTATTTAACTACTAATTACTTTGGTTAATCTGCTATGGTAGAGCTGGGAAATATATTTTGAATTTCTTATATGTTTTTTTTTTTAAGATTTTATTTATTTATTCGTCAAAGAGAGAGAAAGAGAGAGCACAAGCAGGGGGAGCGGCAGGCAGAGG
>NC_138370.1:57473386-57542267 GCF_054177405.1 Leptonychotes weddellii | reverse complement strand
AAATATATTTTGAATTTCTTATATGTTTTTTTTTTTAAGATTTTATTTATTTATTCGTCAAAGAGAGAGAAAGAGAGAGCACAAGCAGGGGGAGCGGCAGGCAGAGGGAGAAGCAGGTTCCCTGCTTAGCAAGGAGCCTGCTGTGGGACTCGATCTCAGGACCCTGGGATCATGACCTGAGCCGAAGGCAGACGCTTAACCAACTGAGCCAAGGCATCCCATATTTTATATGTATTTTTATCAATGATACAGTAAGATTATTTAGTTTGCTTTGTTTCTTTTCTTTTTTTCTAGTTTTCTTTTCTTATGGTCTGATTAATGAGAAGATTTGTGTTTCATTATCTTTCAAAGCTACATGTGCCATTAAATTTGGGAAGTTTTGAAGGCATTATATTTTTCTTATAATAAGTCTAAACCATAATAATCACTCATGTAGTAAAAGTGGTAGATTTTGATTTGTTAATTTTTTAGTATTTAATATTTATAGCTTTGGAGGAAGAAGGATCAATGACATTTCTTTTTTTGATGGAATAGATTATAATTGTTACCAGTGTTACTTAACTTCTTGGCTCACTGCTATGTTTTCATTGTTGTTCAGTTTTAAATTAGTCATGCAATCGAAATACAATTTGTAAGGGTAATAATTGAACATATTGAAACTTGTGAATAATTTACTTAAAAAGTTAGAGTGGGTTAAATAAAGGGGTTTTTTTTTGTAACATCAATAGGATGTATGAGTTATAAATAATATTTTCAGAATTATAAATTGCAAAAAGGCTATGGTTGTATACTGGAGAACAAAAAGGTTATGGAGCTGAGCCATTGGAAATTATTTCCGTGTTGTATAAAATATGCCATATTTTTACAAAATCTGTTATTTGCACTTCTTCACATTTCATTCGTTATTAGAAAATTTATTAGTATCATCTAGTTAAAAGGAATAGGACTCATCAAAGTTTGCATCTTGTCACAAGACATTTTGATTAGATTGATGAAATAAAACAACAATGAAAGGGTAGGACTTTTGAGATAGCTAAGGGAAACTAGTGTTCCTCTAACACATGGGCTTTGAAGATCTACATATAGGGTGGATTGATCTTTCATATTCTTTTAAAATTCACAGTGTGCTTTTAGCAATGAGTTTAAAAATATTTTCTTCTTTATAGCAAACTTCTGCATTTTTATTGCTTCTGCTTTACACTCTCCTTCCCCACTCTTTGCTAATTGCTTTGTACCAGAAAGAAACCCATATGTTATAAGACTATTAATATGTTCCTGTTAATATTTCACCAAAGGATCATATTTTGTTCTTTGTGTTAGTGTGATTTTTAAGCCATTTTGCTATGATGTTAACTAAACTGTTCCTAACTCTGAGTCTTAAATAGTTTTATGGTTTGGATACATCATTTGGTGAATTAGATGATCTCACTTAAAAAATTTGAGTTTCATACTATTTGATATTATACAAATATCTATCAAAACATATAATTTGGGATATAGTCTTTCCTTTTGTGTTTTTACAACCCAAGATCTCTTGAATTATTCTTCTTTATATCCTTACATGTTAAAATACATATTCTTGTAAGTTTTATATCGAAGATGTGTGTGTGTGTGTATGTGTGTATTTTTATATATAACGTATATATTTTCACAGCAAAATGAACTTTTTTCCCTTTTAGGAGAAAAATGTACTTTCCTACGTGGGTGCACTAAAGCAACTTTCAGCAGATTTTCGGAGTTGCTAGGCTGATGGAAAAATCACAAAATATATTAGTAGGGGAAGAGGAAAGGTGTTTTTTACTCTCTGCTTGAAAAGTGACAGAATAAAAGAATCCTTGAGAAATGTGTCAAATAGATCTTTTTTTCCCCCTTGTGGAAGAAAAGAGTCTGAAGCTAAAAAGAGAAGGCAGCCTTTGTGAGTCTTACTTGCAAACTGTGCCAGCCTACCTGAGGTTTTTGTTCATTCTTAACACATTGAACATCTTGAAGTATCTAAGAATATTGAGATGGAGAGCAGCAGTGGGATCTAAGGTAGAGTATTATTCTAATTATCAGTTCTGAAGTTGAACTTAAGTATTTTTTGGGTGCTTAATAAGTGGTTCAAACTTTTAAATACTTCCAGCATTTTTAAAAACTCAAAATATATATCTATGTGAAAATTGGATCAATGAGTTGGACTCCATGAGTCCTTTCTCACAGGTTCATGAGCTGTGGCACTGCTAATTATATTTGCTTCATATATTCAATCATTTCAGTCTTCTGAAGCAATTCAAACTGGCTATATGTTCTTTCTTCTGATACTCAGTAAGAAATGTATAGTTATATACTGAGAGACTTCTGCAAGAATGTTGTTACCTATCTTACTCTCTCCCTTAATCTCTTAAAAATTGGAAACACACTTCATTGCATAAAATTTGCCTCTCATGCAATCTAATTCAACATAACCTCAATATCTGACACAAGGTATATGATCAATAAGAATTTAGTCCTTAATGACAAATAATGTACCTGGGGACCCTAATGATGATGAGTTCTGATGAAGAATGAGAATATTAAATAGATTTTTTTAAAAAATGTATTTATTTATTTATTTGAGAGAGAGTCTGCACCAGTGAGAGTATGGGGGCGGGGTGGGGGGGAGGGTGAGAGGAGAGGGAGAGGGAAGCAGGCTCCACGCTGAGCGGGGAGCTGGATGCAGGGCTCCATCCCACAACCCTGAGATGGTAACCTGAGCCAAAATCAAGAGTTGGAAGCTTGACCTACTGAGCCACCCAGGTGCCCTGAGAATATTAAATAGCTTTAAATGAATGGATAATAAACCGAATGGGTTGAAAATTTACGCTTATAAAAAATTGGTCCACATATTTTCTTTTTCCTAATTTCGCCTGATTTTTATTTCAAACACCCACTTCATTCCAGTGGGAAAAACTTAATCTTGACCAATTTCAGAATCCTGGGCAGAGGATATAAATTCTGGGAACAAAGTGATAGTTACTTAACAGACTTCCTTGAGATTGGGAGGGTGCAAAGTGGATATTGCCTGCCCATACAAAAATCTAGTGAGATGCCAGTTGTCCCATTTGAGCCTTGATCCTTGATTTCTGAAGATCATGCTGAATTGTCCCTTGCCTGGTCCCTTTAAGTCTTGGTTGCATCTTTGCTTCTTCTGGGCCCTGCTTGGTGACACAAGAATCGTTCCACTATTTTCATGCCTTTTTAGTGACATCGTGACATAGGCCTGGTCTACCCAGATACATTGCCCAGCCATGCCCCCTTGTGAGGACTCTTCCCAGGGAAGACACACTGGCTTTCTTTGCTCTTGGGTCTCATACACTAATCTCTAGTAATACTGTCTTCTTGGGGAGGCAGGTTTCAGAAACTCTTTATCTGTGACCCATATTCATCTATATTGTCATTCATCCCTCCTCTGCCTTTCTTTCCCCTCCAGTCTCCCCACCTCTTGCCTACAGAATCTTAAAAAAAAAAATTTTTTTTTTTTTTGCCCTCCTCAAATAGATTGTCTTTGCTTTCTTATTCCTTTAAGGAATTTGTTATTTCAGACACAAAACTTAGAAGAATATTAATATTTTCCCTTTCCCTGACTTCTGCTCCTCACAACCTTCTTTTGAGGAAATAAGCAGAAAATAGCCTAGTAGCTTTAATGGGGGGTTGGGGGTGAATTTGGGAGGTTGAGAAATGTAAATTGCATAGATTAATATTTATAAATACTACATTGCTGCATGAGCAATGAAACTAAGCATTTTGGTATACTGATATCATAGGAAGAAAATATAAACTTTCTATTGGACTGTGAAAGATGGATTATTGAATACATTTATTATCAATAGATTATGGATCATGGGCATTTATGTTCACAACACCAGGATAAAAAAAATATATATACTTTCTAGTGATCAGAATCTCTCCCAAGGAAAATCTAGAATTCTTTTTAATACAATAAATTCCATGCTGCTTATATGTGAAGTATATATTTAGTCCCATCTGGTGCCACCATAAATTCAAATAAGTTAAGGGGGTATTTTAAAAACACAAACTAAAATCTTATATGCAAAAAAAAAAATTTGGTTCCACTTAATTTTTATATTAGCCTATCTTTTTCTACCTTAGAATGATAAAGAAGATTACATGTAACTTGTTGTACATGAGTCACCAAATTTGCCCTGTAGGTTATAATCCCATGATCGCTTTGGAAATGAGAAGTCTGTGGGCTTGCCTGGCTTTTAATACTTCTCTTTGAACAGTGGTCTCTTTAGCTACAAAAGGCTTTCAAAATGAACATTCTTGTCTATCCTAGGGCTAGCCTTTAAGTGAATAGGCACTGGGGGTGCATTGTAAAGAAAAGTGGATTTTTTTTTTTTCTGAGTCCTGATCTGAGTGAAATGAATAGACAGAACTCTGATGAAGGCTGAGGCAGTGGTGACAGAATTGCGTCATTAGAAGGGTGCTAAATGGCATGGAAAGCCTGGTTGTGAATTCACTCTGCTACTCAGCTCATGTCACTTTGAAAATTATGTGTAAAACCAGCCTTAGATGTTCAAATACATTTTTATACAAGACATATCATTACTTGGGATTAATTACAAAGATGTGTCCCTTCGGGTGTGAGCCAGCACTGGCTTTTCTCTTTAGTGGCTGGCAGGGGGCAGCAGACAACAGAGATAACCTTCACCACGCACAAGTAAATTTAGTTTGCTTGATTAAACTAATTCTTAAATTAGTGATGGCATTCCAGAAATAATTGATGCCCAGACGGGTCATGGAAGCCTGAGGAAAAAATGGCAGGAGGAGTAGAAAATGAAGGGCCTTGAATGTCACACTAATAATTTTTAGCTTTCTGTGAACAGTCACTGGAGGTTTATAAGGAGGTGAATAACATGACTATCTGCACATTGCATATATTAAGATTTGCATTTTGGAAGAATCATTTGGAGACAGTGTGAAGTCTTCCCTACTTTGAAGGAGTCAAAGTAGCAAGTATTTCATGTTTATTCTTTCTAGGTCTTGTGACAGGTGTTTTACCTGCTTAACTGCTTTAATAGTTATTACCCAAGAAGGAGGAAAATTAAATCATGTACCCAAGGTCATACAAAGAGGAAATGACAACTGCTTTTGCTACTATATTATGATGTCTCTTGCTGAAGCCTGTGAGACTAGTTATAAAGGCACTTCACAAATCCAAATGAATCCATGAAATTCTGAACTTGAATATAGAACAAAGTACAGATTATTAAAAGAGAATTAGCTGGACTTGATACCTAATTAAATGTAGTGATGAAAGGTCTGGAATTACTTCTGGGTTTGTGAATGGGGAAAATGGGTATATCACTGCCAAGATCCAAGATAAGGATTGTGAATCATGAGCAAAAGTTTTATTTTGTGTGTGTGTATGTGTGTGTTGAGAATAATTTCTGTGGGACATATAAGTGGAGATATGTAGCAGAATTTTGATAAAGTCGATCCAGAGAGCAGGAGAATATTATAGACTGGAGAGAGAGATTTGTGATCCATAAATACGTAAGTGGCAGCTGGAAGGAGACATCATGCATGTAATTGTCCAAGAAGTGAGTGAAGAAAGATGAGACATGGAGGGGCAAGAGCTCTGAAGAGATTCTTTCTTGTGTATAAGAATCCCACTTAGGTAGCAAGGGAAAATACAGCTTTCCATATTCTATTTCTGGGCTTCTGATTGGTATCCAGGGATTCTGATGCAAATGGACAACACTTTGGGGAACATTTATTGAGGGGAGGAACAGCTGGAGTCTGTGAGAGAAGCAGGACTAAAATGGTAGGAAACATACCAGGGAAGAGTCAGTCCCAGAAGCCAAGGCAGGAGAAGCTTTAGAGAAGGAAGGCATTATCAGCATTGTTGAAAATTTCAGAGAACATTAAATTTCAGGGGAGTGAGAGGTAACTTATTCCTATCGGGTGTTGCAGGCTGTCAATCTTCTACCCTGTTGGCACGGCCCTATTTCCTTCCATGGCTACGGGGTTCCTCCACTTCTCTTAATGCAATAAATACTCAAACACCTTGGTTGGGGAATACTGCCATCATTCTCTGTTCCTGGATACTAACTTCCAACTGAGGAAACCATTCACTTTTAGCAAAAGTCAGATTGACTGTTGTCCAAGTTAAGTCCACAAATAAAAGAGGACTCACCATGCGATTTCATGTCTGCTAGATAAGGGCACTTTCTCCAGAAGGAGGATGCAGCAGGAATATTGGAAACGGCAGGTTTCAGACATGCTTGTATTTTCATATTAAATGTGCTACTTGAATCCAGGAAGTTATTTCATTCTCACAATATTTGTTTTGGCTTCAAGTGTGAGGGTGCTGTGTTTTGCTGCACGAAATCATTCTACTATCCACACTTCTCCCCACTTCCCAACACATCTGCAGCCTTGTGGAAATCACCCATGGGGATTAGAAGCACTGAAATGGTCGTCAAACAAACAGTAAATGCTATTCATAAATCTCTAAGTCAAGCCTGAAGCAAACTCACAGGGAACACCAGAAAATGAATTTTATTTTAAATTGCAATAGGGATCAGCAGATATACCTTGTGATTTCAGGATGATTAAGTGTAGGATTCAGTTAAGGGTTTCAAACCTCTCCAAAAAATATAAGGCAAACAGTTCCATGACTGACCTATAGATTTTTGCTGTATTTGGCATAATAAAATGACGGTTCTGATCAAGTATTGCTTTAGCAGATCTTGTACAACTTGATTGAACTGTTTAATTCAGAACACAACCAAGTCAATTTTGGGTTCAGTGCCTGAGATCTTTTTCTATTATGGGTTTAATAAATCTTTTGGTAATTCTAATAAGCATTGCCTTTGACCGAAAACTAGAATTGACAAGAACTTTGGGGTTTAAAATCCTTTTAATATGCTTATACCACTTTTCCTAATGGAATTTGAATGTTGATAAACACAGCATATCCAAAACATCTAGATGTAATTTAAAATTTTATTTCTACCATTTGTTTTATAATATGTGATTGCCTTGATGCAGAAAATTGATAGGGGCCAAACAATTTATTATAGGCAATCTGTTAAAAATATCTTGAAGGATAAAATTAGAAAACAAATTAAAGGGAAATGTGATCCATGCTTATGTGAGCACAGAGAATTCTTGGTCCACATAGAGGGATGCTTTGTGCCAGCCTCTATTTCTTGATCATTGCTTCCCCATGTCTCCTCCTCCAGTTTCCTTTCAAGGTTCATTAGGGCAAATATTAATAAATTTCGACTCCCATCCTTCTTGCCTTTGTACAGTCTTTATGGTTAAAGCCTGTATCTTCCCCCTCTTTCAGTGACTTTATATCTTTTACTAAACATCTATTTTTTAAATAAGTGTATGTTGCTGAAAAAATTTGTATATAAAATTTAAGATCTTTACGTTCCAATTAACACGTATCAGTAATATGCTTCTCGTATGTTAAGGAGAGAACAAAAAACCATCTATCACTTAGAGATCTCCAAGGAGCAGGGCGAGAATGAATAGGGGAGCTCTGGCTTACAAAGTAGTACAGCGAGCGACAGCTGCTTTGGACTCATAAATGAGATGTTTGAAAAGGGCATGAATAGGGCAGGAGAAAAAATACTTTGCTTAGCAACACACCTGTTTTTCTTCTTGTTAGAGATTCTTACGAGACGGATTTCTTCAATTAGAGCTTGTCTTGCCTCTTTCTCTCCCCCACATTGAGCTTTCTAACACAAAACTGAACACCAGCATCAAAGGAATGTTGGATTTTGGAGATGTTTGATATGAAGCACACGAGGAAAGCATCTCTACCAGCTGTACAATTCTTACCTGAAGCGGGGATGTAACAAAAAGCATATAGCAATTCTGATACAGACCTTTTATTTGCTTTTGAAATTATATACATTAAAAAGGCAAAATAGTTATGAAGAATAGCTATATATGTTTTTAAGAACAGAAGGTTTATGTCTAGTTTCTGGATAACATTTATTCCTTTTTCCCCTTCACGTACATTACTAGAGTTATGAATTCGATGAAAAAATTAATGTACCAGTTTTGAAAGTCTTTTTTTTTCTGAAAAAAAAAAGTTATATTTCAAGATTTCTTCAAAACTTAGGACTCAGATGTGTAGGCTCCTTCCTTCAGTGTCTACTGTTGCTTGTTTGTTTGTTTTTAAATTTATCTTTTTTCCACATCTGAGGGAGTAGGTAACTACAGATTCTCGGAATTAGAGAAAAATTGGCCAGCTAGGTAAAATCTAGCTGGCACACCCTATCCTGAAGTGGGTAGCCAGAAAGACAAGACAACTGTGACTTCAAGAGAGGGTGGCATGCTCATTGAACAGCTATCCTAGAGGAACATTGAACACCAACTGTGTCAAGAAAGTAAGTTTTGTTTTTCGAACTCCAGTTGACAATGAGATCCTTTATTTCTCTGTAGGAGAAAAGCTTCTGACAGTGTTACTTATAATTAGCTTACTTATTTTCATATGCTTGAGAATAAAAAAAAAATTGCACATCACGACGACCAAAGGAAGTGAAGAATGTTTTATTGCATGTTTTTAGTGTGGATTACTAGGAATCCACATATGGAGGGACAGTATCGGTACAAGGTATATTCAATCAAAAGCTAATGTGTATATACTAGGCTTTCAGTGAGATCATATTGAAAATCCTTGAGGATTGTTTTCCTCTTTTTTTTTTTTTTTCCAATTGTTATGTGATAGCTTTATACCTTAAAAGCTAAATTTTCAGGAAACACACAAAGAGATTTTTAAAGCAAAGCTTTTCGATCTTTGGGGAGCCAGGTGTCCTCACAGTTATTGTTTTTGTACCTTAATAGAGAATTTATTTAACAGGCTTTTACTAGCACTGAGCAATATATCAGACACTTTTGTATCAAGTGTGCATACAAGTTTTGCTACTTGCCCTGGAGGCATTTTTGGTGTAGTGGGAGAAACAGAAATAAATAAGCTACAGTTACAGTATAGTATGATAAGTGGGACAACAATGGCAAACACAGGGATGGTGATAGTTTATAAAAGGCAGCATGCAAGCGAGATTTGGTCTTCAGCAAAGGATTCCTAGGGTATATGATTATTTGGCTGAAAGACAAATCCAAATATTCAAGCAAAGAAAGGGAAGATATATTACAAGTTGTAAAGAATAATGTGTAAAAGGACCAGAAGAAAGAAAGGTTCTAAGAAGCTGCAGTTAGTTCAGAATTAGTTCAGCAGAAGCATAAGAAAAACAGGAGGAGAGGTGAGAGAGGCTATGAGAGCCGTAAGCAGGAGCCAAACCCAGGAAAGCCCTAAAGGCTATTGTAAGGGGTTACTGAGAGCAGTGGGGCTCCACTTTTTTTTTTTTTTTTAATCTTTTTACTTAGTTTAGAGAGAGAGTGCACACAAGCGGGGGAAGGGGCAGAGGGAGAGGGAGAGAATCTTCAAGCAGACTCCCTGCTGAGTGCAGAGCCTGACTTGGGGCTCTATCCCAGGACCCTGAGATCATGACCTGAGCCAAAAGGGGAGTCAGAGGCTTAACCGATGAGCCAGCCACCCAGGTGTCCCAGTGGGGCTTCGCTTTCAAGTGAAGTGAATAAATTATTTAGAAATGGAAAAGTCATAGATACAGAGATGAAGATATTTTAAGCTCAAATGCCCAAACTGAACTTCCCATCCTATTTCTCTATCACAAAGTTTTCTCCTTCTCAGTAAATGGAAATTCAATTCTTTCATTTGTATAGGTGTCATCTTTGACCCTTGCTTTCTCTCACAGCCTACATCCAATGTCAAGAAATCTTGTTGGCTCAGCCTTTAATCTGTATCCAGATTCCAACCATTTCTCTGCATCTCCATTAGCTATAACTCTAATCCTTTTTCTACCATGTCCTGCCTAAATTTTTTTTTAAGATTTTATTTATTTATTTGAGATGTGGGGGGTTAAGGGCAGAGGGAGAGAAACTCAAGCACGCTCTGTGCTGAGCAAATTTAAGCAGACTTCTTGCTGAGTGCGGAACCTGACATGGGGCTCAATCTGATGACCCTGTGATCATGACCTGAGAGAGAATCAAGAGTCAGACACTTAACCAACTGAGCCACCCAGGTGCCCCTCCTGCTTAAATATTTTAAAGGATTCTAACTCTCTTCTTCCTCCGTAGCCCCCTCTTCCCCATCACTCTGATCTTATGTTGTTCAATTAATCTTAACATTTAGATTTTTTTGTTAGATTACGCTCTCAGTTCCTGAGAGAAGTTTGTTAAACACACTACAATAATTATGAATTTGCCTAGTTCTTTCCTTAGTTCTGTTTTACTTTATAAAGTTTGAGGACATGTTATTAAGTACATATATATTTAAAATTATAATATTTTACCAGTGCATTACCATTATAAAATATGGCGGTTTCTAGTATTTTTTTTTTCACTTCAGCCTACCTCATCTGTAATTAATACAGCTATACCAACTTTGCTTTGATTAGTGTTTTTATGGTGTACCAGTTTTCCAGCCCAGAAGAAAAAAAAAATAGACATTTCAATAAGAAATTTAATAAAGGCAATTAGTTATATAGATTTGGAGATTTGAACAAAGTGCAAAAAAGGAATACTGAGGTAACCCACATATAATAACTGTAGGGAGCAGCTACTTTCTTAGCCTGGGGAAAACAAACAAACAAAAAGTTGAAGTGAAAAGAATGTCCCTGTAGAACTGGTGCTAAGATCTTGAAATATCATTTTTTCTGTGAGGTCTTACCCGATGATTCTTAAATTGAAGTCCTTAGGCACTATTCTATCCTCATTTGATTTATTTTTCACCTTAGAAATTATTACTTTCTAATATATTTTATAATTTGTTATTATTACTTTTTATCCATGTGCTTTCATTAGAACATAAATTTCACTATGACAGTGATTCTTCTTAATTATTCACTATGTATCTTCAGCACCTAGAATGGTGCCTGGCACATAGTGGATGCTTGATAAATATTTTTTGTCTGATTAAATGAGTAACATAGATATCAGTGGGGCAAGAGTTCTAAATTTAGATTTGAGAAATATTAAGCAAAATTGATTAATCACATAGTGATATTAATATTGGAGGGGTCTAGAAAGATAATCAGATTTCTGGCCCAGAGACACCTTTTCTTCCTCCTAGCAACAGGCTCCTTATTTACCTTACCTTTTCTGATTCTACTTTACTGTGTTGATGTCTCATATTACTGTTATCCCCAAAGACAATAGCTATATTGATGCTCTCCAAGATGCTGTCAATGATGACAGATGTCAAAGGCCAAAGTATATGCTATGGACTATGTTCCCTGTATCTACTGAATTCAGGTAGAATTTCCTAAGTGTCAATTAAATGATAGAAATGGTAAGTACTACTGATATTGAAGGACAGAGGTTTCTACAGTTTGAGAGTTTGAGGAAGGCTGTAGAAAAAAAGTAATCTTTTTTTTGTGCTCACTAACATTTGAGTAGGATGTGGCTATTTGAAGAGATTGGTCTTTCAGATTCAGGCAGGGCATGGGAGTGAACATAAATGTGGAGGTAGAAACGGGATACATGGAATGGATTTTGGAAAAATGTGGAACAATTGGAATGGAGCATGCCCGATGAACATATATTAGAAATGAAGATCTTTAAATTGTTTTTAAGAAAGATGAATATATCCATTTAAATTGAAAATGCTTTTCAATTATGCAGAATGTTTATTTAGGAGAGAAATGGAAAATGAAGCTGGAGAATACATAATAGACAAATGCTTGATTCAGTCCATTTCAATCCCAAAGCATTTTTGAAAAATATGTGCTATTTGCTATAATTTTCTTCATTTACTTATTTTTAAAATTTCGAATAGATTCAACATACATTGTATTCTTCACATTAGATTAATTTGTCCTATTTTCAGAATCATCAATTGGGATTTTTATTGGGATAAGAGATACAGTTTTAGTTCTTAGGGGATTGATTTTCTCTCTATACCCCTTCTGTAAGAAGGGAAACCAAATACTAAATGCACATCCTTGAGAGATGTGGCTGCAAACCCTGGATCAGAAAAACTAACCAGTTTATTAAAAAACAAACAAAAGGAGAGTGAAAATAAAATGCAGACTATGTACAGATGAAAGTAAATTCAAAAGTAAAAATCTCATGTGAACTATTAAACTCCTTTGGACTACTAATGAATGGAAATCATTTTTGCTTTCTGTGGAACCAGATGTCAATCAGATCAGCTATATTTACTAAACTGGCTCTGGCCAACTTTTCCTTTTGGGTTTCTGCAGTTTGGGCTTTATCCTCTCCTGAGCTCTCTCAGGCCACCTGATGTAGTAGAAAGAATCTTAAGACTATGCCACATAAAAAGTGTCAACAGTCTTGGGCAAGTCAATTAACCTCTTTAAGCCTTGGTTTCCTCATAGGAAATACTGAAGTATTGGAGAAGATATTCTCTATGTCTCCTTCAAATCCAACATTGTATGCTTCTCCAGGAACCTTTCTCTGGAACCTGTGCCTCATCTGAGTCTTTGTCTAGCTGCATCAGAGGACGACTAGAACAGATCCAGGACTATCTTATCACCAGCTTGGTGTTTATAGGAGGGTTTGCTTATGAAAACAAACAAATAAAATTGATGCATCTGTATTTACTTCCGAGGAGAACAACTAAGCTAGAATTGATCCTAGAAAATGCCAGTGCAGGCCCTTTTCAGTGGGGAGTTACCTTGGAGGGAAAAGTGTGTCATTTCAGTCAGTTTGCTGCTGCCACACAGTCTTCCAGAACATAAGGGAGGGTGAGGATGATAGTTTCTGTCTTAGAGGACAGAGGGTAAAGCTATGTCTACCTTGTGGAAACGTGTGCCTGGATTTAGCTCCTGCAGGAACCCCGGCATCTGTAAATGCAGACCCTTTACCTTCAAGCTGTTACAGATTTCACTGTAGACTGTGTTATTTATATGAGGTGGCAGAGACGTAGACTCAGCAGGACCGAAGCCTTTAATAAATTTGTCATTTTATTGAGCGCCTCAGACTACAGTTGCTGGTTATATAACAGTATTCAGTAATGCATTTTTTGGTAATCGGTTTGTATGAGGATCTATATTGTTTATCAATATAGAGTAAGTAATTTACGTTGATGGGTTTTGTTTGTATGCATGAAGGAGTTCAGTAAAGTACAAAAGGCATGGCTTTTGAGACAGACAGACTTGGATTCAAATTTTAGCTCCACCATTTTCTAAATGTATGGTCCAGAAAGAGTTGCATGAGCATCTTTTTTTTTTTAATTTTATTTATTTATTCATGAGAGACAGAGCGAGAGAGACAGAGGCAGAGGGAGAAGCAGGCTCCCCACAGAGCAGGGAGCCCGATGCAGGACTCGATCCCAGGACCCTGGGATCATGACCTGAGCCGAAGGCAGACGCTTAACCGACTGAGCCACCCAGGCGTCCCGAGTTGCATGAGCATCTTAAGACTTGATTTTCCATTCTAAAAATGGGCACAGTAAAACCCAACTTAGTTTCTGTGTGGACAAATAATATGATGTAAGTCAAGTTCCTAGCACAGTTCCTGACTTAGCAAATTCTAGAAATAAATTGTTAAATGAACGAAGTTAGTTTCCTTCTTTTGTTCATTCCTCAACCTTTAGTTCCTGGAGGTTGTGAAAAATAATATATAGCAGTGGTAGCAGGTATGAATGATCAAAACAAAATCCTCTCCCTAGAGTAACTCCCACTTGACCAGGGTGAGATAAATCGGAGGTTCTGTCCTTGTATAACAAGTGGGTCATATAAGTAGTAAGTGTTTTCTTTTTCTTTTTTTTTTTTAAATCAGTGAGTTTGTAGATTCAGGATTAAACACTACTACCAGTGTAAATTTAATAACCTAAGGTCGAGAATGAGTAGGAGAAAATCTTTTAACCCAATTGTCTTGATCTAATATTAAAAGCATAATGAATATGAGGGATTTTAGTTAATAATGCTTAACTACCAAGAAGTTAGAGACCTAAACTGAATGTGTGGAATTTTGTTTTTGAAAGGTCGTATTTTGCAAGGACTATTATCTATTTTAAGAGTCTTCTAAATCTGAAGTAATGTTTTTGCTATTCTTTATCTCTAAAAAAGAATCCGATGAAGGAGTTGGACATTAGTGTGAATTGCTGTTATGTTTAGGAAAAGCAACAGACATCCTGGGATCCGAAAGATGAATCACACAATTATTGAGTGAGGGAATAGAGGAAGAGAATGGGAAAAAGGAAAAAAGTAACTAAAAATCACTAAAGGTAAAGTTACAAAAGAGTGAGTGGAAGAGCCTTTTATTTAGTGGAATAAGAAGTAGGTTATATCTTTTAAAATAACAATAATGGTTATTAATTTTAAAAGAGGGGGTTCCTTAAAATTAATTACTCAAATCTACTGCCTGTTTCTTCCATTCTATCTCCTTGCTAACACCACCTATGCATTTATTAAACATATACCACACCCACACAAAAAGGCTGCCCCAGGTTGTCATCGCATAGATACAGTGGCCAATATAATTAGGGGGAACATGAGCCAAAGCTGGGAAGGTCAGCATTTAGAAGGGAAAATTATCGTTTGGTTTGGGAACTTGGGAACCACCAAGCATCTGGTTGAGAAACTGACATGGTCATGCTTATTCTGAATAGACAGCCCTGAATGGTAAAAACAAACAAGCAAATAAACAAAAATAGACTTGGGTTGGAGGCAGACCTGGCTTTAGCTTCTTGCTCTGACTCCTCAGAGCTCTGTGACCTTTGGCAAGTAATTGCTTATCTTGGAGGCTCTGTTTCATTTTCTGCAAAATGGAGGCGATAAGGTTCGTATTAAAGTGTGATGATTAAATGATATAGGGCATAAGGCACTTGAAAATTGAAGGTGCTTCTTGCATGGTTGTTTCCTATTTTTTCCCCTACGACTGGGCACTGAGGAGCTGCTTAGTATTTCTGGTATTGAGTATTTAACTCTTGGGATGATCGTGAGGATATATTTGTTAACAAGTATAAAATATTAACAGCAATGACAATGGCAACACAAAATACAAAGCTTGACACATGAAAAGGATCAATAATTGTTGGCTTCCATTTGCCCTCACCTGTAAAATAACAGAGGTAGACTAGATGGTCTTCAGGGTCTTTTCTGGTTTTTCAGAATTCAACAATTTAGAAGATTCTGATTCTCTTCATAAGAAAGTGTAGCTTTGTGTGCACTTTTATATAGAAAAATACCCAGTTTCAATAGGGCACTCTATCTTGCTATACATCAAAGGAGAACTCCGAATCCTCCATAAAAACTGATTTTCTGTTAAAAAACAACAACAATAAAGCCCTCCTTCCCTTATTCTTCTTGTGAGAGCAAGGAATAAGGAAAAGTTGAGAGAAAATGAATGGCTAGTGAACTCTAAGGACAATGAAACAGAGGCAGAAAGAAGATTGAGTGATAATTATAAAAATGGATGGAACCTAGGGAAAAAACGTTAGCGAAATCATGTTTGAGAGCAGGACAAAAGTGCCTAGATGGGAATGAATGCCTGACTATATGAGGACAATAGATTATAGCATTGTAGAGGAGAGGAAGAAATGTTCAAAGGAAGGCGGGAAAGCAGAAAAAATTTGAGTGTAGTATTCTGCCAAAATAAAATTAAAAAACAATCTAAAGGGAAGGGTGATGGACAGGTAGACAACAGATACACATTTTTCTAACTTGGCTTGCATCTATTCATTATTAATGTCATTTTCATCTGATGTAGCCACTGATGACCTGTTCTCTTTATGAAGTTATCATCATACAACAGGTTCATTGTTGACTTACCTCAAAACAGCTAAAAAACCCACAAAAAAACAAAACAAAACAGAAGCGGTGAATATAGGCATAATAGAAGGAAAAGTATAATTAGTAGAACTAAAGGAGGCAGTGAAAATTTTAATGGAGGCCAAATTAAAGCACTATGAAACAAGTATGGCTTTTAGGAAGGAAAACGCTAACTAAAGACTGCTTGTATTTGTTTTGAGTTTTAGAACACAAACTCTATTAAGGAACAGATAAGTAGCTTTCTCAGAATAGCATTGCCACATTAAAATTTTATACCACTTGGGAAAATGTACTAACATCATGCTTATGGTTTCCTAAAAACAAATTTAAATCGAAACCATATGTTAAATGATAAAATTAAAAATCAAAATTTGACCCAAATAGTTTGCTATTTTTACTGGGCAATTTTCCCTATAAAATTTTTTAATAGTAATATGCTACTTCTTTTACTTTGATGAAAAAAAAATTCCTTAAATTATCTGCACCTCCTGGGTTACAGATTTGTCCCTTTTCCTTAGCATGATAAGGCTTTTCTATTTCCTTCCAGAGTTCTCCCTCCAGAATTCACTCCCATTTGTTTTTAATCCAGTCATCAGATTCTTAATGTGTGATGCTGCGGACAGAGCACATCATTCTTGGTGGGAACCTGGTGTGATAATATCTATGTTGTACTTTAGGAAGAATAATTTGGCAGCTGTGTGTAGAATTGATTAATGTCTGCAAATTTTTATGACCACTGTGAAAGTCTGTATAAGGTCAAATTTTTATTCTGAGAATTTGACTTCTTGTTTGGGGGACTTTTATTTGGCCTCAGTTCTTTCTGGACTTAAAACCATCTGCACTTAGTTTCAGGCTATTTTCGTGCCTTGGTTATTGCCATGGTCCTTGAACAAACGGTGAGATCCTGGAGGAGGGCATCCTTCATCCTCTTCTCCAGCCCTAGATGGCAGGAGCTGTTCCAAAACCGAGTGTAGAAACCGCTCAGCACTCTAGACATGAGAAAGAAATGATAGGGATGGGACGTGTATAAACATAAGAAGAACAACAGAGAAAGGAAAAAAGGATGAGAGAGAAAAGAGAATATCCATTAATGGGTCTATTGTAACGATCATTCATCCCCTTATCCAAATCTTTTTATTATTATGTGATTTTTATTTGCCTGAAAATGGTGCATTGCCTATAAACATTCTATCTTCATTCTTTTAAAAAATTGAAATGATTTTTAACGGTTTAAAGCCTGCAGAAAAAGAGTTTTGGTGTATTCTGACACATTAAAAAGATGTATAAAAATCAACACATTCCTTTTGATCCAGGACCATTGTGTTCCTTCTGCTTCTATTGAAACAGCATTTGCTTAGTTAATTCCTTCTTTCAGATCTTCTTTCAGATCTGAGCTCAAGCATCCTCAGGGAAAACTTTCCTGACCTCCTCAATTAGGACAAATCTCACAGAAGTGCAAATCTTCCCTGCGTGACTTCTGCATAGCTGCTATTTGACAATTTGAGATGATTTTCACTATGTTCATTTCCTTCACTACACTGTGAACTCTATGATGGCAGGGACCATGTCTTTTTTTGATCAAAATTGTATCCCTTGCACCCAGCAAATGCCTAGAATACTGTGGGTGTTCAATGACCATTTAATGAAATAGTGAAATTTATGATGAGTTTGCCAGACCACTGAAGAACATCGGAGAAAATAGAAATCTATTAGCTGAATTTCAGTAAAAGCTTTTGAAAGATAGGTGAGATGGCAAAATATCATGATTTACTATTATAATGTGTTTCTTCCACTTGTAGATTTTGAGTTATCTTTTTCAGCTATGCTTGCTAACAAACTTAGAATGAAAACAGGTTAAACTTACAACCAGAATGACTATATCATAAAGTGGTGAGTCAAATTTTCTATTGGGCGCCGGGGTGCCTCAGTCAGTTAAGCGTCCGACTCTTGATTTTAGCTCAGGTCATGATCTTAGGGTCCTGGGATTGAGTCCTGTGTTGGTCTCTGTGCTTAGTGGGTGATTGAGGATTCTCTCTCTCTCTGCCCCTCCTCCCGCTCATTCTCTCTCTCTCTTTCAAATAAACAAAATCTTTTTTTTTTAAAAAAGTGGTAAACCGAATTTTCTAAAGGAATAAAACATTTTCAATCGTATTTCTGTCACTCAAAACTGTTATTAATGGTCAATTTAAACTGTTAAATAAGGTAATTATTTTTAAAATATAGTTTTCTTTGTATATGTATGTATTCTCTTGATTGCATATATAGACTTCAAAATATATATAACATATCAAAATACTAGGACATAAGTTTCTAAGAGTTAAATTCATAAAGCAATTTTATTTCCTTCCTACTCTCTCTTTAAATCTGCTCTCTGGGCCACTTCTTTCTACCCTGGATGGAATTTCAAGCAGATTCTATAGTTTTTCTGGTAGCTCTTTATATAATAGAAAGTCCTCTGATCAGTGTGAATCTCAACAGATATGAATTTCAGTAATTAAATTGTGCAGTCCAATGTCAATAATCAAGACTCTTTTATCTCTTTTGGACTTTGGTTCTCCCCACCCCCATTTCAGGACCACTTTAGCAGGAAGCCTGAGAGAGAGGCAGTACTGTGCGCCATCTTGCCTTTCTCATCGACCAATTCTCCCCCATCCCCAGTGAGGTTCCTCTGGATCTTTTAGGACTTTGTGGGAGAAGGGAGTGTGGAGTTAGATGAAGAAAGAGAGGTGGAAAGCAGGAAAGATCTTCCTTAACTGCTACTGTCACTTTCTGGCATTATCATTCTCTGCACTGGTGAAAGTTCAAAGCTATTCCTTTCTCTCTTGTGCTTTTCTGGGTTTCTCAGAGACTTCTTTGCTATCTGTAATGTGAATGTTGGGTCTTCTCAGTTGACTGCTTATAGATCCCTCCTCAGACCCTGGGCATCAGGCTGTCACCACTTGTATTGAGGTCCCATTGTCCCACACTGGCTCCCTCTGTGGATTCCACGATTTGGCTTTGGATAGACATGCTCCCTTGACTTACCATTGGTGGACATGAAGCTACTTTCCAGTGATGCCCTGACCATTCTGTTAATCAGGGACTAACTAGCCAGCCATGATCACTTGCCTTTAAATTTCCAGACGTGGGTCTAACACTAGCATGTATACTCCACTAACTCCAGGAGACACAGGCCAAACTTGTCTTTGATTCTCTTGAAGTCTCTTTTTTTTTTTTAAATTTTTTTATTGTTATGTTAATCCCCATACATTACATCATTAGTTTTAGATGTAGTGTTCCATGATTCATTGTTTGTGCATAACACCCAGTGCTCCATGCAGAACATGCCCTCCTCAATACCCATCACCAGGCTAACCCATCCCCCCCACCCCCTCCCCTCTAGAACCCTCAGTTTGTTTTTCACAGTCCATCGTCTCTCATGGTCTTGAAGTCTCTTTTATTCAGCATATGGTAAGAGTTGGGGTTGGGGGAACCGTTTTGATCACCTCCTTTAACATTCTGGCTTTTGGTCTAGACTTCATCTTGGAATATAGTAGTAGCTGCCATGTTCTGTTTTTTATTTGGTCTTTGGGGCTTTGGTTTGAAATGGAGACAGTGTCTCATTTTAACATCCTGTGACATATATAATAAATAAACAAATACATAAATAAATATATAAATAAAGCATGTTTAAAATTTTTTGTTGATATAGAAATATAATAAAAGTGGTTTGCAGACCATTCCTTTATAATATGGCTTCATAGACTCCTGTAGAACACTGTTGCAGGAGGTATTAATAGTTGTGCTACAAAACACACAAACAGAAAACAACCAAAAATGTCTAGAGAAATAAGTATTCTTTCTTATACATTGCATTCTACTATTAATCTCTTGGAAGTCCATTATACCTATTAATATCATAATAAAGGCTTTGAGAATATAATTAAAAACTTTCATTTGGTCATAGCATATGTCTTAGGAGTTTTTTTGGGGGGAGAGGAATTCACCTACATCTTCACTTTTTAGTGAAGTTAATATATTTTCATTTTTTTGCATCTTTGCTCGTGGCTGTCTTTAAACTTTCAATCTTTAAATTATTAAATCCAGGGTCAATTTTCAGTCTTCACCTCACTTGACCATCTCACTTGACCCAAATACAGTAGTATCTGGCATGCTCCAAACCGCAATGCTTTTCTTAAACATTTTTTATTTTTTAACTTGGTTTCCAGTTCATCACACTCTCAGATTTCCTCCCACCTCCTGGGCCACTCTTTCCCAGTCATTTTTCTGGTTCTTCCTAATGCTCCCTGACCTCTCAGTATTGGAGGTCCCCCAGAGCTCTGTCCTTGTCCTGAGATCTCTCCTCTTTTATAAGTATATTTTCTCCCTTGGCCATTTCTTCTCCTATAATGCCGTTAGATGCCTGCCATCCGTGTGTTGATGACTTCCAGATTTATATGTGCAGCCCAGACTACTCCATATACATTCTACTAGACATTTCTTCTTTGATAGTTAATAAAAAAATTGAAAAGGTAACATGTACAAACCCAAGCTCCAAATCTTCCCCCTGACACACACCCTTACAAACACATGTGCACACACACACACTCACACACACACAACCTGTACTTTCCACATTCTTTTCCGTTTAATTAAAAGACAATTCTGTATTTCCAGTTGGCTTTTACTCTTCCTAGAGGAATTACTCTCTTTCTCCCATATGCTATACCCAATCTTTCAGCAAACTTATCTGCTTTAAATTCAAAATTTTAGAATCTTAGCACATCTCTGCTGTTATATTCTGGTCTAAACTCCGCTCATCTCTCAATCTAGAATATTGTAACTCTCTGCTTTCACTCTTGCCACTCCTGCCCCTCTGTGTTCTCACAAGCCAGAATGATCCCTTTAAAAAGTAGAAAGCTGCTAGAACAATGTGTATAAAAAGTGAAAAAAAAATTATAACTATGGGTGATGACTGATGTTAACTAAACTTATTGTGGTAATCATGTTGGGATACACTCATACGTTGAATCATCATGTTGTACCCCTTAAACAAATGCAATATTATATGCCATTTATATCTTGATACACTGGAAATTTTTTTTTAGAAGTCCCTTCTCTGCTCAAAATCTCTAATTAGATTCCTAATTTACTCAGAGTAAGAGGCTAAGTCTTTACAGTGTCTCCCCCTATAAGGGATCTTCCACTCTTACCTCCTCAACCTGACCCTTATACCCCTGGATCAGTATGCTCCAGATACACTGATTTCCTAGTTGATCAACCTGCTCCAGCATCTGGGCATTTACTTCTGCTCTTCCCTTAGATAGACTCATAGGTTCTCTCACTTCTTTTAGATCTTTGCTCAAGTGTCACTGTCTCAGTAAGATTTTTCTTGAGCACCCTATTTAGTATTCCAACACTTCCCCCACTCTGGCACAACCTGTCTCTTCTGCTTCTTTATTTTTCCCCATGGCACTTACCACCACCTGATTTTATTTATTTACTTAATTTCTATAGTATGATCCTTATTGGCTTTTTATAAATTTTTTTCCAGGCAATTTATTTGTATTTATTTATTTGTTGATTTTAATTAAGGTGTAACTTATATCCAGTGAAGTTCACCAATTTTAAGTGTATGGTTTGATGACTTTTTACAAATAAACACATTTGTGTAACCATCACCTCAAGATAAAGTACATCTTTATTACCCAAGTGCCATTCACAGTGAGTCTTCCCCCTCACTTCTAGTGCTTGGCAACCACTGACCAGCTGTCATTACAATTTTGCCTTTTCTAGAGTTTTCTAGAATATAAATGGAATAAAACATTTTGTTTTCCTTTGTGTTTGGCTTCTTTCACTCAGCATAATGATTTTGAGATTTGTCCATGTTTTTGCATATATTAGTACTTCTTTTTATTGCTGAGTTGTATTTCATTCTATGGTTAATCCACAACTTGTTTTTTTTATTCACTTGTTGATGGACATTTGGGTTGTTTCCAGTTTGGGTCATGGTGAATAGAGCTGCTTGAACATTTATGTATAAGTGTTATGAGTATTTTATTTTTCCTGGGTAAACACCTAGGCATGGGATTGCTGAGTGATATGGTAAGTGATAGGCTAACTTTACAAGAAACTATCAAAATGTTTTCTATAATGAGTATACCATTTAGCTTGTTTTCCAGTTGTTCCACATTCTTGCCAACATTAGTATTACCAGTCTTCTAACTTCAGTCATTTTAGGGGATATGTAATGACATCTCACTGTGGTTTTCATTTGCATTTTCCAAATGACTAATGAAATTAAGCATCTTTTATGTGCTTATTTGCCATCTGTTTATGTTCTTTGTTGAAGTGTATTTTAAATCTTTTGCCCATTGTTCTTTTATTAGTTTCCTTTTCTTATTATTGTATTTTGAAAATTCTTTTCTTACTCTGGATATGTATCCTTTATCAATAAGTTGTTTGCAGATACTTTCTCCTAGTTTATGGCTTGTCTTTTTAGCAATAGATTACCATGGTCCTTGGTGAGACTTTTTATGTATTTCTTCTGCTTGTTTACTGAGTATCTAGGAACTATGGGTTCATAATTTTCACCAAATTTGTAAAATGTTGGGGACTATTTCTTCAAATTTTTTTTTCTATCACTCTTCTATCTCTTTTCTCTTTTCCTGGATCTTCAATTACACATATATTAAACTGTTTGATACTGTTTCGTAACTTTCTGAGGACATATATTTTCTTCTTAATTTTTTTATCTATGAATTTTATCATGTTATTAAGTTTCCACATCTTCTGCTTGTTTAATCTACTATGAATCTTAACCAACATATAGTTTATTTCAGATATTACAGTTTTTTTTTCAATAAATTCAATTAGGATCTTTTAAATCTTCTATGTTTTCTTCTTATGTTCATCTTCTCTCTTAAATTCTTGAGAATATTTGTTTTAAATCCTTGTCTGGTAATCCATCATCTCTGTCATTTCTGGATCTCTTTCTCCTTCAGGTTATGTTTAATGTTTCCTGCTTTAAAAAAAAATTAAGGTAATTTTGACTGATCAATTTTGTAAATTTTATATTATTGAACATTAGATTTTCTTGTATTCATTTTTAAAAAATTGAACTGTGAAATAGCATACAGTAGGTGAAAGACTTTAGGGTGGCTCCATAACCCCTGACTCCTGGTATCCATGACTTCACAAAATTCCCTCCCTCTGAGTGCTTCTAATCACTAGAATATGGTGAAGACAATGAGATGTTGCTCTCCTTATTAGGTTATGTTATATATGGCAAAAGTGATGGGATGTCACTCCTGTTATGTTATGTTAGACTCCATCTTGTCAGATTGGAGCTGGAAGCTCTCCTTGCAGGCTTGATGAAGAAAGTGGCCATGTTGGTTGGCTTCTGTGGCAGGGAACTAAGGGTGGTATCTAGGACCCGAGGGTGGCCTCCAGCTAATAGCAAACAAAGAGCCAGGGCCCTCAGTGGCATCTGAAAATTCTTTAAACACAGTGGTCACTAGTGGGTTTTTTTGTTTTGTTTTCGTGTTTGTTTTTTTACTCTAAGTATAGACGAGTCAGTTAGAAGTACTCTATTGCGTAGCTGGCTAACAACACTTGACCTTGGGGAGGCACAGACAACTTGGTAGAGCAAAGGCTATATACAGAGAAGGACTAATTGGCACCTCTACTTCTACTATTTTCCACACTTGCAAGTTGCCAAAGAGAAAATAAAATGTCCTAGAATATCATTTCTCTAAAAATAGTCTATTGGAAGATAGTGAATACAATGATAATAATAAGTATCTTTTGAAATGTCCTAATTTAAAATATTTGACACTAAAGTATGCTTTTTCCATTAAAGCATTGTTCTACATATGTTATACACAATTTTCTGCACAAAAAATTTGGTGGTTTAATGAATTATATTGTTTCTAAGTGTTCTTGTTTAGAAAGTATAATAGAAGCTGTCATTTTAGGATCTTAAAAAATGAGGCAAAGCTAATTTCCTGAGGAGATAATCACAGAATGATGTAGTTCAACTTTACTCTCAATAAAATAAGATATTGCATCTATCGTCTGGTAGTTCTGTGGCTATAATAAATCTTAGTTTATGAAAAATATTTTCATTAGTGCTTTTAGAGATTAAAAATACTGGAAAGTTATTTTTATAACCTTTCTTTTAATTTTTTTTTTTTTCAAACTACCAGACTGTTAGTTCTATGAGGACAGAAACAATCTTTTTTGCTTATTGATGTAACTCCAGAACTGGCACATTCTAGATGCTTAATAATTTTTTTGCTACATGAGTAAACTCTATGTATTATTATTATTATTTTTTAAGATTTTATTTATTTATTTGACAGACACAGCGAGAGAGGGAACACAAGCAGGGTGAGGGGCAGAGGGAGAAGCAGGCTTCCCGCCGAGCAGGAAGTCCGATGCGGGGCTCGATCCCAGGACCCTGGGATCATGATCTGAGCTGAAGGCAGTCGCTTAACCGACTGAGCCACCCAGGCGCCCCAAACTCTATGTATTATTAACTAACATTTTTACTCATGCTGAAAGAAAAAGATATCAGTGATCATCTAGATTTTTCAAATTTACTATATAAAGAATAGTCTTTTGGGCACCTGGGTGGCTCAGTTGGTTGAGCGACTGCCTTCAGCTCGGGTCATGATCCTGGAGTCCCTGGATCGAGTCCCGCATGGGGCTCCCTGCTCGGTGGGGAGTCTGCTTTGCCCTCTGACCTTATCCCCTCTCATGTGTTCTCTCTCATTCTCTCTCAAATAAATAAATAAAATCTTTAAAAAAAAAAAAAAAGGACAACACAAAATTCACTCCTTTAAAATCTAACTAAATTATTAATTATTTCCATTGGTTTAAACCACCTGGAAACCTATTAGAACATGAAGCCTATAATAAGGAAAGGGAAAATAAATAATTGAATTATATATGCTTAGCAGAAGAGATGTCAAAATATACAGTACAGTTCTTCAGGAAAGCTAAAAGCAATGAAAATTACCAGGATGAAATGCAGGTCACAATTACTTAAACTTGTTTCTCTCTATCCGTCACTTAGAGAAGTTTATGGATGAGGAAAGCTCTGAATAAATTAGGGAGAGTACACAAGGAGAGTTTTCAGTGTTAGATCCCTTTTCATATGAGGTCTTTCTTGGAGGAAGGATTGAGAGAAGAAGGAAGTATATTTTTAGGATCTTGTGAAATTTCATGATCCAGAAGAGCAAACATTACCATTCTACCAAAATAAACCTTTCCCTCTCCTCTCTGCAGCAAGCCCCAAGTCACCACATGCTTTGTTCTGGCTTGCAGAAGACTCTTGTGAAGGCCTGATTTTATTAGAGTCACATTAAGATGTGTATCTGGCTTCTATTTGGACACAGTTACTATGGCTGACCTAAAGTATCATGAAAATGATATGGTGCAGTCAAAGCATGCATATGGCTAGTTATCTTTTCAGGATTTCAAGATATTCACTGTCCTCTCATTTGTTGTCCTTTGGTAATGTTCTGAAGCATTTTGAAGGTTTTGTTGTTGCCGCTGTTACCTCCTTCTGATAGGATTTACCTGGCAGATGTTGTTGGCTACTGAGTTTGGCTACAGTGAGCCATGATGCCATCCTCTGGCAACTGAGTCTTTAGGTCTGCTTATGAATATAATGAGATGCTGCCTTTGCTTCCTACCCTTAAGGGAAATAAGAAAGGGATAGGGTTGGTTGTTTTGTTTTGCTTTGTTTTTTGCTTTGGGGAAGATTAAACTCAAAACTCACTACTGTATAGTGCTACCAAAAACAAAATCTAGAAGGAACAATATTAGGCCAAAGTCAGGATTCTAATGAAATACATAGCAATGTCCCTAATCTTTTGTTTTTAAACTCTTTAGTTTTATTGCACCTCCTTGAATAGTTTTCAAAAGTAAAAACTACTCTCGCATTACATGTATAAAAGTTTATGATGAATCAGGTGATTTTTAGAGTGGCCTCTCCCCTCTGTGAAGGTTTATAAAAATAAAAATGAAAGCAAATTATGTTTGCTACAGATTCAAATTTTATCAAAGGAGCAAGAAGCCACATTCATTCATGTAGACATTAATGCTCTGTTTTGAAGGAAATCAAATAATACAGTTTATTTATTGTAAGCACGATTTGCTGTGGTCTTGGAAATCAGCCATAAAATTTTATAAGTTATAAAAGAGTAATGGCTTCCAAGAGGCCAGTGGAGACTTTTGTTTTGAGAAGGAAAAGAAAAATAATAATTGAATGAAAAAGGATTCCATATCTTTCAGATGAGATTTTGGGTAGTAAAAACAAAGTTATTTTATATAATGTTAATGCTGTTTTTCTATGAAGAAGTGAACAAAGCAAGTGTATATATTTTCTTCCTTGGAAAGTGTGCATGATTCTAACTATAATGTAATGAGGATACTATTATGATCTGAGTTCTGGAATTGGTCTTTTCTACTTTTACATTTATTTTGTTCCCTCATCTATCTATGCTGTGAAAAAACTTGAACAAGGGACCACATCTTATATTTTGTGCTTTTATCATAGTGTCATATAATTTAGTGTCCCCATAAGTAAGTAATTTCTTTTCAGCCTTGTGATCAGTTGTATAAAGGTTTGTATGCGTATAATTAATTTTATATCAGATATATTTGACATCATTTTTTTGTGGTGCATAAGATATTCAAGGATTGAACTTCCAAAGCCCCTAAACCTCTTTGAGGGAGTAGTTTGCTGTAAGGAACAGGGTGAAAGCCAATAATAAAGATCTACGAAAGGCAAATTACATTGCAGAGCCTCATGTGCTATCTAATTTGTTCTTCAAGGTGAACAAGTCTAATAACCAGTTCATCCTGGTTTGCCTGGGACTTAACTGGTTTTAGCATTGAAAGACTTGAATCTTAGGAACCCCTTAGTCCATGTGATCAATATACAAAGTTTCAGTGGGTCAGACAGTATCAAATCTATGTCTGTGTCTGTAATTGTGAATGACTCTTATGTGTATCCACATACAAAATTACTATGTATACATCTATAGAGATAGATACAGATATCTAGATACATGTATACATAGTGATTCAGGCAGGGATGGGAAAACTTCCCATCTCCCCATTTATGCTTCAAAGCTTGACATTGTTCACCTTTTAATTGAGCAATTTGTGTCTGATGCTCATTTTTTTAAGCAAATCATATAGACACAGTATTGGTTAGTCTTTAGTTTTCTCTTTCTTCTTATCTATCATCTATCGTCTTCTGTTTTATTTTATTAGTAAAAAAAATCACAAATTGTAGGATGCATTGCTGAAGACATATGTGGAAGAAGCAGCATTTCCCCGTGCTAGATTCGTTTTCCTTTTGAAACTGATATTCTTAAATGCCCTAAACTTGAATTGTTCATGTAAATTTTTAGTGTAAGTTTTAAATGTAAATATTGAAAGCATGAAAACCATTCAAATACAATACTAACTAAAAAAAAATGCTCCTCATACCACTTCAACTATGTTGTGTATATGAACAACAAAACTGGACATCTCTCATATATGGGAGATATTTCTTTCCAGTGATTCCATGATTAAGGCTTTTTAAAGCCTATACAACCTCAGTTTATGATCAATGTCTTTATACAGCATTAACCTCTTCAGGCCTCACCATTCTGTGGTTAATATCTCACACTACCATTTATACCCACACTAATACCACCTCCTTATAGGCCTCACCAAATAACTGTGCCTCTTAGTTTTCCAATCCAAGTTTCCCAGTCCTGCACCATGGTTCCTGGGCCTCTCACTTGTGGTCTGTCTTTTTTATCTTAGGCCATAGAGAGCCGCTGTAGGATGTAGCTTGCTATTCCTACCACTGCCCTCCTTGAAAACAATGCTTCTGTCTGCTCCTTTCTTTACTTATGAAGATGTATTTTGCTGTAAAATGCTAAATCTTATTTGTCACTTTATCCCAGCACTTGGGATAGTGTCTGGCCCATAATAACTGTTCAGTAACGATGTGTAGATTGTATGAATGAATGAGTGAATTCATTTATTCACACATAGTTATTGAGTGTTTAATATGTACTATCACAGTGCTAGCAACTGAGGGTACAATGATGGATATAAGAGACATTGGTGTTTCCCACACAGAGGGCAGTTACAGTTCACTGGAATATATAGATGATTGAACAGGCCATTGTAATGCATTATGAGGTGCCAAGTGCCCTGAGAGAGGAGTGCAGGGTGCTGAGAAACCAAGGAGGGGCACCTGGCTACTCCATTTAGGATCCACTCAGGCTACATGGCCTATAGTAGATGACTGGTTGTTCTGGTTAGGTATGTTTTGTTGGACATGGGCAGAGAAGTTCTTTACCTCTCTGAGCCCAGAAATGCATCTTCCAAGCAGAGTTCTCTCTTTAAAAGATACTGAGCACCTCTACAAATTCTACATCATTTCTGGGTTTGAGGACCTTAAAAACACATGCATATTTTTAAAGCAGAAAATTGGTACTTCAATGCATTTCAGTTTCTGAAAATTTCAGAGAGGCATCTAAGTTTATCTTTTTTCTTTAAAAATGTAACATACTAAGCATAATGTCTAAAAACTATGATGGAAACCTAAGACTAATTCACTTCTTCTTCTTCTTTTTTTTTGGTAGAACATGAAAGGAGAAAGAGTATCTTACAGTTCTTTTTAAAGCATACATTTCAATGCTTTCTTTTCTTCTTTTTGCTTGTTTAATCATCACTGGCAGGTGTGCATGATGATGTTAGTGAGGTTTCTTTTATTTCTGGCAAAGCACTAGTATACAATTTTATTTTTATGAAGTAAATTTCAATGGGACCAATGTACTCTTCGGAACTCATTTAATATCACATAGTGTTAAGCCAGGATAAGAAACTCTTTTAAATGAACTTTTGTTTGTTTGTTTGTTTCCTATTCTGTATCATCCACATGCTAATATTCTGTCAAGTTTCAGTATGTGTCCTAGAGCTTTAGAAAGTATTTTATCAGATGCTTCATTCATGCTCATCAAAACACAGTCAAATGAGAAAAATCTGGCTCACTTTCTAGTCATTTTTTTGACTGATAACATACTGTAGCATTTTAGTGAGTACAGTATGGTTATTTCAAAATGTTTTATTAATTCTCTCTTTGATTGTGTATATGAAACACATCAGTATGTTTTACTTAAATGAAAAGACATGTATAGCATCTAAACATTAAATAAAATTCTTCCAGGTTTTGGTAATAAGTTTTCAGAGAAAAATGGAATCACTCTTTTAACTTGAATGAAAATTAGTAAGATTAGATTCACTATTTGTGTTACTTATTTTTTTTATTAATGGTAACTTAATCTAGATTATGTGATTTCATGGATGCTATACATTTTTCAGTCTTTTTTTCCCCCTAATGTAAACATTGTAGTTATTGAACATGTGATCTTCTCTGGATAAAAAGAAATGGTCATGGATGAAATCTATTCCTTTTCTTCCACAGAGTGTTATACTGATGATTCCTAACATTATTTATGTCATGTTACATGTAGAAAACGGTGGTATTTATATAGAACATGAGGGTCAATAACAAGGCTGCTGATGACCTTGAGGTGACCACCTGGGGCCTTGGTTAGCCCTGGGCCTTGCCCAGCTGGACAGGCCTGAGAGGATCGATATCACACCACATCCATGTACCAGTCACAACCACACCATTTGGGCAGCTCTATACTCATGTGCAAAGGGCAGCCTTGGCACAATTGTGAAGTACATTACTATAAATGCAAACCTCGGGCTTTGTTATTTTCTGTCTGTTCCTTTCTTTTCTCTTCCCTTCTTTTCTTCCCTTTCCCTCTTATCTTTTAATGTAATATTCATGAGAATGTTTTGGTGAATATAACTAATAAGCAGTTATTCTAAAATGTTTGGATAGTAAAAGATATAAATAACAAAGGTTATTTATAATTCCAACACCCCAAAATAACTGTGGTTATACCATGTATGGGTAAATTGTTATCATATATCATACACAGTTTTTTGTATGCTGCTTTTAGTGAAACCTGATGTTCTGGATACATTTCCCTATGTAATTAAACATGATTTTTTTAAAAAAGATTTATTTATTTATTTTAGAGAGAGCACGAGAAGGGAGGGGCAGAGGGAGAGAGAGAGAGAGAGAATCTCCTCCTGACCCCCCCCCACCATGAGCATGGAGCCCCATGTGGGGCTTGATCCCAAAACACCAAGATCATGACCTGAGCCGAAATCATGAGTTGGAAGTTGAATTGACTGTGCCACCCAGGCACCTCTAAACATAATTTTTAATTGTTGCAAGATACTGCATTAAATGAATGTTCTATAGTTAATTTTATAATTAATTTTGTTAGGTAATTCTCATTTTTCCTGGTGTTGTAGTTAACGTGCTGATAAATTTTTAGGAGAACTAAGAGGTCTATTTTAGCTGTACTAGCTGCTATAACAATTAAACGCCTAGAAGTTAGTGCTTCGCTTGATGGGCTTTTTGCTCACATAATGGTCAGCAAGGGTGAGGTGTGGTTTTGGAGGTGGTAGTACAGAACTACTATTCAGAGTCCCAGGATAGTGATGGCAGGCTCTGTCTTTGTCAGCACATGGCTTCAGTAGTCACCCTGGGTAATGATGTCCAACCAACAAATTTGGGAAGAGAACCAGAATCAGGTATTTCATGGAGGGTTTATATGGGTCAAGCCTGGAGGTGGTCTCAATTCTACTCATTCCCCATTAGTAGAAGAACTTGGTCATAGTTGGATCACATCAAACTACTCTAGGGAGCCTGGGGAAGGGGGTTTAGCTGTGCTCTCAGCTTCGTCTTCATCTCAAGATCACAATTCTAACTATATTTAAGTTTCTTGTCAATTATTTTAAGTAATATTTTACCAATTTAAACCCAAATTAACAGTTAAAAATGCTTGTTTTATGTCAATAGTAACAGGCATATTTTAAAACAGTTTTCTGATCTTAAAGTAAAAACCAAAGACTTCTCATTGTTGCTTTAAATAGCAATTCTTTGACTACTAGTGAAATCGAACATTTTAAATACGTGTATGGGCCATTTTTTCTTTCTGAAATCTGAGTTTATAAATTTATCCATTTTTATACTCAGGTGCCCATCTTTATCTTCATGACTTTAAACACTCTTTAATAAAGTTAGGAAGAAAACACTTTTTGGTGTTGAGTTTTTTTGGTTTTTGGGTCCACTTTGGATTTGTCATTTAACTTTGTTTATAATAGATATTTCATAGAAAGTCTTTAATTTTTATGTGATCAAATCTAACAGTTCTTTTCTTTGTGTTTTCTGTGTCTCTTTTTATGTGCTCTGCTTTTCTGGCATATTTTATCATTATTATTATTATTATTAATTATTATTATTATTATTTGTCCTTTCCCAGTCCCTTAATTTCATCTTACACCTCTGTCTGTTCTGGCTTTCTCCACTCTGATCATTCCCCCTTGCCTGTCTCTGAGGGTTGGTCTTCTTGCCTTGGTCTGTGAATTCTCTCACTCTACTCTTGTCTCTATCACAATTGATTGCTTGAGAATCATTCTGCAGAGAGAAGCTCTTAAATTACATGTTTCATTATTAATACACTTATTAAAATACTTAATATGTGCCAGACACTCTTGAGTGGTTCAAATGCAGTATTTCATTTCATCTTAACTTGGGTTAAAGAAGTTAGGTCACTTCCCCAAGGTCACACAAGTGAGTAGCAGAGAATGGATTTATGTTGCTGGAACTTCAAATATTAGAATCAAGCTTCTGGTAGATAATTTGGGTGAGGACCTTTCTAATGCCACTTAAATGCTCAGGTTTAATTCTTCATTTGTAATGCCTCCAGCATAACCACTAAGGGTACTCCTAAAGTTTGAGTTCCACTCAGAATCTCTGAAAATCTCTTTTCTCGATGGTTTGTCAATAAGGTACCCATTTCTTTCCATTCATCCTTGATACGATGTAGCAGAATCAACTTTTATTCAATTAGAAAGCTCTATATTTCCCATAAAATGAAATGTCCTGCTTGTGAAACTTCTTTCCTTTTTTAGGGTGCATTAGGAATTATTGGCACTGATTAATATTTTGGGGTTGACTAAACATCCTCTCATCCCTGATGTCCCATAGCACTGTCATAGGGTTAACCGTCTTCTATCCATGAGTTTACTACCTCCTAATTCAAGATGGTAAGAGACTTGTGTGATCCCCTATATGATTCATATTTGACCCAAACCCCCTATTGTTTAAGTCTTGTTGACCAAAACGTTGCTGTAAATATATAAATCTCATCGCTACGTTCTTTTCTTCCACAAAACAATGGATTCTGAACAAATGAGATAATAAAACTTAGTATGGAGGCTATATGCATGATATTTGGATTTGGGTACTTATGTTTTAAAACCAGAGTAATTCTGGACTTTCCACTTAATTTTTATGGCCTTTCCACTCACTTAGTTTTAATTTTTATCCCTCCAAGCAAGTAGATACACTCTTTATCAATTCTATTACATGTGTATTTATTTTTTTGGGGGGATAGCAATATTTAGGTTTGATCTCATGTCATATGTACAATTGTGAGAAGAAAGCAAAGAAAACCTGAACCAAGCAACTGCTCCTAGGTTGGTTGCAGCATCTATTAGTAGATAGCTTTTAAAACAGAAACATCCATAATTGAATTATCATTTTCTGTTTTACAATGGGAGAGTGGCTCTAACAGAACCATGAATGATTGTCTAGAATCACTTGTGACTATAAAATAATAACATAGTTTGTGGCAATTGGTCTATGGAATTTTCTCATTATTTTAGAGCCAGATCCAGTAATTTTCTTGTCTATCAACAAAGCCATTTGTACACAGTCACAAAGAAAAATAATGTATTTAGAAGGCTTCAGAGTAAGAAATCCACCACTTCCTTTTATGAATACTTTTTATATCAAAGAAATCAGTATCAGGAGGTATTTCTTTACATTTAATCTGAATTATAAGAGACAACAATATATACAACTCTTAGCAGAGTGGTAGGCATTCTTCATGCAACTTTAACTCATTTTATTTTTTTCTTGATATTTTCATTGAATATAAGAAAATGAAGCCTTGAAAAGTTATAAGATTTAACTCCTATGTACAATGATTCTAAAGTTATAAAATACAATGTTTCAATTAGGGAGCCAAGTGATATATACAGAAATTCCATATGAGGTATAAATATATTCTTTTGTTGAATATACTAATCTTGTGAAAGGTTAAAATTTCCAGAGAATCCATCATTCCTGCTGCAAAACAAAACAAAACAAAACAACCAAGTTAAACTCAATCCACTAGCTGTTAAACCTAGTTGCATTATTTTGAGCCAGAGAAACTTAATCCTCTTATTGTTTTGGTCTACTTAAGTTTAATAATAAAATTCCTTATACATCATTTTTCTTATCTAGGAGGCAGTAAAAAGTATAAGTACTAAGTTCAATATTTTCAAATGATTATCATTTTCTAAGAAAAATTGATCTTCATCACTGGGTCATATTAAAGTCTTTGTCTACGTCAGTAAGTTTGAGTTCATCTTTTTAAAACACTTTTTAAAGCTGTAAGACATACAGATTTTATTTTATCTTTAAATTTACTTTTTAGAAAAGCACACAGGTTAGAGTGGTATGAGTTTAAGGCAGTTGGAATGGGATGGAAATGTTGAGATGTATATATTTTTTTCATATAAATCATTCCATAAATCTGTAAGAAATGTTTGGGGTGTGTTTGTGAATAATGTATTGTCCTTCAAGTGTGATACATTTGTTTCTGTGCATTTGCATTTTACAGAGTTCAGATTGAGTTTACTGGATTACATTTGAAAATATGTCAACTTTGTAAAATAAGTTACTGGATATACCCATATGATCAATTCAGACTTAGTTAGTAATATATTCCAGTCTTCCTTTTGGGGGCAGAAGTGCCCATATTTTACTATAGTAGTTGCCATCCATCGAATCATATGAAAGTTACTGGATCAAACACCAGCTTTTCAGTTTCTGGAGCTTTTATAATACACATATAACACTGAATGTGAATATTTCAAATTTGTAAAGTTTTGATAATATGGGAAATAGATTTTTATAACCTATTCTCAGCCGCATCGTATTTTCCAGAAGTCCTGTGACTGTGATTCTGTTTCAATCCTTAAAATCTCAAGAAGGTAGTATGTCTTTATGTTCTTATACCCATGAGGTGTTTTTACCTTGTTGAAAAATGTTAGGAATGCGATTGTGGCAAATCTGCTTCAAAAAGTGAAGAATATTTGTGCACAACTTCCTTTAAATTCTTATTTAAAAATTTTGCCTGAGCAGAGAAACACAATTATCAGATAGTTTCACTCATATATGGAACATAAGGAATAGCGTAGAGGACCACAGGGGAAGGTAGGAAAAACTAAATGGGAATAATTCAGAGAAGGAGACAAACCACGAGAGACTCTGGCAAACAAACTGAAGGTTACAGAAGAGAGGGGGTGGGGGGATGGGGTAACTGGGTGATGGGTATCAAGGAGGGCATGTGTGATGTTGAACACTGGGTGTTTACGCAACTAATGAATCATTGAACACTACATCAAAAACTAATGATGTACTCTATGTTGGCTAATAGAACATAATAATACAAAATAAAAAAAATGTTTCGCCTGCAAAACTACATTTATACTAAACTGTATTTTGGAATGAGATGGGATGAAATCTTTAAATTAAAGTCATTATTAACCTGTTTACAACTTTTCTGAACCATATACACTTCCATGAATTAAAAAAAAATCCAGTTCTACAGAACTTTCTCATGTTCACTAAAAATTTTACTTGAGAAATAAACACAAAATATGGTATGTATTAAGCAAATTAGATTTGAAATTTTAATGATGGATTATTTAATTTTCCACAATAGTCACTCTGTATATGCTAAATTAAAGTAAAAAACAAGTGATGGCAATAACTAATTTAGTGGTTAAAACGGTGACAGCTGTAAAAAAGGGATGATGCCTAGAAAGTTACATATGGCTGGCTCTGTGGGAAACCAACTTCTTCACTTTGTAACAAATTAATAAACAGGGTTTCTCCATAGATGAATGTGAGACACCAAATGGCTCTGTCTTCCATAATTTATAGGTTTGAACGTAGGAAATACACTAAATAACCTGTCATAGTCAAGAAATTTTAGGTAAATTATAATACAATTACATGAGAAAACACAATCAGGAGGCCAATGGGTGGGGTTTTATTTTTTTTTGTTTGATATTTGTTTAACTCAGTTCTTAATTACTTTGAGTCATAGCTTGGGCTCTGGACCGAAATGTGCCTTGGGTCTTTAACAGGTGTATAATCTTTGCGCAAGTTGCATAAACTTTACTAAATTTTAGGTTTTTCATCCCATAATATGGGAATTGTATAACAATAACTACCTCAGAGGATGGTGATGTTTGGGGCAGCATTTCTTCTTTCTTTTACTATTTACTGTCCTTTGGGGAATATCAATTCTCATGGATGTTAATCCCATCTTCAGGATAGTGGTGATGTCTCCAACATAGGCTTTCCCTTTGTGCTTTAGACTTGCATTCCTAATTTGTTAATTTATTTATCTCCACTTGAATTTCTCACAGAAATCTAAAATTTACCATACCTCAAATTACAATTTGTTTTCCATTCGGAGAAATTATCTTGGATTCCTCCTTCCCCGTCACACCCCAAATATTGAAACCATTAATAAGCCTGATTCTACTTTCAAGATATAATTTTAATCTATCCTTCAGTCTCCAGTGCCACCTCCTTAGGCAAACCACAATTATCTCCTGCCTACATTGCTACCAACATCTACAATCTAATTTTTTTTCCATTCTTGTGTACCCCTTATCCAGTCTTCACATTGTTGCAGCTGTGATAGCCTTAGCACCTAAATTGGTTCATATCATTCTTCTGTTTTACACACTACAGGGGCTTCCCACTGAATTGAAAATGAAATGCATATTTCTTACCATGCCTCACAAGGCTCTTCATGATGGCTTGGTGCATTTCTTGGCAAATATGTGTTGTGCTACATCCCTTTCAGCTTGCCACACAGAAGCCAAACTGTTTTCCCTTTAGTTCTGTGCCTACTCAAAACCTTTCCTGGCCTCAGCCATTCCACGTAAGGTGTGCTCTTTGCATGGCATGCTTTATCCCATCCCTTGTCTCACACCTCACCCCAACCCTTTTGTGTATTCTCACTTCAGGCTCAGTTAAAAGATGCCATCCTCAGAGGGCTGCCCTAACTAAAGAAGATTCTTATTTGTGATTCTCTTTAGCTCTGGTGTATTTCTTTATTTCGTTATTTATTTTTTTTAAAGATTTTATTTATTTATTTGACAGAGAGAGACACAGCGAGAGAGGGAACACAGGCAGGGAGAGTGGGAGAGGGAGAGGGAGAAGCAGGCTTCCCGCCGAGCAGGGAGCCCGATGCGGGGCTCAATCCCAGGACCCTGGGATCGTGACCTGAGCCGAAGACAGATGCTTAACGACTGAGCCACCCAGGCGCCCCAGCTCTGGTGTATTTCTATGTTAATACTTATCATTAAAATTATCTTATTATTTACCAGTTTGCTTTCTTTTTTGTCTGTATTCCCCACAAGGAGTTAAGCCAAGTGAGGACAGGAATAGGATCGTGTCTAGATACTACCTAGAGAATATCTCTCTACCGGGTAACTAGCACATAGTTGACACTGAAAAAAATTAAATGTTGCATGAGTATATTTAATGCGTGGACAGCCCAATATACAGTGTCCTCTTTAAATCAAGTGCTCAATATACGTTAGCCACGACATCTTGGCTCATATCTCAAATCTTGGTTGAGGGTATGGGATAAGAGAGTATAAAGAATCCTGCTAAAACAATAGTAATATAGTAATTGATTGTAATGCTTTTTGTTTGTTTGTTTGTTTACTTTCTATAGCTCTTTGGTGAAGTTAATTTTTTTCACATGTATTTTCCTGACAAGAACATTTGAATGGTAATTATAAGATAGTGGTGATGTGATAGGAGGTTTGGTGGTCTTCATATACATAAAAAGACCCATGGTTTAGTTGTAATCATTACAATGCTTTGAATGTGTATACTCAAAAACAAATTAAAGAAAATAAAAGAATCATGGGAGAAATATATTTTAGATCAACTTTTTTTTTTTACTCCAAATTAATGACTTTTTATTATATCCAAGAAGGATGACTAAATAATCTCTGAACAGAGGTTGTGGCTTATGTGTCCTCATGGCAGGGTGAGAGGTGGCCTGCTGTCTTCTTCCTCCTAGGCCAAGTCCACTTGGCTGATGTTTTTCATTCTGGCATTTGGAACTCAGTTCTGAGGATGGTGTAACTTCTGGTCACTTGCAGTTTGGGCAAAGCTCCATCTTACCTCACCATGGACCCCTCTGAACTTTTACTACTTCTATCCAGTCCAAGCTTGGGTAGAGGTATACGTTTCTTTTATGCAGTTCTTGCTATAAGGCATTCAAGTGTTCTAAGATAGATTCCATATCTGCCTCCTTAAGCTGACTTCTGGATTTTATCTATCCAAATAAGACTCAAATGGCTGCCCCTTTGGCTTAGAGCAGGTTGAAATGGAGGTTTCTTTTCACATTTTTAGATAGAAAGTTGAATGGGTGGCAATACTGAATACCTCCCCAAACACTGAAGACTTTTTCCTTTCATTGAAATGAAACCCCAGGGAAGGATATCTGGATGCAGATATTTAATCACTTGTTTTCCCTCTCTTCTCTCTTTCTAATAATCTCCTTGTACCAGAAGGAGGTGTACTTTTATTTTAGTTACCCTTTTTTTGTAGAGCAAAACACATGGTCTCATTTTCCACAGAATAAAATATATTTCCTCTACTTTGTTAGAGTACTGGATGATTTGAGTCTTCCAGGCTTAGTCTTTACTGTGCTGCTACGGGAGAGGAAATAAGAACATCTGACAAATCCTCTCTCAAACACCAATCCAACAACCCAGTTTGTGAGGAATTTTCTTCCTGCAAAATCATATTTTGTTTCACAGCAAAATATTACCAAGGCTTCTCCTCTCTGCTACACACACACACACACACACACACACACCACTTTACATTCTTTCTTTAAAAAGTTCTAAACTTATCCCAAGGGCAAATGGATGCCTTTGGCTGATTAAGTAAAGATCTACTCATAAAGGTAATCATAAAGACTGAAGAGATAATTACATTCATAATTATCTAAATATATCCTCCTTTATACTAGGCATTCACACTGAACACAGAATTAGGAGGATTAGGGGAAACAATTTGGTACAGATGTTAAGTTACTCATAAGACCAAGAGAAAACAATATAAAAAAAATAGAAATCTCAAAAGATATTTCAGTGTGCCTATGAATACAGCTTACCATATATGAATTATGCTGGGTTAGCAGGTAACTTTAGTTTCTGAAGTTCAAGGGGCTTACTATGAATCTGCCATGAGTGCACAGTATAGCCTGTTTTGGTTGGCAACATTTAAATTTGAAAGTTGTTATCTGCTCAGTTTTCTCAACCTTAAATTCTCCTCGGCATATTCTATACATATTCGATCTCTTGTCCTTGATTTTGCCTGATTTAGTGAGGAGCAGGGTCTATGTAAAGAAGTTGCTCAGTCAGCACTTAGAAAAGGAAGCAAAATTTGTAGCATTGGCTCTACTGTAGATAAGCCGTAAGAAAAGATTGCAGTTATTAAAATAAGATAGTGACTGTTAGATGCCTTTACTAAAAGGTTTATTATAATAGGATATGGATCTTGTTAATTAACTCAGTAAAATGTACTAAACCTAGAAGGTCCTCTCTGGAAAATACAGAAGAGACAATTCATATCCTCTAAAGGGTGTTATAAAATTGGCACCTTTTCATTCAAAAATGAGTAGTGCCCATAAGAGACTCTTAACTATAAGAAAAAACTGAGGGTTGCTGGGGTGGCGGAGCGGGGTGAGGAATGGGGTAAGGGGATGATGGGCATTAGGAGGGCACTTGATGTAATGAGCCCTGGATGTTATATGCAACTGATGAATCACTAAATTAGTAATATACTGAAACTAATAATATACTATATGTTAACTAAATTGAATTTAAATAAAAAATAAAAAAAATGAGTAGTGCCTACTCATGCCATGTACTCTGCTGGTGGGCAGGATAAGCTGGGCATTGGACTGAGTCACCAGGATACAATAATAAAATTCCAAAGTGAAGACCAAAGTGCAAAAGAGAATTTTCAAAGGTAATACCAAGATGCAATTTCTTTCTTTCTTTTTTTTTTTTTTAAGATTTTTTATTTATTTATTTGACAGGGAGAGACACAGTGAGTGAGGGAACACAAGCAGGGGGAGTGGGAGAGGGAGAAGCAGGCTTCCCGCCGAGCAGCGAGCCCGATGTGGGGCTCAATCCAAGGACCCTGGGATCATGACCTGAGCCGAAGGCAGAGGCTTAACGACTGAGCCACCAGGCACCCCACACTCAGTAACATTTGGTGCCCCCCAAGATGCAATTTCTTAACACTTGAAATTTCTGATCTATTTTGAGGTCATAAATTATCAAGAATGGATATTGAATTAAAGAGCTTTTGAAGATTGGGGCAAATTTTTGGAGTAGGGGTGGGGCTGATGGTGATTAATTTCTAAATCTATTCCCTCAAGGAATAGAGAGCTTGATATGTGTCTCCAGGTGTTGTGGGGGAAGAAGGGACAGGTGTCAAACAGATGGCTAAGCAATCCAAAGGCAGTCTAAGGGAGAGTAAGAGAGAGGGAAAGAGTTGGTGCTGCTCTTGGAGTAACTCTACCCTCTTCCAGTGGTGATCCTATACTAGAAATACCAATCCAATATCAACATAAAAGACATTCTGCCCAAAAAGCTTTCTACCAGAAAGTGAGGGGATTTCAATAAAGAGGCACTCTTTGCAGAGACCACCAAAACACCAGAAGTTGAAGAAGAGGGGATCCGGAGAGGGAGCAGTCAGATTAGGAGAGGCAGTTGGAGGGGCCCCGGCAGGGAGGGTCCATGAACCCATAAAATCACCTATGGAAGAAAAAAAATCAACTTCAAACAACATAACATTATGCCCAGAGAATAGAAAGCTAGTCAAGTTAAACTTTCTGAAAAGAATATTTTCTTTTCTCTCCCTGGACTTAAATTGTAGAGCATATAGAGGATGTAAATGGCAAGCTGGATGAAGAACTGCAGGGAAAGAGAGAAAAAGCTGTTTATACCTGCTTCCCAGAAGGATGCTATCTGCCTACTTCCAGATCTAGCTGCCAGAAGAGAGAAGATTTAACTGCAAGTCATATTCCAAGATTTTATTATTATACTGGACAGGATATTTTAATTAATAAACTGAAATAATTCTCATTTAAGTGAGTCTAAGAGTAAGCAGAAGAGTCATAAGTCCTACCAGGGTTTTCATTTAAAGAAAGAGAAATTTTTCCTTGAGGGTGTTTAAAGTGAGGCTAGGAAATAAAAAAAAAAAAAAAGTAAAAATTTGTGCTGTAAAAATATTCCATCATTCATGATTACATTAGATTGTAGAGAAACAATGTGATGCAGTGCCTGTCCTCAAGCAGTTAAGTCTGTGATACCACATATTTGTAAGAAGACTGATACTTACATAGGATACCATGGGGATACCTGGGAAGGACACTTGCCAAGATAAATAGGGATAAGAGAAAATCTCCCAGAAAGATGCGACACAAGTTGAGTCTTGAAAGATGAGTTGGTGTGAGCTGGGAGAGGTGAGGCGTGCTCTGAGTATCAAGAGCGGGACATGCATCACCATGACCTCTTTTTCTAGGGAGAGCTTTGTGCCTACGTGTACTGCCCCTTTTTGTTGTATCTAGTGAACTGAGTTGGGCCAGAGAACCTGAAAGAAACTGCAAAGGTTGTTTGTGCCTTTGAGTCTCTAAAGAGTACAACTCTCTGCTCTTTGCTAAATTTCCTCTGCCCTCTGCTCTCACCTCTAAATTTGTGGAATGAACAATTTCTTAAGGCAGAGGACTCCCTAGCCCAAACTAGAGAGTACAGAGACTCTTAAAGAATTTGAGGTTCAAGAAGATTCTACCTACAGCCATATCCCTCTCCCCACACCAGTTGTAGGTCTTGATTTGGGAGCTGGGGGAAAAATGGTGTGGAGGAGATGTTGAGCATTTCTGACCCAAGTGAGCTCTTTTTCTTTCTTCTCTTAATCTTTTCTTATTTTGATTGGATGCATTGTTTCTGCTTATTGGGAAGTCTAAATTTGCTGTTTACTTATTTCTAGGCATGTTCTTTTATTGCATATATTGTATGCCTACAAAACTGCCAAAAGAGGGAAATTATGTGGGCCATAGGGAGGCATATACTAACTTATAATTTCTGTACATCACAGAGTCTTGAGATGTTGCAGGAGGGTATATTAAATTGAACAAAGAATCACAAGTGCCATGTTAAACTCACAGTGAACGAAGTTGGGAATAGTTTAAACAAATAAACAACTGACTGTTGTATCTCACAGGTCATATTCTCGTCCTTACCTCCTGTAAGACTCAAACTCTTGGTGTAGTGACAAAAAGACAACAGAGTTCTGATTTGCAATTCTAAATCTTTGAACTCGAGGAGCCACGTGGAATAAGAGAATTGGGCTCAGCTTAGGGCCAAAACTATGCTTCTTGCTCATGGGTCTACTACTCTCCAGTTAGATCACTCAAGGAAAATCTTTCATCCTGTCTGGGTCTTTGTTTTGTCATCCAGAAGAGTACCTTTTTAATTTCAAAATGTTGTTTTTAGAATCATAAAAGTTAATGCATTTTATACTGGTAAATGCCACTCAAGTGTTAGTTGTTATTATTTTGAGAGTAGACTTGGTTTTAAATCCTGGACTACCATGTGGGCTCTGGAGAATTGAAATTCTTTCATTTCTTACAAACCATGCATCCTTGGGCAGGTTATTTAATTGCCCTGTGCCTCCAACTCTGCAGGTGTAAATTGAAAACAGTGCTTATTTTGTAAGGTTGTTATAAATTTTAGAAAGATGATACATGTTAAATATCTAGATGAATGTCTGACACTTATAGGTATTCAAAATTTAAGGCTAATTACTTATTAATATTAAAGTAATGATAATAATTGCCCTTATTATTTACCTACTCATCTAGCCTTGCTCCAATTTTCAAGGGCTGGAGCTTGCCAGGGGCCCCTGATAGTTACGTCTAGTTTCTCCTTCTAGCTTAATGGGCAGGCAGACCTATCTGGCTGGATAAAACCTCCAGAGCTTTATCTAATTATGTTATTGGGGTGGGGGCTGGCTCCTTATTTTTCTACTTTCTGGCCTCTGTGAACATAAGCATAACGCCTGGGTTCTCATGCTTGATTCACTCTCTGATTTTTGATGAAGAATCTAGCAGTATTCTCTGTTGGGCAAAGAGACTTAAGATCATTCAAAAATCAAATTGATATGAAAGTTTGATTCCTTCACTCCAAGAATGTGGTTAGAATTTTTTCCTCCGGGAATACAGTAGCAGTTATTACTTCTTTCCAAGCAGAAAAAGGCATAAGTTGCTAAGTTCTTCTCACTCCGGGCTCCAGCCACTTTCTCAGTGGGGACACATGAGTTCGTTACCTGGCTGCACTTGAGCAGGGGTTCCTACAGGGATGCTTCTAACAAAACCAGAACCAAAACCAAATGAAGATTTGGGAAGAACCAATAATCAAATACTTTATTTTTTTCATCATTTAGGTAGTATTTGGGATTCTTTTGATCTAGAAACAAACATAACAAAATTAACAAACAAAATATTAGAACTGGTCCAAATCCTGTTTTCTTTGTTGAGATGAGCCTGTAGGTGACTTAACTATTTGTAATGAGAGCCTGCTCTTAAATCTGTCTCCAAAATGAAATAAAAATAGAAACAGCAATTTTTTTTTTGTCCTTCATCAACCTGCTGATTGTTTGACAAATATTCAATGATTCCTAAGAATGTGTATATTGTTATAGGTCCACATGTGCTTATCTGAAATCTTTGGGGCCAGATGTGCATGGATTCAGAAATTTTAAGATTGTAGAAAGACGATAAAGTGCATTTATTATGTATTACAAAACATTGCCAGCAGGGTATGTGGCAACACCTTATAGTCAAATATGTTTATATTTTTGTGAAACATGCAAATAGTCAAGCTGAGTGGGATGAAATAAAGACTTTAAAGCTTCCCATCAGTCCAGGGTGGGTTTTGTTGCCAAATTTGGTTAGGTTATGTCAACTTTTGTTCACTTAGATTTTATAATTTTAAAAACACACTTAGATTTTATAATTTTTGTATTTTGGAATTTCACATAACAGACTGTAAACCTTAGAGTTCCAGCCAAGCTTTACTGAAGTGAAAAATATTAATAGAAAGTTTTCACTTGTGTCCAAATTGTACAAACATATTTTGAGCAATCCAACTCACCCAAAGAGGAGCATTTAATGACACCGTGGGCTATCGAATTGTATCAGAACTTTTGGTCCCAGTATCATTTGTGTCCCTTTGTGCATTATGACAACGTGATTTTTTTTTTTTTTTAATCTTGGTAAGGGTGCCAAATAAACTCCTGACTCCTGACCCTCCTTCGTCTGCTGCTGTCTAGCATCCCCATCGCAGTACAGAACATCTCCACGCAGGTATTCCCTATTAAGAAATAGAACATCATGCCTCTTCACATTTTCTTCTCCTTCATTCTGTGCCAATTTAAACTCACCATTCATTCTTTTTTCTAATCACAAAAGTAGATCTCAAATACACTCTGCATAGACACTGAAGTTTTTCTTTAGAAACATTGTTCATATTATGTTAACCCATTGCTTAACACACATTAATGGTTTTCCATTGCTCTTACAATATAAACCAAAAATTTTCACAGGAGGTATAATTTCCTGGGCAGTCGGCCCTGCCTATTCTTGCCAACATTATCTTATACCATTCCCTTCTACTTGCTTGTCATTACTGGAAAACTCAAAATTATTTATCTTTTAAGGCACTTATATATATTGTGTCCTATCCTTGGGTGCTCTTCATCTCCAACTTTGTTTTCTGTCTCCTGTTCATCCTCATTTAAATACTATTAATTAAAGAGATTTTCCCTGAATCTAAAGTAGGTCTCCACTCTTACTGTTTTTCACAGTACCCTGGTCTTTCCCTTCAACTTATCATGATTTGATTATATAGTTATTTCTGTGTGTTTTTTTTTTAAAGATTTTATTTATTTGACAGAGAGAGACACAGCGAAAGAGGGAATACAAGCAGGGGGAGTGGGAGAGGGAGAAGCAGGCTTCCCGCTGAGGAGGGAGCCCGATGTGGGACTCGATCCCAGGGCCCTGGGATCATGACCTGAGCCGAAGGCAGATGCTTAACGACTGAGCCACCCAGGTGCCCTATTTCTGTGTTTTTTGGTTAATGTTTGTCTCCCCATTAGACTATAAGATCCACAGGGGCAGGGTCCATATTTTTTGGGTCACTACTATGTGCCCACTGCTTAGCAGAGAGCCTGACATAGGGTAGGAGCTTAAAATGTTGTATAAATGAATTCATGAATAAATGAATAACTTAACTGATAGTGACTAACAGCTAACACTCATTATAACAGTCTCACACTCATTATCACATTTAATCTCAAATCAACCATGTGAGGTAAGCAGGACAGGTATTATTAGCTCTAGGTTATGGAGGAACATGCCAAACTTAAAAAGATTAAATGATTTGATTAGAATCATATAAGACTAAGAATAATGTCTCAGATTTCTGATTCTTAGCCCATCCATTCTTATTCTTTACCTCCAACCACTATTTTTCTTTCAGTCTTTGAAAATGAAAGTAGATTTCAAAATTATGCTTATAGATTGCAGTAAGAAAAATTAATATAATGGAGTTGTAAGTAGTTGAATTAAATTTCTGGAATGAATCTTGTTCCTGTTTACTTTCCCAATTGGACTTTGCAAAATTTCAGGAGAAGGAGAAAACACAAAAGTACCTTATTTGGGGACTCAGAAACACATTGATAAAATGTAAGAGTATTTACTAAGATACATCTAACCTTGCATTTAAGGATGTGTTCAAGAATGGAAAATCAGGGGCGCCTGGGTGGCTCAGTGGTTAAGCGTCTGCCTTCGGCTCAGGTCATGATCCCAGGGTCCTGGGATAGAGCCCCACATAGGGCTCCCTGCTCAGTGGGAAGCCTGCTTCTCCCTCTCCCACTCCCCTGCTTGTGTTCTTGCTCTTTCTAACTCTCTCTCTCTCTGTCAAATAAATAAATAAAATCTTAAAAAAAAAGAATGGAAAATCAAGTGAAGGGGTGAAATGCTATATGAAAGTACTGCCTATTATAGTGGAAGAGTATCTGATACTGAAAAGAAAAATAAAAACATTTTCTCATATGAGAATCTTATCAAGGCCTTCTTTGTTGATTAGGGCATACTCTTTGTATCTCATGTATGCTAAAATCCTGCAGACACAAATTAAGAATATTCAATTGCTTGGGACCCCTACGTGGCTCAGTCAGTTAAGTGTCTGCCTTCAGCTCAGGTCATGATCCCGAGGTCCTGGGATTGAGTCCTGCCTCAGGTTCCCTGCTTTGCTCTCTCACACTCTCTGTCTCTCAAATAAATAAAATCTTAAAAAAAATATACATTCATTTGCTCAAAAGTAATTCTGAATGAAGACATAATCAAGTGAAGTTGTATATTCAATAGGGAAAGATATCCTAGGAGACGGATCTACTCTTGACCTTGTTTTTCTTATCTATAATGAATGGCTTTCACTAAGTTGTGTGTATGCCTGAAGATAATATAATATTGTATGTCAACCAAACTTCAATTAAAATTTTTAAAAATGAAAGGTTTGACTAGATGTTTCATAAAGTAATTTCAATTATTAATATTCTTTGATATGGATTCAAGAATTGAGAGGGAGGGGCGCCTGGGTGGCTCAGTTGGTTAAGTGTCTGACTTGGGCTCGGGTCATGATCTCAGGGTCCTGGCATTGAGCCCCACATTGCGCTCTGCATTCAGCAGGGAGTCTGTTTCTTCTTATACCTCTACCCCTCCTCCCCACTCATGTTCTCTCTCTCTCTCTCTTAAATGAATAAAACCTTTTATTAAAAAAAAAGGGAGAGAGAATTGGGAGGGAGATGCTCTAATTATGAAGTCCTTAACATAAAATGGGCAAAGTAGACTGACATTTCTATCTCATATCATTCTGTTTTAAAAATAGTCTCTAACGGATACGTTAAATGAAGACAAAGTTGTTATAGATCTTGATAATTCCAGAAACAAGGTCAGGCCACTTTCACACTGCCAGATCATCACACAGTACCTCTCAAAGTATTAAGTCAAATTCCCTAAGTACCAGAAATGGGTTGAAACTCAGAAACACAGTATATGTCAAAGGCAAGGTAGCTACTGACGAGAAAAGATATTACAATAGACTTCCAAATATACACTTTCCCTTTCAGGAAATATGGAAATTCATTTTCCAGGAATGTGTTTCTCAGCTCTCCACATGGGAAGACAAGCCCGACTGTAGAAGGGGCTATTAGACACAGGTAGCAGGTTGTGAATCATTTGTTCATAGTTCATGCAGGGGAGGACAATGGCATAATGACTTAGCCAGTTAAAAGCCTGAACTCTGAAATCACAGAGATCTGGTTTTGAATCCTGGCTCTGGCATTTGCTTTTTGTGGTCTTGGGAAAGTACTGTTCTGTCTATGCCTCAGTCTACAAAATTATAGAAATCTCTCTTTCTGTAAATGAGATAATACACGTAAATACTTACGCCCTGAAATGTTACCTTTTGCCATATAGGTTATACTTTATCCTTGAAAATTAATTCTATTTCAGTGCAAACTATTCACCCTCCCATATTATAGCTAAAATGAAAAAAGAGACAGGGGAAAAACCTATTTATTATTAGAACAGTTACTAAGAAATATTTATTTTTAGCTTTGATTAAGTTGATCTAACAAACAGTTGATGACAATGCATTTTTTTTTTTGAGATAATAAAGAGCTGCCTTAATTAGATAATATCCCCCCTGCCATTTTTTTGGTCATTTCGTTTGCTTCAGTACCATTCCTGTAGATTCATATGAAGTGCTTTTGCCACCTGAGCCCAGGCTTCCTGTGGCTCCTCTTTATTGTCACGTGATTGTCTTTGGCTACAAAGCTCCCGGATTGCAAAGCAACAAATGCAGTGTGGTGATTGTCCATAATTGTAAATCCACTCACTCTTTTTCCATTTTTGTTCATTGTAGGTAATCACATTTTTGTACATTTTGTACTCAGCTGTAGAGCATCATGTGCATTATTTGGCACTGAGTTTGCTGCTAGTTACCACTTTTATTTTGGAAAAGCATTTAAGGCAAAAACACATAAATTCCTATCTAAGTACTTCAGTTATTTGAATTCTTTATATGCAGTTCTCTGAAAGAGCATACACAGGCATTGGTCTTGATTATCTAGGTATAATTAGAAGCTTACTGCAGAAGAAATAATATGAGAATTAGCATCTTTCATCAGGCATAAAGTGAGGTGTCTTGTGAAGAGATGAATTGGAACAGGAACAGGTACAAACACTTTCTTTTTCTTAAGATTTTATTTATCTACCTGAGAGAGAGAGAGCGAGAGCGAGAGCACACACAGGAGCAGGGGGAGGGTAAGCAGTAGAAGCAGCCCCCTCCCCCGCCCCCAAGCAGTGAGCCAGACATGGGGCTCCATCCCAGGATGCCTCCGGGGTCACGACGTGAGCTGAAGGCAAATGCTTAGCCACCCAGATGCCCTGGTACAAACACTTTCTAAACAAGTTCTAAATTTCAACTATAGGTGGTCCCCCACTTAACAATGATTTTATGATTTTTCAACTTTACAGTGGTGCGAAAGTGATGTGTACTCACTAGAAACCATACTTTGAATTTTGGGCTTTTCCTAGACTAGTGATATGTAGTATGATACTCATGATGCTGGGCAGTGTCATGGAGCAGCAGCTCCCAGTCAACGACCCCGTCAGGAGGATGAACAACCAACACACTCACAACCGTACTGTACCCATACAGTCATTCTGTTTCTCAATGTCAATACAGTTCTCAACAAATTACGTGAGATTGTCAACACTTTCTTAAAAAAATAGGCTTTGTGTTAGATTATTTTGCCCAACTGTAGGCTAATGTAAGTGTGATGTTCATTAGGATAAGTGTATTAATGCATTTTTGACTTAAGATATTTTCTGAATATGAAAATGGATTTATTGGAGTATAGTCCCACTGTAAGTTGAGGAAGATCTGTAATTTGCAGTGAAAAACAAAGGAAGGTGGGATGATTCAGTACTTTTTTGGAAATGTTAATTTCATGACCAAGAATTTGACTAGTCTAGGAATTGGATGTTTGTGGTTTGGAGGCTATTAATTGGATAACTAATTTTGGGAGCAACCTGTGAAGTAAAGTGTGAAAGGACATGTGTCAGAAAGACTAGATCCTGCTACTGGCTGCATCATATTCTTAGCATTCAAGGCCCCTCTGGGTATCAAGATTTCCCTGGTATGCATCATGTGGTACAAGGTCTGGAAATTGCTCAGTTGGTCCAAGTGGTTTCTTGAGATTCCTTATCAAATACTCACAATGTATATGGTCATATTAAAGAATTAGGAGAGTTACTACAGAAAGAACCCTTTTCAATTTTGTTTAACCCAGAATTTCCCAAATTTGTCTGGCCATGGAACCTTACTGTTTAGAGTAATGATACCTACTAAAATCAAGGACACAAATGCAAGGAGCGCTGGGTTGAGTACTGGCTGCAGAAGGGAACTCTTAAGTTGCAAATATGCATCTGACCAATCAAGTTTATAGTAGTAACACACTTAAGAACTTGTCATTATGTAGTAATTTTCAGATTACAGTCCCTCTCATATTCCAGAGGATCATGGAATGAGGATAATACTAATTATACTAATAACTATTATTTTTGAAAAGCTACTAAGTGCCTGACATTATGCAAGCTATTAAACATGTGTAAATTTATTTAAACTTAATAGCAAGTCCATAAGGTATACAGATGTTATCTTTAACTTCAAATAAGAAAAGAGACATAAAATGTTAAGCAACTTTAAAAAATCATGCAACTAATTAAAGTAGATCTGAGATGCAGATCCATGTTTTCTGTCTCTTTCTCAGGAAAGAATGTAGAAGGGAGGAGGTGAGAGTCTGTAAGAGGAGAACCACACTTCCTGAGGTTTCTGTGCAGTTAAGGAGTATGGCCAAGGTGAAAGAACAGTGGACTCCTGGAAAGATTGGTCTACTGAGGCATGGGATCCACAAAATTAAACATCTGCAACATATGTCTCCAAGCATAAATCTAGGGCTTCTCTTCATGATTCTTTCCCTTATCTAGAAAAAGAAAATATATCCTGTGCTATTTCAAAAACTATTATAGCCCTAAAGGATTTAGAAGAAGTTAAATTCATTATGAAAGTTCATTATCAAATTAGTTGTGGATTTTTGGAGAGTGATGTTGATGATTCTGAGGTTGTGCCTTGGCTCTGTGGTAAAGGGTGCTATATCTGCCAGGGAGTGGGTAATAGCATTGAAAATGCCAATTCAGCCTTAGAGGTCATTCATTTAGTTCAAACCAGCATTTTCCGCTAGAAAAAAACTGAGGCAGAGGGAGGCAAAAGTGACTTTGTTATACCATGAGTAAGGGTCAAAAACATGAACAAACCTTAAATCTTTTGTTTCCAAGGTCAATGAACTTTGTCTTGAACAGAATTACTATTTCTGATATTTTTCAGTGTAGACAAAAACAACTTTCAGAGTTTTTTTTTTCTCAAAGAATTCAAGTAAAACAAGGAGTTCAAAGTAGAAGAAGTAAAATTTCATAAATTGATAGTTTCTTTTCTATAGTTATTAATTTTGGATTCTTCATTCTCACCAGAGATAAAAAAGGGAATAACAAATGACTCTTTTACTGCTTGTGAATGGTCCTTAATCCTGGATAAACTGGTATTGTTTGGAAAGCTTAGAAAGCCCAAGCTACCAAAGAAAGTATTGACATGTCATGTAAACAAAGAAAAATAAAATAAAGTCCAATCCCTCTATTTTGGGGTTTCCCAACATTCTTATTTATTCTTTTTCTCCAAACATAATTATTCACAGTGAGCAAAACATTTTCTGAGTTTTAATTAATTGATCAATTAAGTAGTTCCTCCATTTTACAAAAAAAGAAATATATTCAAAATACTCTTAGTTGTTTAAAGTTTTCTGTCACCATCTATTACTTCCTTCCCATGTGAAATCTTCCTCCTCAAGTCATTTCAACAGATTTTTTTCTAACTGAATTTTTTAAACTATATTGTCCTATTATTCACTATGAAAGTATACTCAGTTATTCAAGTGTTCGAGTATTCTTATCTTGATGAGCATTAAATAATGTATAGAATTGTGGAATCATTATATCATACACCTGAAACTATTGTAACAGCGTATATTAATTACACTTCAATAAAAAAACACACTAAAAATATTGTTCTATTAGTGTAACCTGATTTCAGAGTGTTCTATTGTTTAGTGCTTCCCAGGAGAACTTTCAGTTATGATGAGAATGTTCTTCTGTGCTGCTCAATATGGTAGCCACTAGGCATGTGTGGTCACTGCTCACTTGAAATGTGACTTGTACAGCAGAGGAACTGAATTTTTTTATTTTTTATTATTTTTTAAAGATTTTATTTATTTATTTGAGAGAGAGAGACTGAGAGAGAGAGCACATGAGAGGGAGGAGGGTCAGAGGGAGAAGCAGACTCCCTGCCGAGCAGGGAGCCCGATGCGGGACTCGATCCTGGGACTCCAGGATCATGACCTGAGCCGAAGGCAGTCGCTTAACCAACTGAGCCACCCAGGTGCCCCGAGGAACTGAATTTTTAATTTTACTTAACTAAATTAAAATTAAAACTTAAAATTAAATAGAGCTGGTTCTGCATGTAAGGAACTTGGAAACTGCCACTCCTTTCTAACAACCAGTCAAAAGTGAGACAGACAAAAATGTCAGTAAGTCTTCTAGGATCCATAAGAGGGTGCAGACACAGGAAAACCACTGCCCTCAAGATTGGAGAGACAGACAAATCCACATAATAACAACTTATCTGAGGAGACACTCACAAGTAGACACCTGTGTTGAAATCAGTGCTGGGTAGGAAAACCTAAACTGTAATTAATGAATTGCTGGAGGTTAATGTGGACAGCTCTGAGAGTTAACTCAAGATAGACTCAGGTAAGGGGAAAGGAACTATTTTGAAATGCCTTAGAGCACTGTGTTCTTCTGAACAAGGCCTGCCCTCAGGAAAAACTAGGTAACTAGAGCTTAACCTGCCGGGGGTATTATCAGAGCCTAATTGATGGGGTGGGGTGGGGTGGGGTGGTGAGGAGGGAAGGAAATACCCAATTCTGGTCAGGTCTAGACTTCCTTGTGGGAGAAGGGAAATACCCAGCTCCAGCCAACTCTAGACATCTTCCGCTAGCTAAGGGAAGAGGGGAAAAAAACACTTAAAAAACTTGTGAAGGTCACAGTCCAGAGGTATATGTCGACTAAAAGACAGAAATTTAATCAAATGACTGTAAAATGTTTCCTCTTCTCCTATACCTCATCACCATATTACTAAAGGCCTATTTACAGCACACATATATTAAAAGTAAAGGGATGAAGGAAAATACACCATGCTAACACTAATTAAAAGAAAGCAGGAGTAGCTATATTACTTTCAGACAGAGCAGACTTCAAAATAAAGGAAGTAAGCAGGAATAAGCAAGAACATTACTTATGGATAAAGTTAGCAATTTTCCAAGAAAACATAATAGTTAAGATGTGTATGCCTAAGAAAAGAGTGTCAAACTATGTGAGGTGAAAACTATTAGAACTACAAAAAGAAATAGATGATTTCACTACCATAGTTGGAGACTTCAGACACAATCAGATTGATTCAGCAGTTAGAAAATCAGTAGGGACAGGGTTGAACTCAACAACATCATCAATGACATCCAAAGACTAATTCATTTAACAACAAAAGAATACATATTCTTCTCAAGCTCACATGGAATATTCACTAAGGTAGAACACATTCTGGGCCATAACACACACCCTAACAAACTTAAAACAAACAAAAAAAACCAGATCATACAATATTTGCTCTCAGACCACAATGGAATTAAACTAGAAATCACCAATTGAATGTTAACTGGAAAATCCCCAAACACATGGAGATTAAACAATTTACTTCTAAATAACACATGGATCAAAGAAGAAATCTCAAGAGACATTTAAAAATATTTTGAAGTAAATAAAAATGAAAACACAGCTTATCAAAATTTGTGGGAGGTAGCCAAAACAGTGAGTGCTTAGAAGGAAATTTATAACATTGAATGCATATTTTAGACAAGAAGAAAGATCTAAAATCAACAATCTAAATTTTTACTTTAGGAAACTAAAAGGGAAATTAAATCTAAAATAAGTAGAAAAACATATTAAGAATTAGAGCAGAAATGAATGAAATTGAAAATTGGAAATCAATAGAGAAAATAAAACTAAAAGCTGGTTCTTTGAAAATATTAATAAAATTGATAACTCTCTAGCAAAGATAACTAAGGAAATAAGAGAGAATGTAAACTACTATCATCAGAGGCAAAAAGAGGGACACTATTACAGATCCCATAGGAATTAAAAGGGGATGATAAAGGAATACTACAAAAGACTCTATGCCCACAAATTTGATAACCTAGGTGAAATGGAACAATTCCTTGAAAGAAGGACCCCACCCCACCCCACCCCATCAATTAGGCTCTGATAATACCCCCGGCAGGTTAAGCTCTAGTTACCTAGTTTTTCCTGAGCGCAGGCCTTGTTCAGAAGAACACAGTGCTCTAAGGCATTTCAAAATAGTTCCTTTCCCCTTACCTGAGTCTATCTTGAGTTAACTCTCAGAGCTGTCCACATTAACCTCCAGCAATTCATTAATTACAGTTTAGGTTTTCCTACCCAATTTGCCAAAACTCACTCAAGAAATACAATCTGAAAAACCTATTTCTATTAAAGAAATTAAATCAATAAATTAATATTTTTCCAAAACAGAGCACCTGGGGCACCAGAGTGGCTCAGTTAGTTAAGTGTCTGCCTTCGGCTCAGGTTGTAATCCCAGGGTTCTGGGATCCAGCCCCGAGTTGGGCTCCCTGCTCACAGGGGAGCCTGCTTCTCCCTCTGCTCTTTCCCGTCCCTGCTAGTGTGTGCGTGCTCTCTCTTTTTTCCTTGTCTCTCAAATAAATAAATAAAATCTTAAAAAAAAAAAAAAAAGAAAGAAAGCACCAAGCCCAGGCCCAGAATTCGCTGGTGAGTTCTACCAAATATTTAAGGAAGAAATTATAGCAATTCTCTGTAGTCCCTTTTGATGTCTACTTCCTAACTCATTTTATGAAGCCAGCATTACCCTAACCAGAACCAGAGATTTTATAAGAAAAGGAAACTACAAACCAATATCTCTTGTGAACACAGATGTAAAAATCTTCAATAAATTGTTAGCAATGGTATTCAATGATGTATAAGGAGAATTATACATCACAACCAAGTGGGATTTATACCAAGTGTGCAAGACTGGTGTGGTATTTTGAAAGAATAGACAAATAGATTAATGGAACAGAATAGGGACTCTAGAAATAAGCCCACATTAATATAGACAGTTCATCTTTGATAAAAATGCAAGGCAATACAATGGAGCAAAGATAATTCCTTCAACAAATGGTCTGCAACAACTGGATGTCCAGTGCAAAATATACAAAGAAGTCTTAAGACTCCATAATAAGAAAACAACAACCTGAATAAAAAAGGGTGAAAGACTTTAGCAGACACCTTCACCAAAGAAGATGTACAGATGACAAATAAGCATATGAAAAGATACTCCAGGAGTGCCCGGGTAGCTCAGTTCATTTAGCATTGGACTCTTGATTTCGGCCCAGGTCAGGATCTCAGGGTCATGATATCGAGCCCCACGTTGGGCTCTGTGCCTTCTGTGACGTCTGCTCGTCCCTCTCCCTCTGCTTCTCTCCCTGCTTGTCACTTGTGCTCTCTCTCTCCTTCTCAAATAAATAAATAAATAAATACAATAAATAAAAAAAAAAAGTTGCTCCATGTGATATTAGGAAAGTACAAATTAAAACAACAATGAAATACCACTACATAACTATTAGAATGCCCAAAGTCTAGAACACTGATAACAGTAAATGGGGGGGTTAGGATGTAGATTACAGGAACTCTCTTACGTTGTTGGTGGGAATGCAAAGTGGTACACTTTGGAATACAGGTTGGTGGTTTCTCACAAAACCAAATACACTCTTATGATAAAACCCAGCAATTGTGCTCCTTGATATTTACTCAAAGGGTTTGATTATGTCCACACAAAAACCTACACATGGATATTTATGGCAGCTTTATTCAATTGTCAAAACTTGGAATCAACCAAGATGTCCTTCAGTAGGTGAATGTGTAAATAAAATGTGGTACATCCTGATAATGGATGTACCCCATTCATGCACTCTCTCTTTCTTTCTCTCTCTAAAATAAATAAAATAAAATATTAAAAATAAGTAAATGAGTTATTAAGCCAGGAAAAGAAACGAAAGAAACTTAAATACATATAACTAAGTGAAAGGAGCTCATCTAAAAAGGCTACATACTCTATAATTCCAACTATGTGACATTCTGGAAAAGGATAAACTATTGAGATAGTAAAAAGTTCCATATTCGTCAGGAGTAGGGGGAAGGGGGATGAATAGTCAGAGCACAAAGGAAGTGAAAATACTCTTTATGATATTATAATCATGGATACATGTCATTCATTATACATTTGTCCAAACATATAGAATGTACAACATCAAGAATGAACCCTAATGTAAACTATGGACTTTTGGTGATGATGATGTATCGATGTAAGTTTATCAATTATGACAAATATACAACTCTGGTAAATGATGTTGATAGTGAGGAGAAGATATGCCTGTGTGAGGGCAGGGGTATATGGGAAATCACTGTACTTTCCTTTCAACTTTGTGAATCTAAAAAAAAAATGAAACCCTTAAAAAAATTTAAATAGCCACATGTGGCTAATGGCTACTGTAATGAACAACACATGTCTAACAGGTACTTTCCCAGTCACCAATTCTTCATTCTCAACCTGAGGCTTCTATTCTTTTTTTCTTCAAGGTTTGGAAATCCCTGCTCACTTTTTAGTTATTTAAATTAAATATTCTTTAATACACTTTCCTTTTGTGGTAGCAAAATCCGTTAGTCTCCTTTTTTTTTTCTTTTTCTTTTTTAAGATTTTTATTTATTTATTGAGAGAGAGAGAGAATGATAGAGAGAGCATGAGTAGGGAAGAGGGTCAGAGGGAGAAGCAGACTCCCTGCCGAGCAGGGAGCCCGATGTGGGACTCAATCCCGGGTCTCCAGGATCATGACCTGAGCCGAAGGCAGTCGCTTAACCAACTGAGCCACCCAGGCGCCCCCATTAGTCTCCTTTCTAATCCAAACCTCATATGCCTACTGTCTGGATCTGCGCTTTTGATGACTAGGTTGCTAATTTACATTATTTAAGCAAGATATGTCTGCCTCTTCCCTTTTATTTTTTACTCCTGAGCACTGTCTTTATTGTCAGGGACATACAGGTTTGAAAGGCTGTCTAACTTATGGGGTTATGCAGCTGTAAGTAATCACATGTTTTTGTTGATGATAATGAAGACACTGTAATGGGGACAAAGCGTTTTTCATGATTCAAGAAAAAATATGCCCTTGATAACCTTTTTCATAAATGAAATTAGACAAGTTATTGGTTGCCTTGCAATAATCTGGCTTTGTCCTAAGTTACATAGAAATGCATCTGTTGAGTGGTAAAAGGAAATTAGAACAGTCCATTTCTTCGGGACAGTAGCCAGTGACTTGTTACATTTTAGTGATTTTTGCTCCCAATTACAATCACTAACATCTTTTCTTGGCTTATAAAATAGTTGAATCATTGGGATACATTAAAAAAAGAAAAGACTAAAGATACCATCCAAGTTAGAGATTTAATGACAGAAAAGGGAAGAAAAAAGATAAACAAGTGATAGAAAATAAAAGAATAATAAGAAAGTGTAAATGCAGATGAAATGGCTGAAAAGTCACTCTGTCGAGAGTTCAGTTAAACAGCCTTTCTCACCTGACAGTAAAGGCAGCGTTTAAAATAATGAGCTTCTAGCCCCCTACTATTGTTTCCACAGTGGAGTATCTCTTTCCTTGAATTAGCTGTGGTTTATGTTTTCATTTATTATGTGCTATTAAAATTCATTAAATTACACATCTGCACAGTGGGTTTATACCAGAAGTGGATAAACCTGCCATTTCAGCTACTGGAAGCAAGTTCCAAAATATAGATAATTTATTTTATGAAAATGAAGAAAAATAGGCACTTTTTATAGACAGGAATGATTCAATGAGAAAAATACTTCTAATTTTAAATATCTGTATTTTGTATGCTAATGATACCTTCTCAATATTTTGTCCCCACGACTCCTCCAGTAATTGGATGATATATTTCCAGGCATCAGTCTTATAGAGGAATGTGACATTTATTCTTTCATTTGTAAAATAAAAATATATCAAGACCCAGTAAATGTCAGTTCCTGTGCTGGTTGTCTGAGACACAGAGAGTAAGTCATGGCACCTGCCACCAAGATGCTCATAGTCTCCCTGAAGATTCTTGAAACAGGCCATCAGGGAGCCCATAGGATTATGAAAAAAAGATGCCATTCAACAGTAGAGGAGAGGCAGAAGTTTGGGGAATTAGGGAAAGTTTGCCATAGGAAATGATATCTGAGATAAGCCTTAAGTGAAGAAATAGAGAAAGAGCACTTTAAGTAAAAGCACATAAAAAGGCATGAGCTTAAAAATTCAAGAACCTTCAGAAAATTTCAGTATTGCAAGAATCAATGGTTTGTGTGGATTTGGATAAGTAATAAGCTTAGAGCATCCAGATCTTGAAAAATCTTGTATGATATGTTATAGTTTTATTTTTTTCTGTATGTTACAGGGAAGTAGAGTTTAAAAAATCTTTTATTTTATTTTATTTTATTATGTTATGTTAATCACCATACATTATATCATTAGTTTTTGATGTAGTGTTCCATGATTCATTGTTTGCGTATAACACCCAGTACTCCATTTAATACGTGCCCTCTTTAACACCCATCACTAGGCTAACCCATCCCCCCACTCCCCTCCCCTCTAGAACCCTCAGTTTGTTTCTCAGAGTCCATAGTCTCTCATGGGTCATCTCCCCCTCCTATTTCCCCCCTGTCATTTTTCCCTTCCTACTATCTTGTTCTTCTTCTTTTTTTTTAAACATATAATGCATTATTTGTTTCAGAGGTACAGGTCTGTGATTCAAGAGTCTTACACAATTCACAGCGCTGAGTTTAAAAAATCTACTCCATCTATTTTTGTCAAAAGAGGTCTTTTAAAGTATATAGTTTGGGAAGTAGCATGTCAGATCTCTAAATCAAAGCTGCTTAACCTTTTGGTAGTTCATTTGTTAGATCATTATTTGGTCAAAAGAGACCATGTTCCAAGTGATGTACAATCATAAAATCCACTCTTCCCTCTCTATTATGAGGTCAAGATACAAAGAGAAATAATGGTTTTATTTCTCAACAAATAAATAATGATATTAATTCTGTTTCCATGAACATTAACGCCCTAAATAACTAAACTTCTCTTTAGGTTTAATCATTGTGTAGATCTAAACTCCAGCTCGATCCTATATGCTCGTATATTTACTGTTGCCTCTCTAAGCCAGGAAAGACTTCATCTGGATTTAAATCAATTGATCTAAGTCTTCAAAGAAATACAGATAAATGAAACAAAGAGTTTAAAAATTAAGATAAATATAACCACACAAATCATCTTTGCTTTCCCACTCCATTTCCTGATAAGCCATGCAGATAATCAAAACAGAGTGGAAGATGTCTTGGATCAATTAACGTGGTACAGTTGAATACACTTACACACTGAATACCCAGATGTTCTTCCATGGCTTAACCTTCATTTTTTAAAAACTACTTTTACTTTTTTTTTTTTTTAAGATTTTCTTTATTTGAGAGAGCATGAGAGCGAGATTGAGAGAACGAGTGGGAGGAGAGGCAGAGGGAGAAGCAGACTCCCCGCTGAGCAGGGAGCCGGATGCGGGGCTCGATCCCAGGACCCCAGGATCATGACCTGAGCCGAAGGCAGACGCTTAATGACTGAGCCACCAAGGCGCCCCTAAAAACTAATTTTAGATAGAAAGAGTCTTATATTTTAAATGTTAAGAAATAGGCAATATAAAATTTGATTTTTTAAATGAGAACATATTTAAAAATTATTATTTTGACACTTTTACAGAAGGATCTTTTTTCAGTTTAATCTTTATGCACTTTAAATTAACTTTCTCAATATTTCTCAGAGTATTTTATTAGTAGGTTTAGCAATTTCTTCTGCATAGGCTCTTCATTTAATACAATTTAAAATAAATAATTAGTGGGAAAATACATTTCCTTTTGATGTATGATGTTGGTCGATTCAGAAAATGTATAATTATGAAATATACATTTGAATTTTAGGTCAGATTTACACAAAGAACTGATTTTAGATTTATATAAAAAAGAAATATATAGACTTAGATCTAAGTAAATTATAAAACTCATATGAATTTATAACAACATATAGATTGGATTTCTTTGAGAACAACAAAATAAGCATCTTAAGGCAATATATTGGAAAGATATGAAGATTAAAGCTGGGCAATGACAAGTATGAGGAAGCCCTAGATAGATCTTACAGAAATAGTAACAGGAGTTCCATGGACTATTGCTCCATCATGGTCAGGGAACCAATCCCAAATTTCCCATGTTTCCCTGAGTGACTGACTCTTGGCTGCTGCATACTCCTGGTTTGTCTGCATTTATCTACCTCTCTTAGGAAAAATGGCATTGATTGAATGGATATTAGGGGTTCATGGAATTAGTTGGAGGCTTTTAAAGCTACATGGGGAAAATAGGCAGGAGCTGGGGAAGTTTAAGAAGGCCATGCTGCAGGATCCACAATTATGGTCATCCCGTGGAAACATTTTTATCCAAATGCTGACACTGTGATGAATATGACCTCTAGCCTCAATACAACACAGTGATGATTCAAGGTTCAAAGTCCATGAAAAGTATTTGATAAGCCTCTTCAGTGATTGTGCCAGAGCAGGGAAAATGATTGCATTGGCTTTTATGATGATAGATGGGTGCCACCTTGCAGGATGATACCCAAAAAACGGTCCCCCAAAGAGAGAATGAATGGCACTAATGAAGAGGGGAAGGTTGAGACTGGATAGTTCATAAACAGCAGATGTTTCCTATCTTATTGTTCTTGGCCCCTGGTATACATGCAACTAGCCTATGTATTAAATTTTGTGTGTGTGTGTGTGTGTGTGTGGTGAAGATGATGGCTATGCTATATGTAATTCTCATTATCATGATTTCTTGAGGAGTATGCTGGCTCTAACCTAAAATATATTAATGGGGAAAAATACATATATCAATGATCAATCTTCTGATATTTGGTATTTTTCTCTTCTGACATATATTTTCCTATCTTAATTCATTATTTAATTTCTTCTTTATATTATCTTCATTTATAAACTCATCTTCTTTAATTTCCCCTGGTTCCTCCCTTTGGTTACCACCTAAATCTTTTTCCCCTGTGAGCATTTGGGCTAATATAACCCTCTTATATAAAATTATGCAAGAATCAGACCCTTATATAAGGATTTGCCTTTAAGTAGTTTATTTGGGAAGTGATTTCAGAAGACTTCATCAGGGAGTATAGAAGTGAGCAGGGAAGAGAAGATCTCCAATCAAGAGTTTGTAATCAAGCAAGTCACCACGCTGGGTAATTGGACTTTGATCTCTCTGGGGAAGTCTGACAGCCAGGGTAGAACACATACATTCATATGATTTCAGATGAGGGGTATAGGAGCAGAGGTATTTTATATTCTGTATTTATATTTTAAATTCTCCCAGGCTTCTCTGGTTTGTATGTAAGTGGGCAAAATGAGCTCTTGGAAAACAGACAAAGCTGTAAGGCAAAGAAATACAGTGATGGAAGTTGGAATTTAGCCAATGTGAAGTGAAATGGTAGGGATGAGAGATTATGGATGGGGCACCAATGGCATCTACTACAGTTTAAGAGAACCTCTTCTTTCCCTGACTGTAGGTATACAGCAGTCACCTTATTGGTTATACTCAGATAGATTGACACGCGATTCCCAAGCAAGTGCTCAAATAGTGAGTGATTTAGAGACTCGGGTAGGCGGTAAGCCATCAGGACCAAGATTTGTATAAGGGTGAGAAGAGGAGAGTTGAATGGGCCATGGTCATGGCATAAGTAAACCTAGAAAGACACAAAAACTGGGAACAAATGGGAAGTTATTCTAGATGGAGAAGTGCTTTGCCCAATCTCCTCTTCAGGACTGTGACCCTCATCCCCAGCTGCTGGGCATGTTACTGGCTGATAATCCACAGCTGAATCCTTCTCTGGCAATTGCCTTTGAAAGGGAGCTGTCTTGCCTACTGTTAAGCCACATACCCAGGAGCAGCCTACTTCCAAGGATTTGTCAATACAGGAATACAAAGGCCCTTACCTCTTATTTCATTTGGGGGCATCTCTGAAGGGTCAGACCTAGTTCTGAGCTCTCTGTGAGATTGGCTGAGGCCACCATGGAGACCGCATCACAGCTCAGTGTCTCCCTTTGCCCAATCCTTCTTGCCTCACTTCCTTAAGGCGTGATTTAATATTTCCTCCAGAGCATACCTGGTAAACCTCTTGTAAGCCAATTTCCTTCTAAAAATCTACTTTTTGGGAATCCCAACTAAAACAGCAACAACTGTGAAGTGGACTATTGACAAAGGCTGGAATAATGACTCATCTGATTCTACAAAAGTGTAGTAGAAGGTAATTGCTATTGCTTTGTTCCAAGCATACACAGAAGTAAGCTCTGATGCTTAGTTTTAGCCCATGCATAATTATTATTGCTTATTGATGCATATCCTACCTGTATTCTAATATTGAACTCTTGCAGCTTACTTTGAATTCTATTGTATACAAATACCAAATAGATATTGCCCCATGGAGCAAATAAAAAAGAAATTGTTTTGTGGATTGCCGTGAATATAAGCAATTCAGAAAAGATTTTGATAGCAAAAGTAGGGTTGTCATCTAGGGAGTTTGGAGTTGTTGAGTGTGTCATTCATTTGTCAGGTCTTATTTTGTTAGTGCCAATCTATTTTTTTCTCAACAATATTGAGAGAAAAATGCTAAGCAATTTATTGCAATTAGTTTTCTGTAAAAATAATGACCTGCATTATTGGTAGTCTTAATGTCACCTTGTTATTTACTTTTCATAGTTTCTGGTTCACAGGCAATTAAAGCCTGCTCTGGACTCTGTAAATGTTTATTTTCATATGAAGTTCTCCATCCCTTTCCCATCTTGAATAAAAAGAGGATTTTTACTTACCAGTGATTCTGCATCACTGAAGCTGTGAAATCACGTTTCTACCATATGAACTCAAATAACTTGCTGAAAAGGCTCTCTCTTTTTCTCACATTTAAAAACTCATTTCTTTTCTATTTATCTTAATATATCTTATATTTCCTTAGGCTAGGAAATGGGAATGAGTGTGAGGAAAAGTACTGATATTCTCAAGGCCTTCTTTTCTGAGATCTGGAAAACTAGGCTTGACCCTTTTCCAGCAGCATATTATGGAATAGCTAGAACATGTTATGGATTTGAGAAATAAAAGACCAATTCAGGAAGACTGGGACCAAAGAGAGATCCTTTATGTATTCCAGAAAAAGTAAAAAGCTTCCTCTTCACAGCCATATTAGTATTAGATAAAAGATTTAATTAGAATAGAATCTTTAATATGCTTGTCTGGTGTGTATTTTTACTTTTTTGTCAAGAAAGTAAATGAGAGAAGCTTCAGAATTTTAGTGGTCTCATGGACATAACGAGGTTAACCAGCTAAAATTAGGCTCTTGGGCTTAGAAAAGAAAATAATTCACTTATGAAAAGAATTTTTAATTAAATGGAAGTGCCTTCATCCAAATAGTACAATTTGCTAGTCAGAGATAAGAGGTAGAGATAGACGTGAGAAGAGAAGACAATGATAATGTAAAATTGTATGAGATTAAGAATTTCAAAGTGTTCATTTTAACGCTCCTGCACCCCTCAGCAGCCTGGTATTGCTGGAGAAAATAAAACAGAACACAAAGAATTAGCTTTGAGAAAGACATAAGCACCACTTTCACCCTGGTATATAGCCCACCCTGCAAATGTGTATGTATTGGTTTTGTAGGGCTGTCATAACAAATTACCAAAAATTAGGTGGCTTTTTTTTTTTTTTTAAGATTTTATTTACTTATTTGACAGAGAGAGACATAGTGAGAGCAGAAACACAAGCAGGGGGAGTAGGAGAGGGAGAAGCTGGCTTCCCACGGAGCAGGGAGCCCGATGTGGGGCTCGATCCCAGGACCCTGGATCATGACCTGAGCCGAAGGCAGACGCTTAACGACTGAGCTACCCAGGCGTCCATAGGTGGCTTTAAACAACAGAAATTTGTTCTCTCACAGTTCTGGGGACTAGAAGTCTGAAATCAAGAGGTTGTTAAGGCCATGCTCACCTCTGAAGGCAGTAGGGGAGGATCTTTCCTTCTGGTGGTTGCCCATTGCCTCTCCTTGCTTTGTAGCTGCATCGTTGCAATCTTTGCCTGCAATGTCATCGGGCATTCTCTCTGTTTCTCTGTCTCTCTCTTTCTGCGTGTCTGTTTTCTCTACTTATGAGGACTCCATTCTTTGGATTAGGGCCTTCCCTATGCCAGTATAACCTCATCTTAACTCAACTAGTTACAACTTCGAAGGCTCTATTTCCAAATATGTTCATATTCTGTGGTTTCCGGGGGACATGGTTTTTGAGGGGGCAATGTCCAACCCAGTACACTGTGTAAAAAATATCTCTGAAAGAATGCTTCATATAAGGACATTTCCTCACAGTAAATGTTAAGATGTTGACTTCCTGACCTTTCTTCTTGGACACACCTACTATAATAACTTAGAATACACAATCCGTAAGACTGTTTGCATATTTGAGTCTCCCAGTGAAAACTAGAGACTTCTAGGATAAAGCTCTTTAAACCTCTGTTCTAAGTTGTGTTTAATAACTGACTTGCAAGTAAAATAGGAATAATTGGTTCCTAGAAAATTGAAGGTATATTTTGTTGAATTTAAGTTTGTGACTTTTAAGAATACCAACTGGGCAATGTATTTTTTAATAATCTTTTTTTTTAATTTTAGGTAAATTTAGACTTAACAAAAAGTTTCAAAGACCACATAGAGAATGCTCTTCTATCCCACACCCCATTTTATTGTTAACATCTTATCTTAGTCTGAAATGTTTCTCCTAATTAGTGAACGAATATTGATATTAATGACCTAAGAATTTCTGATTTCTTTATTGAATATTTTTTGAACCTCTTTCTTTTTAATTTTTTAAATTTATTTTTATTTAAATTCAATTTAATTAACATATACTGTATTATTAGTTTCAGAGGTAGAATTTAGTGATTCATCAATTGCATACAACATCTAGTGCTCATTACATCAAGTGCCCTCCTCAATGCCCATTTAGCTCATCCTCTCACCCTCCTCCCCTCCAGCAACCCTCAGTTTGTTTCCTATAGTTAAGTCTCTTATGATTTGCCTTCCTCTCTGTTTTTGTCTTATTTTAATTTTCCTTTCCTTCCCCTATGTTCATCTGTTTTGTTTCTTAAATTCCATATATGAGTGAAATCATATGGTAATTGACTTTCTCTGATTGACTTATTTTGCTTCACATAATACCCTCTAGTTCCATTCACATTGTTGCAAATGGCAAGATTTCATTCTGTTTGATGGCTGAGTAATATACCAGTATATATGGACAAAGAAGAGGTGGTATACATACCACCATTCATCTATCAGTGGACATCTGGGTTCTTTCCATATTTTGGCTATTGTGGACATTGCTGCTATAAACATTGGGTTGCTTGTGCCTCTTTGAATCACTATGTTTGTATCCTTTGGATAAATACCCAGGAGTGCAATTGCTGGGTCGTAGGGAGCTCTATTTTTAACTTTTTGAGGAATCTCCATACTGTTTTCTAGAGTGGATGCACCAGTTTGCATTCCCACCAACAGTGTAAGAGGGTTCCCCTGTCGTTTCCTGAGTTGTTAATTTTAGCAATTCTGACTGGTATGAGGTAGTATCTCATTTGGCTTTGATTTGTATTTCCCTGATGCTGAGTGATGTTGAGAATTTTTTCATGGGTCTGTTAGCCAATTGTATGTCTTCTTTGGAGAAATGTCTGTTCATGTTTTCTGCCCATTTCTTGATTGGGATTTTTTTGTTTTTTGGGTGTTGAGTTTGATAAGTTCTTCATATATTTTGGATATTAGCCCTTTAATTGAGAAGACATTTGTAAATATCTTCTCCCATTCTGTAGGTTGCCTTTTAGTTTTGTTGACTGTTTCCTTTGCCGTGTGGAAGCTTTTTATCTTGATGAAGTCCCAATAGTTCATTTTTGCTTTTGTTTTTCTTGCCTTTGGAGATATGTCTAGCAAGAAGTTGCTGCAGCCTAGGTCAAAGAGGTTGCTGCCTGTGTTCTCCTCTAGGATTTTGATGGATTCTTGTCTCACGTTTATGTCTTTCATCCATTTTGAGTTTATTTTTGTGTATGGTGTAAGAAAATGGTCCAGTTTCATTCTTCTGCATGTGGCTGTCCAATTTTCCCAACACCATTTGTTGAAGAGCTGTCTTTTTTCCATTGGGTATTCTTTTCTGCTTTGTCAAAAATTAGTTGATCATAGAGTTGAGGGTCCATTTCTGGGTTCTCTATTCTGTTCCATTGATCTATGTGTCTGTTTTTGTGCCAGTACCATACTGTTTTGATTATCTTTATTTTTTTATTTTACTGTCCCAGGATCCAATCCAGGATACCACATTAACATTATGTTTCCATGGGATACTTCTGGCTGTGACAGTTCCTCAGATTTTCCTTTTCTTAATGGCCTCAATGATTTTGAGACATACTGGTCAGATATTTTATAGGATGCCTTTCTGTTGGGTTTTTCTTACTTTTCCTTTTTCCACACATAGATTGGGGATATGTGTTGTGGGAGGAAGTTCATACAGATAAAATAGCATTTTCATATAATTGTACCAAGGATACATACTCTCAACATGACTTATCATTGTGGAGGTTAACCTTAATCATCTGGTTGGGGTAGTGTTTGTCAGGTTTTTCCACGATGGTTATTATTTTTGCTCCCTTTCTATACTGTGTTCTCTAGAAGGAAATGACTATGTGCAACCCATACTTAAAGATTGGGGAGTTATGCTCCACCATCTTGAGATAGTAAATAATAGTATTAATAAATCATTTGGAATTATTCTATATTGGACATTTTTCTGTTTTCACCCATTTATTTATTCATTCAATCACTTATTTAGCGATTTACCATGGACCCATGTTATTTATTTTTTGCTTTGAATTATAATCCAATAATATGATATTTATTTTCTGCTAGAATTGTTCTAGCTTTGGCTCTTGAGAGCTCTTTTAAGTTGGTTTTCATTTCCTTCCACATGACCCCATCACACGCATGTGCTTGTGTGCACATGTGTGTGTTTAAGTGTGTAATACTTTTTACTTTTTGGCATTGAATGATGCTCCAGGCTCATATTATATATTCCATCACCCTAGGCCTAGAATCAGCCATTTCTTCAATGAACCCTGGTTCTTTGTATTCAAGAATGATGTTAGAAATCTGGATGCTCAGATCTGGATGCTCACTGCATCTAAGCCCTCTCAGTCAAAGCAGCTTGCAAATGTATGTATATATGTAGTCCTACTAACTTATGTATGAACACAAACCTATGTGTTTCTGTATCTTTCCATCTGTACTTATATTAAGTTAAATGTGAATTCATATTGATAGTACCAACTCCAATCCATTACCACATGGATCCTTTTAGCCTTCCCTCCTTGCTTATCTGTAAACTCCCACTCCAAAATTGAGACACCTGGCTCTACCATCTGGCATTTATTTATTTATTTGTTCAATTCTAGTATACATTTATATAGTCATTTTAGGATTGTTAACCAGCACCCCCAAAAGAGGCAATCTTACCTACTAGAATACAATACTTACATAGTTTCTTTTTTTTCCTGTGGTCTTACAGTCTCCGTGCATTTCCAAGGTTACTTACATCAGAATCTTTCCCCCCTTCCTCTTCAGTAAAGTTTATATGTGTTGTAATGCAGTTAGATTCTTTCATAACAGTTTGTATGCCATCTTGGGACCCTTGACCTCCTTGATTTTTGTTGTTGTTGTTGTTTGTTTGTTTGTATACATTAAGGTTTAATTCTTATGGTGAAAAATTCTATGGGTTTTGACAAATGCATTGTATCATGTGTCTACCACTGTAATATTATACAAAATGGTTATAGCACTAAAAATTCCTTTGTGCTTCACCTAATCACACTTTTCCACCCCAAACCCCTGACAACCACTGATGTTTTCTTTCTCTATAGTTTTGCCTTTTTCAGAATGTCATATAAATAGAATCATATACATTCTGAATAAGGCAATATAGCCTTTTCAGACTAGCTTCTTTCACTTACCTATTTAAACAGTATTTATTTAAATATTATCCATGTTGGGACCCCTGGGGGGCTTAGTTGGTTAAGCATCTGCCTTTGGCTCAGGTCATGATCCCAGGGTCCTGGGATTGAGCCGCGCATCAGGCTCCCTGCTCAGTGGGGAGTGTGCTTCTCCCTCTCCCTCTGCCTCTCTCCCCACTGGTGCTCACTCTCTCTCTCTCTCTCCCAAATAAATAAATAAAATCTTAAAAAAAATTTATCCATATTGTTTTGTGGATTGATAGTTCATCCATTTGTACCACTGAATAGTATTTCATTATATGGCTATACCATAGTTTGTTTATCCATTCATCTATTAAAATAATTTTGGTCATTTTGGCTTCCAGTTTTTGATGATTATGAATAAAGCTAATTTAGGTGTTTGGGTGGATATAATCTTTCAAATCAGTTGGGTAATATTGGAATATGATTGCTGGTAAAATTATGTTTAGCTTTATAAGAAAGTGCCAAAGTGGTTGTAACCTTTTGCATTCCCACCAGCAATGAATGGGAGTTCCTACCGCTTCACATATTCATTAGTAACTGATACCATCAGATTGGATTGCAGCCATTCCAGTAGGTATGTAGTGATATGTTATTGTTTTTGATTTGCATTTCCTTAATGACAAATGATGTTGAGGATGTTTTCATATGTTTATTTGCTATCCTTATTTCTTTGATAAGTTGTTTATATTTTTTTTGCCCATTATTGAGTTATTTTCTTATTGTTGAGGTCTAAGAGGTTTTATTATTACATAATTTTGCATATTTTGAATACAAGGCATTTATCTGATAAGTGATTTGAAAATTTTTGTCATTCTGTGATTTCTCTTTTCATTCTCTTAACAGTGTGCTTTACAGCAATTTAAAAAATTTTAAGTAAATTCCAACTACTAAATTTTTTCTTTCATGGATTATACTTTGGTGTTGAATTATATCTAAATACTCATCACCAAACTGCAGGTCATGCAGATTTTATCCTATGCCTTCTTCTAGAAGTTTTATACTTTGCATTTTATATTTAGGTTTATGGAATATTTTGAGTTAAAATTTATATAAAGTATGAGGCCTGTGTCTAGTTTCTTTCTTATTTTTTCTTTCTTTTTTCTTTTTTGTTTATGGACAACCAATTATTCTAGCACCATTTATAGAAAAGATTATCTTTGCATTATATCCATTATATTGCCTTTTTACTTTTGTAAAAAATCGGTTGACTTTATCTGTGTGGGCCTATTTCTAAGTTCTCTATTTTGTTCTATTAAACTGTGTCTATATATGTGTCTTTTACTAATATCATGCTCTCTTGTTTACTGTAGCATTATAGTAAATCTTGAAATTGGGTGGTGAGTCCTCCAACTTTGTTCTTCTTCAGTATTGTGTTTGCTTTTCTTGCGTATAAATGTTAGAGTCAGTTTGTCATTATCTCCAAAAAAAAAAAAAAAAAAAAATTCCTGGTATTTTGAATTGGGTTGTATTAAATCTGTATACCAAGTTGGAAAGAATTGGCATCTTCACTATGTTGAGTTTTCCAATCCATGAACACAAAATCTCTATTTACTTAGAACTTGTTTGATATTTTTCACCAGTGTTTTATCTTTTTAGTGCAGTTGTAAATGGTATTTTAAAATTTAATATTCTAATTTTTTCTTTCCCTGTATATAGGAAAGCAATTGACTTTGCATATTGACTTTATATCCAGCTACTTTGTGACATTTGTTAATTACTCTAAGAGTATTTTGTTGGCTATCCACTTTATTGGCTATTTTTAGGGCTATCTACATAGACAATCATGTTATCTTTCAATAAAGAAAATTTTATTCCTTTTTGTAAATTTTGTATACCTTTATTTTCTTTTCCTCATCCTACTGAATTAGCTAGGGCTTCCAGGACGACGTTAAATAGGAATGTGGAAAGACAATATTTTTGCCTTATTCCTGATCTTATGTGGAAAGTCTTTAGTCTCTCCCCATTAAATATGATGTTACCTGTAAGTTTTTTTATGTATACTTTATTAAGTGAAGGAATTTCCCTTTTTTTCTAGTTTTTATCATAATTACTTACTTTTTTCAAATCATTTTCCACAATTATTTTATTGATATGATCATATTTTTTAATTTAGTGTGTAATGTAATATTACAATGATTGATTTATGAATTCTGAATCACCCTTGCATTCCGGGTCATGATGTATTA
>NC_138370.1:57448123-57472886 GCF_054177405.1 Leptonychotes weddellii | reverse complement strand
GTTTTATAAGGAGATATGTGATGGGATTTGAAACACACCTGAGGATTAACCCTTGTTCTGGTGAGGCTGGAGGGCAGAGAGAATAGCCGTCATCAGCTACCTTTGACATTACAGCCCTAAGAAGTAGGCTAACACTGATCATATTGGTGGTGAGGATAGATGAAGAAAATGGACTAAGAACAAATTATAGACCTATATAGTTAGATAGGAAGTCAATATGTTTTCAAAGGCAAATTCAAATTCTTGCCTTTTATGAGTGAATGGATTCTACTTCTGATTTCCACACTTTTCTGCTCATCTGATGATCCCAGATGGTATCAGAGTTGAATAACTATCTAGTGAATTCAGAATTTCAAACCACCTAGTGGAGAATGATTGGAATCCTCAGCATGCCATAAACTCCAAACCAACTGAACTGAGCAGAAGAGTAATCTTCAGTAGGAACTGTGATGTTCATTGCTGAATCACGGCCATGATTTTGCTATCTGAATCTGATTTATAGGACCATATGGCAGTTTTACAGATTTACATTGATGTAGATGAGAATAAAGTTCAAAAACTGATTAATAACAATAGTTTTGATGTCTCTTGGGGGAAACTTTGCCAAAATGTCATGAATATTGGCTTCTCACGTTTGCCTCAACAGAGGATGCTAGCTTTATCTGTGTAGCAGTACTGTTCTCTATCTTCTACTTCAGAAAATGTCAAGTTTCATAGAACACTGTACATAGTTCTGGTATTTATTTTGAAGGAGTATGACCTCTAGACAAATTTGCATGTGTTCTTTGTTTTGAAGCACAAATCATTCTCTTATTAATTCATTATTTCTTGAAAAAACATGGAGTGTCTAGCAGGTACTAGGCACTATTCTAGGCCCTGCCCACCTAAGACCCCACTTTCTACAATAGGAGACAGATAACAAACAACTAAATAAATATGTAATATGATTGTGTTTAGTGACTAGTGCTAAGAGAATAAGGCAGATTAAGATGACTGGCATTGACATATTAGCTGTGTGTATGTGTGTGCATGTGTGTGTTAAGCTAGATGTTTAGAAAGGATATTTTGGAGGAAGTGATGTTTAATCAAAGACTTGGATGAAATGAAGGAATAAACATTGTAAAGCTTGAGGGATAAAGAGTTCTAGGCAGTAGTGATAACAAGTACAAAAGCTCTAAGTAAGAAAAACATGGCATCTTGGGCGCCTGGGTGGCTCAGTCGGTTAAACGACTGCCTTCGGCTCAGGTCATGATCCTGGAGTCCCGGGATCGAGTCCCGCATCGGGCTCCCTGCTCGGCAGGGAGTCTGCTTCTCCCTCTGACCCTCCTCCCTCTCATGCTCTCTGTCTCTCATTCTCTCTGTCTCAAATAAATAAATAAAATCTTTAAAAAAAAAAAAAAAAAAAAAAAGAAAAACATGGCATCTTAGAGGAACTGCTCCAGTGAACCTAGGGCTGAGCAAGGGAGGCAAAAATTGGTTGGAGTGGTAGTAGAAAAGGTAGTCAGGAGCAGAGTATGTAGCACCTTCTAGGCCATGTGGCATTTGGATGCAGTATGGTAGGAGTGTTTTGAACAGGAGACTATGATCACTTGGGCAGCTGTGAAAAAAGTCACTACAGACAATTTTGCTCAGCTTTGGGAAAAACAAGACACTGATAGGTAGCATTTTACTTGGAGTTGAGAATGACTTGAATAGAGACTGTGTTAAAAATGACAGTGGAGAAAGTCCTGATATTCTTTAGTAGGATGTTTTTAACAAATGCCATGGGCCAAGCCTCAGGGCTCTGGCATTAAAATAATCAAGGCAGCAGAGAGGATTATTGGGGAGAATGACTAACTAATGATTTTAGGCTTATCTCAGTTGTTCTGAGGCAATAATATAAGAGCTAATGGACTGGATTGGTAATCAGGTGTTATTAAAAGTAATTTTGCCCTTGTGCTTAGAGAGAGTTAACGTATCTCCGAGAATATTTGCTGACAGGTAGTGACTTGGGGACTAGGAAAATGGAGTCCCCTGAGTCCCAACCAGAGACTAAGTGAGACAAGCTTCTTGGACATCGACCTAGGGTATCTCCTTTATTGTTAATTTTTTTTTAGTTATTGCCTCGTCAATATGGAAACATTAATATTGCCCATTCCTAGAAGGATAAATAATGTCATAGCTAAATAATAGAGTATTATATATATATTTGAAGCTTTATACCTGTTTCAGAGCAGGGAGACAGAGGTTGGTTCCTGCTAAACTGGGTGATGGAGGACTGTTACTGGACTGCTATAATGAAGACCTGGAGAAGAACGGTAATGTATCACCCACCCAGGCAAATTCTTTGTGTATGAAATATGTCAAATTCAATGATCATTGTCAGGATAACAGAACAGGAAAAGCTAAATGTATAACAAGCCAAGTCTTAAAAGAATGAAATTTGGTTCTGTGCCTTTTCCCAGCATGCAATTTGACTTACTTCTCTTTTAATGTATAAATTTGCTAAGTTTCAGATCATGCTGTGTTTTGTTTATCATTTCTGAATTTTTCTACACCCTCCATCATAGTGTTTCTTTTAAATTTTCATTTTGTTTTTGCACTGTGGGTATTTGATAAATTGTGACTACCTAAAGAAGTTGAACACTAATCTCATATGAAAATCTAGAGAGTATCTTTCTATTTAATAACATCTATATTAGAGAAATAACTCATTATAGAAAGTTAGCAGCTCATTAATTTACTTATTCTTTTTATTCATTCATTTATTTACTGTCTTATATTTGATAAACATCTGGTGTGTATCTGGAAACAATACTAGAGAACACATTTATAAAAATGAGTAAGATATGGGTTGTCTTAGATGAGCTCACATTCTAGCAGGGGTAATCATAGTAGAATTTAATAAGTGCTTTGTATTATAGAAACAAAATCCTGAGGTAACATAGAGGAGGAAAGCATTTCTTTCTAGGAAGGATAAGGGAAGTCTTTTGAAAAGAAGTGATATTTGAGAGAGGTTTTCAAAGAGCAGTATGATTTTCTGAGTCCCAACCAGAGACTGAGTGAGACAAGCTTCTTGGACCTCTACCTAGGATATCTCCTTTATTGTTAATTTTTTTTTTTTTTAGTTATTGCCTCAAGGTGACCCTAAAAGGTACAGAGGTATAAAAACATAAGGCATAGTCAGATGAAAGCAAATTTGTTCAGTGGAATTAAAGTATAGGATATAACTAGGGAAAGACAGGAGATGGGACTAGAAAAGATGGGAGATTGGGCCATTTTGTAAAGGATCTTTATGTCATGCTAAGGAATTTTGATTTCATTTTATGAACAGTGAATAGTCAATGTCTTACATATTTGGGCTGCTATAACAAAATACCATAGGTTGAGTGGCTTATAAACAATAGAAATTTATTTCTCACAGTTCTAGAAGCTGGGAAGTCCAACATCAATGTATTGGCAGATTCGTTATCTAGTGAGAGCCAGCTTCCTGTTCACTGGCGGCTTGTCTTTTCCCTATAATTTTACATGGTGGAGGAAGCAAAAGTACTTTCTGGAGCTTCTTTTATAAGGGCACTAATCCCATTCACAAGGGCTCTGCCTCATGACCTAATCATCTCCCAAATGCCCCACGTCCATATACAATCATTTTGGGAATTAGGTTTCAACATACAAATTCTGATGGGACACAAACATTCAGCATAGCATTCAGCAAGGTTTTAACCACTCTTAGGGACTGAATTGTGTCTCCTCCCACAAAAAAAAAAATTAATATGTTGAAGCCCTAACATCCATTATGACTGTATTTGGAGACAGGGCCTTTATAAGTAATTAAGAGATAGCTAAGGTTAAACGAGGTCATAAGAAATGGGACCTTAATCCAATGTAACTAGTGTCCTTATAAGAAGAAGAAGAGGGACTAGGGATATGCATGCACAAGGAAAAAATCATGTGAGCACACCATGAGGAGGCAGCTATTGACAGGCCAAGGAGGGAGACCTCCAGAGAAACTAAACCTTTCAACCTCTTGATCTTGGACATCCAGACTCCTTCAGAAGTGTGAAAAAAAAAATAAATTTTTGTTGTTTAAGCTTCCTGGTCTGTGGTATTTCATTATAGCAGCCTTGGCAGATTAAGACAATGATTAAATTATTTTGCAGATTTTTCCTCTCTTTGACTTCTGAATTATTGCTCTCTCTGGTTATTTTCCCCTCACTATTACTTCCGTTTTCTTCCTTGGCGCACTTTCTTTTTAGTTTCCCTTAATGCTCTTTTTTTTTTTTTTAAATGTGCTGTTCTTCAGGTTTTTGTTGGTGTTGTTTTGATTTAGCCTGTTTTCTTCTAACTCTGTGTATTCCCCGTGATCAATTTTATCTACTATGACTTAAATATTGCTCATATGCGAATGACTTCAAATCCATGTCTTAAGTTCAGCCTTTCCTTCTGAGCTCCTAATAGATATATATAACTGCTTGTTCGGCATCTTCACACTCATTATACGGGTAGCTAAAATGCGACATGTTCCAAAATGAATTATTATGTTTTGTTCCCAGTCTGTTTTTATTTGTGCAACCAAATTCAGAAAATGTTATCACCATCTACCCAGTTACCTAAACTGGAATTGTGAGAGTCATTCTGCATTCTTTCACAAATCCACATTTCTGCCCACAAATACAATTAATTGCCAATATCTGAAGATGCTACCTGTAGAGCATTTCTATCAGATTTTCTTGTCAATTCCTTCGGCATGGCTTTAGATCAGGTGTGAACTATTTCTTAGTTGTGATTACCTTCTGATGGGTGGGTATTTCATTCTATGAAAACCGGTTATTTCCTAATATAATTTTGAGATAATAACTCAGTAGGAAGTTTCTGTGATTAGACAATTAAAATTCTGTCTAGCTTTTGATGTTTCATATAACGTAGGTTTTCCTACACAAGATGAATAATAACTACAGAATTGACGTATATGCCTCCAGGGCTATTTCAGCTTAAAAATTTTAGACTGCTTAGTGTGATACTTGGTAGTTGAGGTTCATTAAGATGGTAAAGCTTCCTAGAATAGGAGACACATTTTTCTCTTATAATGTCATCTTTGTCTTACAATTTACATGTGTGAGTCAGACTGAAATTTGAATAAAGCCTTTTTAAAACTCTTGGTGCGCCCCTATCTTCCTCAAACAAAGCTGCAAGACATATGTAATAGCTAGTCAGTCAGAAATGAAACAACACATTCATTCACCTAACCCACTTGGTCAATCACCATTGCCAATACTAAATTTTTAACTTCTAGAATCTTCTAATTTTTTTTAGTTCATTCCTTTTTCCTGCAAGATAAATTCAAATCTGCTTTACAGTTCCATTCATTTCCTTGTCCTGCTCTATTTTTGCTTTTCTAGGTTACAAATCCAGTAAAAGTTTCAAATCCCTTGGCTTTCGCAGTTCACAAGTGGTGATAGTGAAGATCTTTCAGCTTGGGATATGGTAGTGTGTCAACTGAATGTGAAAAGAAAACCATACTTTTGAACTAGAAGCCAAATGTACACAAAATGAAAATTCTTATTTCATCTCTTACTAAGGAGTTTCTTATATCATTTTCATGGATTTTGTTATGGTTCAGCAACATACTGTGAAATATTCTGCTGGAAAAAAAAGTGAAAAAAAAAACACTTAAAAAATGCAAATATCAGTAAGTACCATTTTTTATTAATGATTTTTATTCATAGTTGACTTTTAATTTCTATCGTATTTTTCCATTGGATATACATGCTTTTTTGTTGCTGTTGTTTTTATAGATGGAAAAAGATCAGTGGATTAATTGGTTGGGCAAATCGATGAGGGAGTATAGATTACTTGTCTCTGATAGAACAGAAAGCTACCTGATTCTGAAAGTATTGCATTTCTGTTACCTATAAAGAAGAATTACAGGTATCCAAATGACAAAGAACCTAATTAGAATTGTTTGCTTCATGCTTGACATTGCAGGGAAAGCTAGCAAAAAGGGGAGTGGTCATTTTCTCCCTGCCACATTGCCCTTCCTCAGGTAAATACAAGTTAGAACTCAAGAAAAGCCATGAGCTGTTCAGTATCATCAGTCTTGACATAATGAAACTGAATAGCCCCTCTGTCTCCCACTGTGACTTAGCCAGATGAGGAGAAAGCACAAATAAAAACAAGTGACTTCTCAGATTTAGTGCTTCCTCTTTGGGCTGTCATAGCTTGTGGCGACCACAAGATGTCAGTGTTTTAGAACATTGTTAGCACTGTCCAGTTACTGAAAGAAAAGACAACTGTGCTGGGCAAAAGAATACTGCTCTTATATATTTTTTTCTCTCTCTTTTTTTAAGATTTTATATATTTATTTGAGAGACAGAGAGAGACTGAGAGAGGGAGCATGAGAGGGGAGACGGTCAGAGGGAGAAGCAGACTCTCCGCTGAGCTGGGAGCCCGATGTGGGACTCGATCCTGGGACTCTGGGATCATGACCTAAACCGAAAGCAGTCGTTCAACCAACTGAGCCACCCAGGTGCCCTATTTTTTTTTCTCTTAATACATGTATTCCCTACAACATTGTTTGAATAAATCATGGATCATTGATAGGAAAACTCTTGAAAATGAAAAAAGAAAAAAAAAGGTAGCGGCATCATCCTTTAAGCAAGCAAGATCTAAAGTCATCTTCCCTAAGTTGCTTTCTGCTCTCATGATATGCAACATGCCACAGGAGAAAGTATATCATATAGTTAAGATTTTTGGTCTTTGGATTGAGAAACACTTGGTCTGAAACCTTTATTCTCTTTCTTATAACTGCTTGCTCCCAAACAAGTCTGCTAACTTCTCGAAGTGTCAATTTTCTCATAGGTAAAGTGAAAAAAATGCCTGCTTGATCAGCTTGTTGTGAAGATTAAAGAAGATAACGTATATTAGCACTTACAGAGCATTCAGTAGAGGGCAATAATGAAGACAAGAAAGAGGATGATCAGCAAGAAGGTGTTTTCTTTTATGGTAAGTTTATTATTCCTTCTCATAAAATGAAACAAAGAAGTCCTGATAAGATGCATTCTGCACCTACCACTCCTTAAGATTAGACAGTATTTAACTACATCTTAAAGTCTCAGTGTTCACAGGATCCTGGGTGGTTCAGTCAGTTAAGTGCCTGATTCTTGATTTTGGCTCAGGTCATGTTCTCAGGGTCGTTAGATAGAGCCCTGGATGGGGCTCCATGCTGGGTGTGGAGCCTACTTAAGATTCTCTCTGTCCCCCTGTCCCTCCTTCTGTGTGTGTGTGTGTGAGTGTGTGTGTATGTGTGTGCGTGAGAGTGTATGTGTGTATGTGTGTGCATGCTCTCTCCCTCTGTCTAAAAAAAAAGTTTCGCAGTGTTCTGATTTGTATTTTCTTAGTGTTGCAGCTATAGCTGGACTGAAGGTATTTAAAACATAGCCATTAAAATAGTGTTATAAGAAAAAATTAGTTATAAGAGCTATTATTTATGGAGTATTTATTATGCCCCATATTTTGGTATGTTATTTATAGGTAAGTTAAAAAATGACTAAAGTCACATAGCTTGGAAACTAAAAAGTTAGTATTTAAACCATATTTTATTTCAAAACTCATGCCCTTAACCAATTTTGAAAAAAAAAAAATTGCCTTCTAAGTTGCAGATTTCCCTCTAAGCTTCAGAGCTGCTGGTGCCAGAAGGGCAGATGTTTCTGGTACCTGAGGTTAGATTTGGTATATGAAGTTGGTGGATAAAAATTAGAAAAACTTTACAGGAACCATAAACCCATATTTTATGATTTGTGTTCCCAAGCTCTTCTTATTTTCACAGTCAAATCAAATGATCTCAACCATTGTAAATATTGTCAATGAGTTCTGATTACTCTGCAATAGTGATTTAAGAGCTCCCTGTGGAGACCAGCTTCTGACTCGATATAATTTATCTACTATGGACCCTCACAAATTCAGTTTGCTTTAAACCACTCATTGTCTAAGTCTTATACAAATAAAAGACACATTCTCAATGACTTTCTGGAATGCTGTATGTGTATGGACCACCTTACTACCAACTTGCACTTTTTGAGTGTATTCAGCTGTATACCGATTGGAGTGAAATCTGGGCCATCTTCTACCTGCCTTGGCTGCTCCCCTCCCAATAAATGATGCTACAAGAAATATGCCTGCTTGGTCCATACCATCATCATCCATGAGTGTTGAAGGGCTCTTCTATAAAAGCAAAGTCTTTCTGTCATTTTCATGCCTGATAAGAGAAGCTGAAATATTAGCTGGTAATATCATATACATTTTGTTCTGAGAGAAAGTAAAAGTGTTATCAGGTCCTGGGCACTTGCCCAAACTCAAAACTCCTTTGTATTAAAAAACTCCGGCAATCTCATAGACTCCTTCCCCAGTTCTATTTGATGATTTGGTAGGCCTTGAACTTCTGTACAAATCTGCAATCTCTCTTGAGCAGAAAAACAGCTGAGAAGAAAAACCAGCTTTTTGCAAAGCAGAAGGAAAATTGAATCCCTGGAATGGACATATCAAACATGCATTTGGTTGTATATTATTAACATGACTGATGAAGATGAGACAATGAATTGAACCTCTTTCAATGCAAAGATCGAGGAAGTGAAGCAAAGGACATCCAGTTTGTATACAAATGGTCAAATGTTAGAATTGGTGCTGCTTGCTTCCCTTGTGAAGAAAGAAGGATATGGCTATGGGGAAGGATAGGTAAATGTGCTGTGTATATATAGTGAATATATACAATGTATACTTAACATGTAGATACATATTATATATAATATATATGGATATGCACATATATGAACACACACATATAAAATTAGATGATGGGTTATAGAACTGCTTTTCTCTTTGATCTTCATCACTTTTGGTGTAATTTTGTTCCAACTGGTGCTTTAAATAATGATTTGGCATAGGCCAGAATAAGAAAGATACCCAGTTCTGAGAAGCATGATCCTACAAAATTGAAACCCTATTTACACATTGAGGTTGGTTAGGGGTAGGATAGAAAAATCATTGAATGTTGGAAAGTTGGATAGGAGAGTTTTACTGATTGGATTAAAAAACTATCTGAGTGCTTACTGTATTCAACATTTAGGTTAGACTGTCAGGTAGAAATATGCCACTAAAAGGCATCACTTCCTTTGCAATCTGCCCTGAAATATCTGATAGAAAATGAAAAACCATTATGGCTTCCTACTAGCAAGTCCAATTACAAATGACTCCAAAGCCCTCTACAATGTGACCTGACTCTAAATGGTTCTTTAGGATATTCATCCAGTCTGCTGGCCCTCTGCTTTCTGCCTACTCACATGTAATTGGGAAATGGAAGGCACTTATCTGTCTTGTTGATGGCCCTGTGCTCATTTGATAACAGTTGTTCCACAAGAGCACAAGAAGGAAAGTACATTTGCTGTAGCTATAAATTTACTCACTGGAGTGAGTAAATCATGGATATTGCAACTGGACAAATAGACATTGAGGAGAGGGGGTGGGGCAATAGGACTTCTTTCTTCTTAAAAAAAAAAAGCAATAAAATAAACCTCTTCCTTCACCTTCTTTACTTGACTTCTATTATCTTATTCATGAAAAGTACAGATAAAGAAAGAAACAGGGGAATAGCACTGAGGGAGTAAGAAAGACACACACATTTGTATTCTTGGTAGAAGGGGAGTCTAAACTAAATATCAGGAGAAGATTTCACTCTTTTGATCCAGTTATCTTTCAAGAATTCTCCTTCTACCATCTGAGGTTCTCTCTTCTAGCTGTCCTGTCACTGCATCTGAAAATGCTCACAATTTTTAGTTTTTTTTCTCTGACAGTCGGGCTGGTAGAGAATCAAGGCATATTTTGCAGTCGAATCTGGCACAGGGTCCATTTCGTGTTGATCTGGTGAACTGCAGCTTTGTGAATACTCACTGCATGGGCCTGGCCAAGGGAGCGGATTTTCACAGACTGAGCAGGCAGTAAAGGAGTCCATTTAGAGGTAAGAATTGAATGTAGGGGTTTTATGTTTTTATACATTTTTTATGAAATATAAAAAATAAATGAACACAAAACCACATCTGCAAATAATCAGAAAGATCTAAAACCATGTTTAGAGACCTGGAGAGAAGAATTTTCACCTCAGCAAGCACCGAGGGGTGTTTTGTTAGAGCACTGTCACAACCATAAAAGCAAGGATTGTACATCTTTTATTAGCACTTTTGATTTCGAAAGCCGAAAAGCACTTTGACTCGTATGTGAAAATGAAAATACCCAAACTAAAACCTCTTTCTTTTTAGTAGTAAGTCTTTGTTTACTTCTGAGGGTTGTTTTACATTTTTATTTTTTGGCATATTAGCAGTAAAACTCCTCACAAACGGAAGCAAATGGCTTTATTTGTGTCTTTACAAAAATGCTTCATTTCTTAGGAAAAAAAGAGGAGTAGGATTAGGTGAATCTATAGGCAGTTGTTGCTTCAATAGCTAGAAATTCTTTGAAGAATTCAAATCATTGTTTTCTAGTCAATATAGTATTAAAGCATCAGAATACTAATAATAAAATCTGATAATTGGAAATCATAGAACCTTGATAAATCCTTTACAACTTAATGTTACGAAATACCTGGCTTTCTTTCAAACACTAAAATGGGCATTTTGAGTTTCATTTTATATCTGAAGTTCTATAAGATGAAGGCCCTTGCCCAAAGCCACAGACAGAGCTGGGATTAAAATGATTGAGTCCTTACTCCTGGTCTTGCCTTTCTCTTCACTTGACAACACATCATCCAGCAAAGGAGCAAATCAATAATAATGAAAACTTCCTCTTTCTCCCCGGAGTGTTAAAGAGAACAGGTTCACAGAGCAATATCTATAGCAGCGCTGGCTGCTTGTTGACCAAGACCTTAGCCATTTTGGTGTAGATCAGCGGGGCTATTTAGGACGGCTTGCCAGGGGATGAAAACGGCAGTAAATAATGAGAACTGCAGAGAGTACAGCCCTATGGGCTAAACATAGGCCATCTTAGCCCTGACACCGATTGGCTATGTGACTTTGGGCTAATCACATAATTCCTCTGTGCCTTATCTTGCCCACAAGCAAAATGGGAGGCGGAGGCAGAACAATCTTGCTCTCCACAGTTGTGGTATTAAATCAATCTCTGTGAACTATTTTCAAAACACAGGTGCTGGGGGTGGTATTTTCTGTATTGATCTTCATTTTAAATCCAGTTGGCATTTAGAAAATCTTTATTAGAGGATTTATTAACATCTAGCTTGTTTGGGACTAAAGTATGATGGGTTTGAAAACAATAACAAGTGTAAATGAGATCGATATGTGGGGTGCAAAAATGAATTAAAGATTTTTAAATGCTAAAAGGAATTTTTAATTTTTTTTCCAGAATAGTAGCAGTTTAGATGAAGTTTTAGCCTAACACAAAATTCCCTGAATCAAGTCCCTACAGATTCTCTCAGTAGAGCCCCTTACAATTCACCCCATCCCAACATTTCTATTAGTTGTCATAGGGTCTATTGCTTATATTCAATTAGTCCCCCATTCCGGCACTCTGCCTGCAAGCCTCTGCTGGTGGACCATGGAACCGTTCAATTGACAATTGCCATGTCCATCTTTCAGTGGCAGCCTGCCCAGGGAGCTCTCTCCCAGTGTTTGTTGTGGTTGAAATGCTCCCAAAGCTAAAGTTCTTTCAAATGTTCCAAAATGTAACTATTTCCTTTCAGCCTCCACAGAATTCCATGGGTAAAAGATCCTTTAGTCTCTACCTCAAATTCTTCACTTTTTTGGGACTTAGAAAACATTCCCTATGTAGGGGTGGAGGCAGAGTCTGAAATCTTTTATTCTTATCTCTGCTTCTAATAATATTATGCAAAATTCCTCCATTTTCCTTCATCCAGAATGCAAACTCATGCTTTCTACTTCAACAGAAGTCTGTAAAGGGAGTCTAGGACTCTGATCTAGCAGTTCCACAAATAGCTATATTTTGAGCCCACGTTTGGGTTTAAAGGAGGTTTACCTCAAATATCACCATTTCCCTCTTTTTCTCATGCCTGGGAAAAAAGGAAAAGTTGTGGAAAAGGGGGAAAAAGACCCTATTTTTAATATCAGTATTTAAAAATAGTGTTGTTTTCTCTTAAAATTGTAACTTGTTGTTCTCACTTCATTCTTTCCAGGATTTACTCATTTTGGCTCCTAGTAGTTATATATGCCTAAAATAATTATTTGGAAAAGCAAGCAATATGGAGTTTGTTAGGTTGAGCTATATGAACTTCACAAAATTCAAATGTTTTTTGATCTATAAAAATAATTTCATGTGCTGTGGTCTAAATACTTCTTTCTGAAAATTTGCTTCCTTTCTAAAGTCCCCAATTAAAAAATAAACAACAAGAATTTATCTGTGGTTAAAAAATAATTACCTTATTCAGGTTAGATGGACTAAATTAGCCATCCAACTGTGATCTTGTTACCTAGAATATTTGATTAAGGTTTTGGCCAAGAAGCACATATTTACTAATCACTCAACTTAGGCACTGTCAGGTCTTGCCTGTGCGTAAGTGCCTGGAACTATCACACTGATATATAGAAAGTATATTTTGCTAATTCTCTGTTTTATACAGAACCTCAGGTCTGAGCAGCACATAACAGAACATTGAGCTCAAATACATCATTTTTTCAAAGGAGAAGACACCAGTGCAAAGAGGATTATTGCTCAGTTCAAAGTAACTCAACTATAATAGTTGGTCAGATAAGGCAAGGGGGTGGGGACAGGATGAAGTTGAAGGATTACGGGAGTCAGTAGTCAGTGGCAAAGCAGGGAACCCCACAAGTGTTGCCTAGAAATGTACAAGTTGACATAGATTAAATAGTCCATATAAGTACCACCTTTACCAAGCTATAGCAGATGTTGGTAGGGTCACTCCTCCACTTTGGAAACATGTCCATGACCCACTTCAGATTTCACAGTATCACTGTATGATTTATTCTGCCCCTTCAAGACCTCTTTGGATAGGGGCGCCTGGGTGGCTCAGTTGGTTAAACAACTGCCTTTGGCTCAAGTCATGATCCTGGAGTCCCGGGATCGAGTCCCGCATCGGGCTCCCTGCTCAGCAGGGAGTCTGCTTTTCCCTCTGACCCTCCTCCCTCTCACGCTCTCTGTTTCTCATTCTCTCTCTCTCAAGGAAATAAATAAAATCTTTAAAAAAAAAAAGACCTCTTTGGATATTCATTTTGGTATCACTTAGACTATATAAAAATGTTGTGGGGTGCCTGGGTGGCTCAGTTGGTTAAGTGTCTGACTCTTGATTTCAGCTCAGGTCATGATATCAGCGTTGTGGGATCGAGCCCCGCATTGGGCTCTGTGCTCAGTGCAGAGTTTGCTTGTCCTTCTCCCTCTGCTCCTCCTCTGCTCTCTCTCTCTTTCTGTCTGTTGCTCTCTCCAATAATGAATAAATAAAATTTTTAAAAAATGTTATATTTGTCAAATGAGCAGCAGAGAGAGTCCTACAATGTTGAGTAGTAAAAAACTGTAGCATCTGTAGTCAGAACTGATGAAGTCATGTCTCAGGACAAAGATAATTTCACATCTGACCTTTTATATACTTGCTATTGAATGTTGGTGGCCTGGGTCTCATGGTTGTGCGCACACAAATAAATTTTAGTTAGGAGGAGAATGGGAGCACAATGAGTGTAGGTCTACTTTGGCCATGAGCAAGCCAGGTAAGAAAGAGAAAAATGTGGCAGTGAATACTCAGAGTACTAATGATAGTTCATGGTGGTTTCCTGGTTTCTAGAAATAAAATGTTCAGAAGGATTCTGAGGCCCTATTGATTGGCCACAGGAAGAGTCCTAAAATATTGTCTCCTTTCTTTTTTTGACAGAAACCTTAAAATAGGATTTTCTGAAGGCTGACTTTCTTTTTTTTTATTTTATTATGTTATGTTAATCACCATATATTACATCATTAGTTTTTGATGTAGTGATCCATGATTCATTGTTTGCGTATAACACCCAGTGCTCCATGCAGTACGTGCCCTCTTTAATACCCATCACCAGGCTAACCCATCCCCCAACCCCTCCCCTCTAGAACCCTCAGTTTGTTTCTCAGAGTCCATAGTCTCTCATGGTTCATCTCCCCCTCCGATTCCCCCCCTTCATTTTCCCTTCCTACTATCTTCTTCTTCTTCTTCTTTTTTAAACATATAATGTATTATTTGTTTCAGAGGTACAGGTCTTTGATTCATCAGACATTGGGGAGGGTATGTGCTATGGTGAGCGCTGTGAACTGTGTAAAACTGAATGGTGTTTTTCCAAGAAATTATTATCTTGCTTATTTATCTTCTTCTGTGTAACTCTTAGACCTTTCACAGTCATATCTCACAAAGTTTCCTTCTCTACCTATTTTATTGTCAACATAATATTGCCTCAAAATCTTCATTCAATAGGTAGGATTTTTCTTACTTTTGTGAAGTCCTTTCCCTACAGCCTTCCATCCTCATCTCTGCTGTGTTTCTTCAATTGTTTGTTACTTGCCTAAGATATGCATTAAGTTAAACCTGCTGGAATGTGGGCATTGTGGACCTAACAAGCTGGAGCTGTCAGTTGCCATGGATTCTGGGATGATTCTAGCAGCCTGTCTGCTCATTTTCAAAAGAAAACACATTATCAGCAGAGTTGAAGCTGGTCTCCTTAGAAAAATAAACAAATCTCTGACTGCTCTTATAAAACTCACAAATCTTGTCAGAGTAAGTTCGATGTTGCTGACAGATCATCAATTAGAGGGTGCATGAGTGAAAACAAATGTGGGAAGTCATTGGTGTGTGGCTTTTCATGGGGGTGACATGGTTCTCACCAGATTGGGAGACAAAGTGGAATCCATTTTATACTCAACTTTGGCTGAAACCCAGTAGTGCTAGATTTCAAAAGAAGAAGGATTAATTTACTAAGACTTATCACCTCTTCTCTTCATCCCATATCTATAGATTCTAGAAAAGTGTCATAACTAAAATCAATCAATACCATATCTTGTCCTTACTTAGGTATGTTATTATTTATCCCCGTGGTTTGCATTAGTTCTGCTAGAGCAACAGGACATGATTTAGACTGCTGTGCTACTTGGACATGAACTAGATTCATGCCTAGTACAGAGTAAATGGTTTTGATTCGCCAAAGGATGGCTTTAAAGGCTTATTGGTGGTTATTTAAAATAATAAAAGATGCATACACATCTTTACACACATAGAATAACAAAACAAATCTCTCTCTTTTTTTTTCCCCCATCTACATTGGAGCATTACTAATGTGGAAATTATGTCAATTCAGTAAGATGCATTGGAAAAAAGCACAACATGGAGTCAGGCTCACTTGTTCTATGCTACTACCTAAAGACTGTGTGACCTGGACAACTTATCTATTTTCTTAGAGCTCTGGTTTCAACATCAGTAAAGTGGGGATAATAATACCAATTTTGCAATCTATTGTTAGGATTAGAGAGGTCCTGGGTTAAAACAAAACAAATACACAAAAACTTCTTTAGTGCTTGGCACATAATAGGTACTTAGTGGTTGTTACTATACGTAATAACGGCAACAACAACAAAACAACACCACCACTATCAACAATTTATCGAGAACCTAAGCATTAGAATTCAATGACGAAAGACACTGCACTCAAAAGTTTAGGAATTTACAGCTTTGTAGCCCCAATATATCTTGAGCCATTTCCACATGTTAAGCTAGTGGAAGTACTGCAAGATATTCCTTGTAATTCCTGTATAACAAAATCTCGAGGCATGGACCTCAGAATTTAATCATAAGGCCATATACAGAGGTATCAATAAAAATAATCTGCCAAAAGGCTTTGGCTCTAGTAAATGAAAATATCTTTAGAAAAAAAATCACTTTATACATGTTTTGCCTGTGTTTTCACAGAATATTAGTTTCAGAATGACTGTATTCCTACTATCTAAAAAAGTGATTGAAGGACAGAGTTTCAAAATTGTGTCAGCAAGACAGATTTCAGGCTTTGTAATCTCAAAATCTTCTGCCATCCATTATTGCTCACTGCTTATCTTTTCTTTGTTTCTTTTCACTGGAAGGATGAATGTTTCAAACAATACACAAAATGAAGTATAATTACTCATCAGTGATTTAGAATATGAAAGCTGCTTTTAGTTATCCATCAGAGATTTCTGATATCAACAGGCTTGTACATTTACAGATTTTTTTTTTCAAAATAGATAAAATTGAGTATTTGGGGGTACCCTTTTCTATTAAAGTGATAACATCTATTAGAGGAAAGTAAACCCAGTGCACGGGTTAGAAATTGAAAAATGTATGAAGTTATATTCTTGCTTTGCTCATTTTTCATAAATGAACTTAATTTAGTGAGACATTTTTCTTTGACAGAAGGAAAAATTAAATTTATCCAGGACAGAAAGGTATTAAGGGGAACTATATAACCACTTAACTTTAATATTGACGGTTTTAAAGTGGTTTTAGTACATCTATGTATGTTGTCAATAAATCACATTAGTGAGACCACCTTAGTTGGAATATATGTAAAGTCTTTGTGGGACATTTCTGGGGTTTGATATATTTTAATAACTTCCATCAGTATTACTGAAAAGGTACAGAATAAGATACTCTAGTTGTTCTGCATGGTTTAATTAAACCCATCACAGAGTTAATTGAATATGTAAATATTTCATTGAGTAATAAACTTCACACAAGGAACTCTTCTAACAGTTGGTAATATTGAACTTGGTGACACTGCAAGTTCATCAGAGAGCTAATCTATGTGAATTATGGTGTCTCTTAGAAGGAACAATGAGCTTAAAATAGAAATAAAAGTAACCTGAAAGACTGCTTAGAGCTTGAATTGGACTCTTTTCTTGAACTACTTCTGATTTATAACTATTTCTTTTTCAGAGTGTAATTGTAATTCTTAGCATCTCTGCATTTGCCAGATAAAAAATAGCAGTATGCTATTGGAGATGCAAATGTCTTTATAAAGAAAAAACCTCGGTCTCATTGAATTACAGCCTAATTTAAAGGACTTTCACCTACACATCTGGATACGTGGTGTTTGTTTTCAGATAGATAACTGATAAGTAACAAAGATATCTTTGTTTTTATCAACCTAGATCTGCATCCTACAACTATCATTCACTTGCCTAATTGAACTTAATAAAGAATCTTTTTTGGATCACAAAACAGAAACCAATGTTAGACTTGTCCTATTTTAATAATTCTTTTCTGTACTCTTACTGTTTCTTAACACCCAAATCTTGAGTAGTGTTTGTAATCCAGAAACCCATCAGATGGTATCATCTTCAGAGATGCTTTAGTTCCTTCTTGTGCTACAAACAACTGATATATCTGCCAACGTGCTTTGTGGGGGAAACAGTGCTCAAGAAACTGAGTGCTCAAAAGAAGAGATGCCAATTTCCAGTTGCAGAATATATTGGAAGTTGCAGACTCTCAGTTCCTTTCAGTCTGCTGTGGTTATATTAGAGATTGATGGGGACTTTTTGTCTGCCATTCATCGTCTTACTGTGCCTCCAGCTTGTGTTTTAATATCACATATAGTTTTGTATTAAAGTTTTCATATGTCATTCAACAGATAGCACGGAAGCACTGATCTTATTTCCAAACTGATAACATTTGGAGTTCTTTCTACAGAGTGCCCACATAGTGGCTGAAGCTATAATTTGCAACTGTCATTGTATTGGTAACTGTTTTGTAGGCTGCATGATTGTTGAAAAATCATCCCCTTTCAGACAATGTATTTTGTAGCCTTTCACGGTTTGGTTCAAAGTCAAGGACAGACAGGCAAGACATATAAGAAGTAGTTATCATTCAAATTTTAACATGGTTTCAACAAGGTCTTAGGGGTCTTGATCTAATCATCGATAGAAAGATATAAATATGGAGCATAGTCATCCTTGGGAAAAATCGCTCTGCAATCATTAAGTCTTGTTTGCTAGTCTGTAAAACAGTACCCACATTGTAGAAATGATGACAGCATTAAAAAGACAATCAATTTAAAGAACTTAGCCAGTTTCAGGCATATACAAATTAATAAATGTTAGTTATTGTTATTATTATATTTTGATCTTTCTGGAAATAGAAGTTCCAACTTTTTTGGATCTAGCAGAGCCAGAACTTGAGCTAAAAATTCTTCCCTCCTTACACCAACTCCCTCCCTTCCCCCCTTTTCCAGCAGTTTGTCTTGTAGTTCTTCTTAGATTTGCAGGCTGGGATTCATTTTGCACTCAGAATGCTTGATGAACTAGGAAATATTAATAAAGCTGCTTCTTATTCACCTACTCAATGTCAAAATGTAGCAGGCTGATTAAAGAGAAAGAAAACATGAATAAAATGACAGAATACACATTAAGTTTTAATCACTACAGGTTCATCTAAGACATGTAGCTGACATGCTGAAAGGAATTATATTTAGGTCAGGGAGATGACAATGTTGTTTAAGAAGCTGGTTGAATTCATTTAGTTAGTGGAAAGGTAGTGGCAGGATTAGGGCATGAAGAATACAAATATCTTTCTGCTTCTTAATCGTTTAGACTTTTTTTTTTTAAAGATTTTATTTATTTATTTGAGAGGGAGAGAATGAGAGACAGAGAGCATGAGAAGGAGGAAGGTCAGAGGGAGAAGCAGACTCCCTGCTGAGCAGGGAGCCCGATGCGGGACTCGATCCCGGGACTCCAGGATCATGACCTGAGCCGAAGGCAGTCGCTTAACCAACTGAGCCACCCAGGCGCCCAATCGTTTAGACTTTTTAAGTCCCAAAGAAAGCTGGGTGGTGTTTTGATGTTAATATCTTTGGAATAAAAATGTGTATGAAATTAAAAAAGAAAAATACCTTACTGAGGTAGAATCCCCTGGCACCCACACAATTTAACTGAAGGAAAGTTCCCAGAAAGTCTGTGGGGGAAGAGATACCTGAGATAGTCCCTATCTGTCAGAGACAAGTGATAAGATGAATTTCAAGTGACAAAATGTTTATTATAGAATGCTAGGCTATCAATTAGTGTGAAATTGTACTTTTTTTTGCCATGTCATTTACTTTATTCTTCAAAGAAACTGACATGTTTGTCAGAATGAGGCATAAAGCTATTTTTTTTTACTTTACAGTTCCATTTTATTTTATTTTTTTATTATGTTAATCACCATACATTACATCATTAGTTTTTGATGTAGTGTTCCATGATTCATTGTTTGCGTATAACACCCAGTGCTCCATGCAGAACGTGCCCTCCTTAATACCCAGGCTAACCCATCCCCCACCCCCCTCCCCTCTAGAACCCTCAGTTTGTTTCTCAGAGTCCATCGTCTCTCATGGTTCATCTCCCCCTCCGATTTCCCCCCCTTCATTCTTCCCTTCCTGCTATCTTCTTCTTCTTGTTTTTAACATATAATGTATTATTTGTTTCAGAGGTACAGGTCTGTGATTCAACATTCTTACACAATTGAGGCATAATGCTATTTTAACTGTCTACCTAAAAGTGTTCCAATTCCTTATCATAGAATTTAATGGGATCTACAAATGAACCCAGCTTGCCTTCCCATCCACTTCTCTTGTTTACAAGTTCAGTAGTTTATTTACCCATCAGAGTACCACTGTTCTGACACCCACCCTTTCAGTTGGGGGAGGATGGGAATGAGTAGGGGCATGCTAGGAAAGCCCACCCCTATTTATTTATTATCAAAGTGTGTGTAACACTTAAGGCTCAACTCAAATATTATCTCATTCTGAAATTGCTTCTCCTTTCTTCTCCATTTATCTTCTAGGAAAAGAGTAAGTATACTGTCTCTTTTTAAGCTTATCATTTGGAACTTATTAATTTCCATATTTTATAATAATTATTAATGTATATTTCTTACTCTAAAATAATGTGCTCCTGAAGAGCAAGGGGCTTTGTCTTTTTATTATTATATACATCATAGAACTCTGCTTACTACCTTGCTAACAAAGTCACCCATTCATATATTCATCTACTAATTCACTTATTTACTCTACAAACTCATTATGTTTTATGACTGTTTCAAGTCCCTGTGGATATTAAGTTGAAAGTGAGGGAGAGAGAAAGAGAGAGAGAGAGAGGCCCAGTTGCAGAGACAGAAACAGAGACAGAGAGTTCTTGTTCTAAAGAGCTAATACTCTAGGAAGAGACTATACATATTGTCATATAATGTTTTAAGTGCAATGATTTTTGGGATAAGCAAATAGTTCAGTAAGATAGGAACAAAGATATTCCTGAGAGATGGTAAGAGAGAAAGCTGAAGGGTTAGAGATATGGCAGGAAGCCCTGTAAACTATATAGTACTCAGATTTTATCCTGGAGGTGATGGACATTTGCTGAAGAATTTTAAGTTCCAAAGTTATACTAATTATGTGAAGCATGTTTCTTAGGAGTCTGATCATTGAGATGGTGAGTCCAGTTAAAATGTGGAGGTTGAACAATAAACATGAATAATAAATAATAAAACTGAATCTGAGACAGTAGCAAGAGTGAAAGAAAGGAAGGAATAAATTTGATAGCTAATTTTTCTGAATGCCTGACAAAGTCCAGTCATTGATTTGATATGGGAAGGATAGTGATGAAAGAATTAAGGATGACTCCTGGTTTAGGCAACTTCATGGTAACATTACTGGAGAAGGGAATCTATAGCAGGAGGGGTGGGCTTGGGGATAAAAAAAGAATGAGGGGTCTTGATCTAATCATTGATAGATTAAAAACTATTGTACTTGCCATTTAAAACTAACTGAGGGTTTAGTTTTAAACTAAATGAGGGGTGTGTGTGTGTGTGTGTGTGATCGAGATTGAAAGTCACTGGATCAAACAACTGTAAGGCTATGATTTTAAGTGGATCATTCACAGGAATATTAAAGTGACTAGCAAAGTAAGAGATGTTGGGTACATGGAGAAGAGTGTAAGCCAATGGCAAAGATTCTTGGGAGAAAGTGTACAAATTATCTGAACATAAGTCCATGAAAACAACATTAAAGCAAAAGTCAGGAATTCCCTCAAATATATGTGTTTATCAAATCCGCTACAGTAGCAGAAGTTTCTAGCATTACCATTGCTTGGTTAAGAATTGAGTCCTAAGATTTCTATTGTGAAAAATGCAAAAACCATACCTAAGAGAGAAAATGCATCATGAACCATCACTTTAGCATCAATGATAGAGTCTGATAAAAGAAGCCATAAAAAGAAAAAGAAAGAAACTAACAGTCATTGAGCATCTGTTACATTATGTCACTTAAATTGCACAGCCAACTTTGAGGTTTTATTATTTTTAGAGATAAAAAATATATTCCAAGTGGTTAAATGACTTGCCACATATCGTACCAGAAGTAACTCAGCTCCTAAGATGATGTTCCTTCTATCAAATAGCATAATAATAGTAAAAATGAAAACAGTGTTGGCAAATACCATTTTCTAGACACTGTGTATCAAGTATGGTGCTATGTGTATTATATACCACATCTTATTTAGTTTTCTTAACATCCCTAAGCAGTAGGTGTTATCCTGATTGATTATTATTATTATTATTATTAATTTTTTTTTTTAGAGAGAGAGAGAATGTGTGTGCAGGGTGGGGGAGGGGCAGAGGGGGAGAGAGAGAGAGAATCTTAAGCAGGCTCCATGCCCAGTGTGGAGCCTAACACGGGGCTTGATCCCACAACCCCGAGAGCATGACCAGAGCCGAGATCAAGAGTTGGACGCTCAACTGACTGAGCCACCCAGGTGCCCCATCCTAATTTAAATACAAGAAAACTAAGGCTCAGAGGGATTGAACAACATGAACATTATCATCCAGTTAATAAAACTGGTAAATACAGATTCAAACCCAGATGCAACTGACTTCCCAGCTTGAGTTCTTAACCATTATCCACACTGCTTCCATGTCCTATAATTCCTAGATTAAAAAAAAACAAAAGGATACAAGCTGATTTTTTGAAGCTTTATGATTCAATGTATTGGTAGCATCCTGTTATTTAATATACAGTTAAAAAATTGGTATTTTAACGATTGAATCATTGCCAATGTCAGCTTTCATTATATCCCAATTGCCCTTCACTCAAGAAAATTCATGTATCCGAATAGAATATTGTATCTTATAATAGGATCCTGTACTTCAACTGGCAGCTCATCTGAGGCTCATTAGGAATGTCTGTTTTAATCAGCTATCTTACTTCATCAAATGAAGGAATCATCTTAAATATTTTGGTGACAACTCAAAGAAGATATAGTTGATTTGCAGTTGTATTTAGCATTGCCATTATGCTATCTTCTTGGAGTGACTAACATTCATTTAAACCCTTTGGTGAAAGGGTTAGGTGTGCTGGAAAACCCTGGTCCATGGCTTTTCAGTCATGAAAAGATGTAGCTGAAACAAGTTGTTATATTAGAACAAAACCTAAGAATATAAGAGAATGTGGAAAGATGACATTCATAGACTAAATCATGTTAATTATTTGCCAGTCAACTCTAAGTGAACTATATTTAAAGATAGGATAGCCGAGCCGAGAGTCAATTAATTCCAAATAGATAGAGCCTGACGTCATTTGTTCTTTTCTTTTAAGATGGCTAATAAATAACACAATGGTCCCCAGGGGCCTTGAGGACATTAATGAAATACATTTAAGAAATTACCATGCTTAGTAATTAGCATCCTGGATTTCGAATCAGGAATCGGAAGATTAACAAAAACTAAAGGTAGATAGTAAAACAGCAATGAATCTAAGAACCATAGAACAATCTCAGTGCTTTCAGAAAGTATGTATTCCATATTTCATTGCCAAGCTATAATGCTTTTGTTCCAGTGTGTTCATAAAAAATGTTTTCACCTCTGTTGCCAAGGGGTGAAAGAATAGTTAGCATTTTTAAGTGTTTCAAAACCTTAAAAATCAGGGGCGCTTGGGTGGTTCAGGTGGTTAAGCGTCCGGCGCTTGGTTTCGGCTCAGGTCACGATCTCAGGGTCGTGAGATAGAGCCCCACGCCGGGCTCTGCACTGAGTGTGCAGCCTGCTTAAGATTCTCTCTCTCCCTCTGTCCCTCCTGGCTACTGCTCACGTGTGCATGGGCCCTCTCACTTTCTCTCTGAAAACAAAACAATAAACTTAAAAATTAAAATTTTGCTTAAATGATAAATGTTTTTTTTTAATTTTATTTATTTATTTGACATAGAGAGAACAACGAGAGAGGGAACACAAGCAGGGGGAGTGGGAGAGGAAGAAGCAGGCTTCCTGCTGAGCAGGGAGCCCGATGCTGGGCTGGATCCTAGGACCCTGAGATCATGACCTGAGCTAAAGGCAGACGCTTAATGACTGAGCCACCCAGCTGCCCCTTAAATGATAAATGTTATATCCTCATTATCACGTTGCCCTTTTTATAAGTTCTACTTTATGCTTTTGTTCCATTTAAGTTGGATTATTTTAGTAGACTCCAAGAAATTTTAAGTGCTACCCGGTGTACTCAATAAAACCCATAATTAATCCCATGGTGGCGATGTATTTAATTGATATTTATACTTTTCCACCTGATAATATTTTCAGTTTATAGATCATTGTTCTTCCAGAGGTATCAGTGATAGTAACTCATTATTTTGCACAGCATGGACAGTGTTTTTTTGTGTGTTATAAAGGGAGAGACAACACCTATCAATTCAAATGCATTATGCATGACACATATAAAGCTTAGACAAATTAGGATTGAAACCCAGAATTATTGTGTGGAGACTCCACCTACATTAGGCAAGAAAGACTTAACTGGGAGTGAAAACTGCAATATTAGTTAGTTATACTAGTCATCTATTGCTGATGTAACAAATTACCACAAATTGAGCAGCTTAAAACAACACCCATCTATTATTGCTCAGTTTCCATAGGTCAGAAATCTGGCACTGGGTGGATCAGCTGGTTCTTGGCTTGCGCTCCACAAGGCCAAAATCAAGGTTGCAGCCGGATTCTTTTCTGGAGCCTCTAGGGAAGAATCCAATCTCATGTTCATTCATATTATTGACAGAATTCATTTCCTTGAGATTGTAGGATGGCGGTCCTTGTTCCCTTGCTAGTTGTCAGTGGATTTTGTTCTTAGTTTGTAAAGGTTTTCCGCATTCCTTAGCTCGAGGTCCCCTTCATTGTCAAAGCTAACGATGATGAATCATGTCCTCACACTTCAAATCTCTCTGACTCCCCACTGCTCATCTCTCTGTTGCCTTCCTCTTCTATGGCATTTGTCTGGCTGACTCTTCTGCTTTCCTTTTATGCTCCTAAGGACTCATGTGATTATATCAAGCCCACTCAAATAATCCAGATTAATTTTTCTATTTTTATACTTGGCTGATTAGTAACCTCAACTGTATCTGCAATTTTCTTTTTTCTTTTTTTGTAGTTTTTAATTTTATTATGTTAGTCACCATACAATACATCATTAGTTTTTGATGTAGTGATCCACGATCCATTGTTTTCGTTTAACACCCAGTGCTCCATGCAGTACATGCCCTCCTTAATACCCATCACCAGGCTAACCAATCCCCCCTCCCCCCCAGAACCCTGTTTGTTTCTCAGGTCCATAGTCTCTCATGGTTCATCTCTCCCTCCAATTCCCCCCCCCCATTTTTCCCTTCCTTCTCCTAATGTCCTCCATGTTATTCCTTATGTTCCACAAATAAGTGAAACCATATGATAATTGACTTTCTCTGCTTGACTTATTTCACTTAGCATGATCTCCTCCAATCCCATCCA